>NC_135234.1:482693269-483000613 GCF_051348905.1 Ranitomeya variabilis | reverse complement strand
TCACCCGCTGACATCGCTGGATCATTGTGTGTGACAGCGATCCAGCGATGTGTTCGCTTGTAACCAGGGTAAACATCAGGTAACTAAGCGCAGGGCCGTGCTTAGTAACCCGATGTTTACCGTGGTTACCAGCGTAAACGTAAAAAAAACAAACAGTACATACTCACATTCCGGTGTCTGTCCTCCGGCGTCTCAGCTTCTCTGAAGTGTGAGCGCCGGCCGGAAAGCGAGCACAGCGGTGACGTCTGACGTCACCGCTGTGCTTTCCGGCTATGGCGCTTACACAGTGGAGAGAAGCAGAACGCCGGGGGACAGACACCGGAATGTGAGTATGTACTGTTTGTTTTTTTTACGTTTACGCTGGTAACCACGGTAAACATCGGGTTACTAAGCGCGGCCCTGCGCTTAGTTACCCGATGTTTACCCTGGTTACCGGGGACTTCGGCATTGCTCCAGCGCCGTGATTGCAACGTGTTACCGCAGTCTACGACGCTGGAGCGATATTCATACGATCGCTGCGACGTCACGGATCGTGCCGTCGTAGCGATTAAAATGGTACTGTGTGACGGTACCCTAAGTTGAGTGCCTTAGTTTATCTCTCACTATTAGGATAAAAACCTGACCAGAATCTCAATTTCAAGACACAGTGTTTGGGCTGTTGCCCCTTATCAGTGCAAATGCTTGAGATCTGATTAAGCTGGATAAGAGACTTCTAACTGGGATCTAAGGGGTAATATTTTTACTTGTCCAGAGTGACATACCTGGCATGGCATGCCAATGTGAGGAGGCTTATTATAGCCCTGTAATGCTTATTAATTATCTGCCAATTAAAAGGATTGGCCATTGAAATTCCAAAGGCAGGAACTTTCTTTCCCGCAAAGAGTCTATTGGGGCACAGTCGGGAGTCACCATGCACATTAGATGGTCAGGAGATCCAGCCAAAATTGACAGATTTAACCAACTTTTATCTAATGTGTACTGGAGGCTTAGGGTACTGTCACACTCTGCAACTTTCCAACGATCACGACCAGCGATACGACCTGGCCTTGATCATTGGAAAGTCGTTGTGTGGTCGCTGGAGAGCTGTCACACAGACCGCTCTCCAGCGAGCAACGATGCCGAAGGCCCCGGGTAACCAGGGTAAACATCGGGTTACTAAGCGCAGGGCCGCGCTTAGTAACCCGATGTTTACCGTGGTTACCAGCGTAAAAGTAAAAAAAAAAAACCGTACATACTCACATTCCGGTGTCCTTCAGGTCCCTTGCCGTCTGCTTCCCGCTCTGACTGAGTGCCGCCGTAAAGTGAAAGCAGATCACAGCGGTGACGTCACCGCTGTGATCTGGGCAAGGGACGGCAAGGGACCTGAAGGACACCGGAATGTGAGTATGTACGTTTTTTTTTTTTTTACTTTTACGCTGGTAACCACGGTAAACATCGGGTTACTAAGCGCGGCCCTGCGCTTAGTAACCCGATGTTTACCCTGGTTACAAGCGAACGCATCGCTGGAACGCTGTCACACACAATGATCCAGCGATGACAGCGGGAGATCCAGCGACGAAAGAAAGTTCCAAACGATCTGCTACGACGTACGATTTTCAGCGGGGTCCCTGATCGCAGTAGCGTGTCAGACACTGCGATATCGTATGGATATCGCTGGAACGTCACGGATCGTACCGTCGTAGCGACCAAAGTGCCACTGTGTGACGGTACCCTTAATCTCAGTCATTCCAGAAAACAGCTAGACATCACAACAGTTATCTGACAGATAAATAGTACAGTTAGAAATAAACAAATCGTGATCATTTATTCACTACTTTCTTGAGCAAGAAAATCCACTTATTCTGGTTTGCATTTAATGCTGGAATTCTTTTTCTATTTGCTGATCTGGAAACAAAGCTGAATTTAAAAAGGAAAAATGTCTTGAGCAGTGGGTGGCTAAAGAACATGTTACCAACTGCTGAAAGAACACTAAATGCTAGTTTAAAGACAGAAAGCTCCAGAAATCAGATATAAATAGTGTTTCCCACAGAACTGACTTTGTTTCAGTCCTCTGTGGTAGACAAAAAGGAAGGAGTAATTATAGGAAATGTCTCAATTTCAACAGTTGCTTCTTGCACTAGTTTGTGCCTACAAGAGACGTGTTACAACACACATACAGTATAGTCACACAAGCATGGACCGCATTCTGTAGCCTAATATTCTAAGGAAACATTAGCAGATTCTGTAGCGAGCTGGTATTGGTATAGATTGGAATGAAAAGTGAACACTGCAAATAGTGCAACATGATGTCATATTGTGATATATGACAACAAGGTCTATACAAAACTGGAACGGCGAGGACTATTGTTTTTTGTGAGCGTGAAAAAAGGTTTAGGCTGACATTTATAAAACTGCAAAATGATCAATAATTCTGTGTCATAACTTATAACTACGAATTTAGAGATTGAAAGATTGAGCAGAATAATCTATCATAGCGCAGAATTCATTATCACAGTTTATATAGGATGATAAAAACATGCCTTGCTTTAAAGTAGTACGCCATCGACATACTACTTCTATTAAGTTGGTGCACATTGTCTTACTTTTTCCAACGGTACACAAAAGAACAGCTAGATGCCCTATACACCTATTTTTTACAGCACGATCCTAGGGGTGTCGTTTGCCACCGCATGCCTATAAAGTGGCATTTGTAAGAGCTTTTAATCAGGAAAAGCTCCCAATGTCTACCACTAATGAAAGGCTCAGAAACATGATGTGTACTGAACCTTAGTTGTACACTAAACTCAGCTGACACTTGACCAGGACAAATCTGCCCTGGACATTGTATGATTAGACTGTCAATCTATTCCCAAAGTGTTATATGAATTGCAGTCAATATATAATAAAACTCCACATCTATCCTCCAGGAAGCAAAGGAGATTAACAAATATCATAATTCACAATCTTAACAGCCAAGTCCATTCATAAATGTGTGATATGTTGTCAACTATGAAATGTCTTTACTCTGTTGGTTTCCTTTAGACCAGATGTGGAGAGAATTATGTATTTACCACAGCCGATTCATTGCTTTAATTCCTTATTTCTTTTACTTTGACCCCCAGTCTAATAGCATAATTCATAAATTAATTTACTAAGTAAACCAAGAATGAAAGCTGCATGGCAAGTAGCAACTATTACCAAAGCCCTAAAATACAAAGGGTAGCAAAAAATAAAAGTACAAATCTATATCTTAATTTTTTTCTATATAGATACAGTTGTGTGAAAAATTGTTTGCCCCCTTTCTGATCTCCTATTCTTTTGCATGTTCGTCACACTTAAATGTTTCAGCTCACCAAACAAATTTAAATATTAGACAAAGATAACTCAAAATGCAGTTTTTAAATGAAAGTCATTATTATTAAGGGAAAAATAAATCCAAACCTACAGGGCCCTATATATATATAAAAAAAAAAAAGTGATTGTCCCCTAAACCTAATAACTGCTTGGGCCACCCTTAGCAGGAGCAACTGCAATCAAACATTTGTGATAATTAGCAATGAGTCTTTTACAATGCTCTGGAGGAATGTTGACCCACTTCTCTTTGCAGAATTGTTGTAATTTAGCTATATTGGAGGGTTTCTGAGCGTGAACCACCTTTTTAAGGTTATGCCACAGTATCTCAATTAGATTAAGGTCAAAATTTTGACTAACCCACTCCAAATTCTTAATTTTGTTTTTCTTAAGCTTTCAGAGGTGGACTTTCTGGTGTGTTTTGATCATTGTCTTGCTGCATAACCCAAGTGTGCTTCAGCTTGAGGTCACAAATAGATGACTGGACATTCTCCTTCAGGATTTTTTTGGTAGGCAGCAGAATTCAAGGTTCCATTTACTAGAGAAAGTCTTCCAGGTCCTGAAGCAGCAAAACAGCCCTAGACCATCATACTACCACCACCATATTTTACTGTTGTATGATGTTCCTTTTCTGAAATGCTATGTTACTTCTACGACAGATCTAATGGGTCATACACCTTTCAAAAATACCAACTTTTGCCTTGTCAGTCCAGAGAGCATTCTCCCAAAAGGAATGAGGATCATAAAGATGTTTTCTGGCAAAACTGAGACGAGCCTTTATGTTCATATTGTTCAGCCATTTTTTCCCAGTCTATTTGTTATGGTGGAGTCATGAACACTAACCTTAAATGAGGCAAGTGAGACCTGCATTTCTTTGGATGTTGTTGTGGGCTCTTTTGTGACCTCTTGGATGAGTCACCGCTGTGCTATTTGTCAGTTGGCCACTACTGGGAGGGTTCACCACTGTTCCATGTGTTTGCCATTTGCACATAATGGCGCTCACTGTGGTTCACTGGTGTCCCAAAGCTTTAGAAATCGCTTTTTAACCTTTTTTAGACTGATGGATCTCAATTTTTTTCTCATTTGTTCCAGAATTTCTTTAGATAGCAGCATGATGTCTAGCTTTTGAGGAACATTTAGTCTACTTCATTTTGTCAGACATCTTATTTAAGTCAGTTCTTGATTGAGAACAGGTGTGGCAGTAATCAGGCTGGGTGTGGCTAGGGAATTTGAACTCAGCTTCCCAAATATCTGATAAACCACAGTTAATTTATGTTTTAAGGGTGGGGGGAATCATTTTTCCACACAGGGACCTGTAGGTTTGAATTTCTTTTTCCCTTAATAATAAAGACCTTCATTTAAAAACTGTGTTTTGTGTTTACTTGTGTTATCTTTGACTAATATTTAAATTTTTTGTTGATTTGAAACATTTAAGTTTGACAAACATGCAAAAGAATAGATAATCAGGAAGGGCCAAACACTTTTTCACACAACTGTATATTAGGCTATTAAAAGCTGCCCATGAGTATGAGATAGTGATGTTCGTAAGAATGTGGACACTTCTGAATTTTCCATAATTGTGCTTAAATTTGAACTAATACTCCATCGGATTTCTACAAAAGTCATTAAAGTAGATTAAAAAAAATAAATCAGACAAACATAAAGTAACAAATATTAGACTTTGTCATTTTTTTTCTGTTGAGAAGTATGATCTAATATCACATGTCTGCGGCAATAGCATGTGAACCTTTAGGATTAGCAAATAATTTGTAGGTCAAAATAGAGTATGGTGTTTTAAATTAATGGGGTGACAATGAGGTATGACATGTACTATTTAGAAAACAAAGCTCTATCAAAATCAGATTTTCACATCGCAAGTTTGAGGAAGTGTTTCATGGTGCCACAGGAGTGGTTGTCCAAAGAAAACATTCCAATAGCAAGGTGTATAATGGTCTACATGGTCACAAAGGAACCCAAAGTAAACTAAAGGCCTTTTTCACAGCTAGTGTTAATGTTCATGAATCCACTATCAGAAGGACAAGAACAAAAATGGTGTACATGGCAGGATTGCATGGAGAAAGCAACTACTCTTCGAAATCAGCATTGCTGACTATCTGCAGTTTACTAATGGGATCACAATCAGCTGATACTAATGAAACTCAGATCAGATTTTCAGCCAAGTGTCATTAGCATAATCAAGTGGATTCTCTCGGAAGAGAGAATCATCGTTCATGTGATCCCGGCCTTAATATCTGGAGATGACAGGTTCTCTTAAAACGGTATGTGCACACGTTGAGTATTTGCAGCAGATTTTACTACACAAAAAAAAACATGGTTTTGGCATAAAAAATGGTCCATAAAATTCAAACATTTTTAGGCGTTTTTATGTGCATTTTTTATGCATTTTTACTTGGACTCTTTCTGCTGAAAGAACTGACATGCTGTATATTTGAAAAAAATGTTTTGAAGTTTCAAATCCACATGGAAAAAAATGAATGGCATTGCATGGATTTCAGAAATCTCATCCACTTTGCTGGGACTTTAAAGTGAGGCATCTTTTACTTTTGAAAAACTAATGGAGAAAACACAGCAAAATCGGAGAGTGTGAACAAGTCCTAAAGTAAGTACCATGAAATAAAAATAACAATAAGAAATACTGTACATAAATACAATGTATCCCATGTGTTGCCGGGTGACAAGAGTAATATCTATGGAAGCTTTGGACCGAGAATGAAGGCTGCAGATTGCTTATCCTACATAATTATTGGTCCTACTAGTGTTTGTATACGTCTGTGTGCCGTTCTCTGAACGAATGGTTACTGAGAAGGAGCAATCAATCACAAAGCTTCATTTGTAGAGCAACCTACTGCTTTTACCTTTAACTGCACAGTAACCATTTTTTTCGGTTAAGGTATGCCATGATAACATTTTTCAAGAATGTGTCAAATTCCTGGGTAACCGATATTGGAAACACATGTGTCATACACTGTTTTTTCTGATGGACATTTCAGGAATCAAGATTTAGGCTCTTAAAGTAAAACTGTGGGACAAAACTAGGAAGTCTGCAAATCTGTTAGTAAATATTTTCCCTTCTTCGCATCCGACACATTTGGCACACAATAACAGTGTAAGAAAAGTGCACACATTGAGCAAGTGCAGCAGCAATTTCTACACTGGAAATGTATCTCTTGGCAGGAAAAACACTGTGTAAAATATTAATTACTGTGTTTTGACGCTTTTTTTGCAACCTTTTTTTTTGCTGTTTAAATAGGTGAAAACGTTGAAAGAATTGATATTCTACAGTTTTGAAACTGCTTCAAATATGCAAGGAAAAATTATGCAGCATGTATATGAGATTTCAGAATCTAATTCATTTTGCTGGTTCCGTAAACTGCTGCGTTTTGGTGCAGCATTTTTGGCTAAGAAATTTCTGCTGCAAATACTTAATGTGTGTGGTGTGCACCTTAAGTGCGCCTTTTTTAAGATTTACATAAGACACACCACCGGCTGTCTTTTAGATCTCTCCTGGTCAAACGATAATTAAACAGAAGGTCTTTTAAGATCAATGGTAATATTTCCCCAGGGAGACAAGAAAAATGTGACCAGTATGACAGCATAATGAAGGAATACCCTCTATTACTTATTTTAGTCTCAGAAGAGTCATACATTTGCAATCTACTGTTGCAACTTGCACATGTGTCACTAAAGCACTATGCTATATTTATTTAATATGATTACAGCTGTTCTTTCCCATTTTTAATATATAATTGTGCACATTTCATTATTTCCTTTAAAGCCCACATTACAGCAATGGGAAAGAAGGCCATAATTATTTAAATATGCTATAAAGCTTTTCATGAAAATTAAAAGTTCCTTTATACTACTTGGTCTTAGAATTAAAACTACATTGAATTGTTTATTGTGAAGGAAGCCTGCTGAATGCTTTCATATAGCAATTTATAGCTTCCCATACCACAAAGTAAAAAAAAATTGCAGAATTAATACTATTAGTATTACAACTACATAATGCATCCTGACCATAGGTTTAAATGGAACCTGTCAGTTCCCCCCCCCCCCCCCCCCCGTTCCCCCAGAACCACCAGCAGTTGCATCTCCACAGGGGGAGTGATAACATGCTTAGTAGGTTGACAAATATATGGACACTAATGCCCCCTTGACTAGTCAAAGCCATCATTTACATATCACAAACAGACCTTAGAAATACTTTTTCTAAAGATCTGTTTATGTATGTAATATAACACAGGGACTATTAGGCAGTGTTTCTACATGCACATATGCAACTGCTGGTGGTGCTGGGGGGACGAGGGACCTGACAGGTTCCCTTTAATAACATAAACTTATTAACTATTTCATAGATTCCTATGATATGGTTAGTTTGGGTCATCATACTTGTAGTCAAGTGGGGATTTTGTATTCATACAGTGCAAAAGTGTGACCACATTACAGCAATGTGAAGTCAAATTTAGACGACAATAATATGGGTGCTTTTTTGTGCCTGTGCCCTAGACACAAGGAAACTTCACAATCTCACTGATAAATATGTGAGCCAACGTTTTGGCATTTGGAAGAGCCGATAAGGCAGTAAAGTGGGCCATCTTGCTAAACCTGTCCACCACCGCTAAGATAACAACAACATCCTGATGCAATCTTGGCCACCAAAAATGATGAGAAAGGTCTCCAAAGTTGCTTTGTTACCTGGGTGACCTGCAAGAACCAAGCGATGATATTCTCCTAAAATTTTAAGATGCAAATTTAAAAGCACAAATAATTCAAATAGTTTTCATGAGGGACAGGAAGCAGGGGCGTCCCCCTTGAACCTTCAACACCTCCTCTTCAAAATCTGAGCAAAAGTTGGAAATGACAACTCCCTCTTGTAGAATAGGAGCAGAGTCATCTGCACTACTTCACCCAAGGAAACTCTGAGACAAGGCATCAGATTTAACATTCTTAACCCAAGGAAGGTAAGTGAAGAAATTAAACTTACTGAAAAATAAAGACCATCTAGCATGTCTTGAAGTGAGACGTTTAGCAGATTCCAGGTAAAACATATTTATGGTCGGTAGTCACCATGACATGGTGAGCTGCCACCTCCAGAAAATGATTCCACTCCTCAAAAGCCAATTTAATAGCCAGAAGTTGCCTATTACCAATATCATAGTTTCTATAGGCCGGCAATAATTTTTTTGAGACAAAAGTGCATGGACGACACTTACCAGGAAATGACCCCGGTGATAAAACAACCCCAACCCCCACCTCAGACACATCAATATCAATAATAAACAGTTGAGAAACATTGGGCTGAATAAGCACAGGTGTCACAGCAAAACATTTCTTCAGGGAAATGAATGCCCAGTGAGCAAGGACAGACGACTTAGAAAAATCCGTGCCATTTTTGGTCATGTCAGTGGGAGGTTTGACAATTGAACAAAAGTTCTGGATAAACTTTCAATAGTAATTGGCAAGCCCCAGAAAACATTGTAAGGCTTTCAGATTTTCCAAAAGATCCCATTCCAGTACTGCGAGGACTTTATCGGGGTCCATCTGTAAAACCAAAGACGATACCAGGTATCCTAAAAATTGAACCTCTTGTACTGGGAATACACATTTTTCAAGTTTAGCAAAAAGTTTATTCATCCGTTATAACTGTAGTACCTGCCTCATGTGCACCTGATGTGTTTCAAAATCGGGCAAGTAAATCAAAATGTCATCAAGATATACCACCACAAATCTGCACACCAGATGACAAAAAATATAATTGAAGAAATGTTGCAAAACGGAGGGCGCTTTAGCAAACCAAATGGCATGATGAGATTTTCATAATGCCCTTCAGTTTTCCACTTTTCCCCTTTTCTGATTCTAATCACATTATAGGCCTCCCTTAGGTTCAACTAGGACAGGGGTGGGGAACCTCAGGCCCCAGGGCCATTTACGGCCCTCGATGACCTTTTATCAGGCCCCCAAGCAGATTTTCAAGGACTGCATTCTTGGGCAAGGAGCTGTATTTTGATTGCCACAAAGTTCATTAATTTCTTCTTGCTCTGTTTGCACACACATGCAGTGTTCACTACTGAACATTGTAGGGCATGCAATGAAAGATTACATCCTGAAACCAGTGCCAGAGTCACGATGTACTTTGTGGGCAGAGTTTGTATGGCCCCGGAAGGATGGTATAAATATCCAAATGGCCCTATGCAGAAAAAAGAATCCCCACCCCTGAACGAGGAGAACCATTTATTACCAACAATCTGATTAAATAAATCAGGAATGAGCAGAAGGGGATAAACAAGTCTAAGCAAGGATGCATATTTTCTTAGCCTACCTTTCAGTGCCAGAAAGATTGTACAATCTGGCTTAGGGTAGTTTTGCTCCAGGCAGCAAGTTAACAGGGCAATCATAAACACAATGGGGGGTAATTATTGACACCCTTTTTCTGAGAATACATCCTCAAAGCTTGACAGAAAAGAGAGTAAGATTTCAGTGGAGATGGTAGAGAAAAGAGTATTCAGGTAGTTATTCTTACAGGTATCACACCACCTACAATATCTCCCTGGACTGCTGATAACAGGATTGTGCATAACCAACCAAGGAAGGCCCAGTAAAATAGGGGTAGGAAGTCCTTCAATAACGTAGCAAGAAATAAGTTCATTATGAAGGTCACCTATTGGAAGTTTTTTGTTATGCTCCATTTGCATAAAACACCCCTGACTAAGAAGTCGATAGCAAATATGGGGATGGTACTCACGAGAATACTACAAGAGAGACCATAGATCCAGGAAAACTGAGCATCCACCATATTGGCCCCCGACCCACGATCCAAAAAGATTATAACAATTTTGGTTTTCATACCTATGACAAACTCTGCAGGGAAGACAAATGAAGACAAGCATGTAAAGAAGATATGTATTCCCAGGTTGTAATCCTTCACACAACCTGCTGTCAGAAGTTTTCCCATGGCTTTTTCTGTTTAGGTTTGGAGGGACTGACTCTAATGAAAAGATCCCTTTGACCGTAAAAAACAAACAAACTTGGGTCTCACGGCGAACCGCAGGAGGTCCACACTGCAGAGAGGCCCCCGCGACTGCATGGGTTCATCAGAGCACACAGGAGGGATTTGACCCCTGGAGAGTACTACTAGGGAAGGGGACATCACAGGTCTTTCTCTGAGGCATCCATCAATCCGAAAGCCTAAGTGCTTAGTGGCCTCCAAGGACTTAGTAGTTTCATGCAAAATAACCTTTCTGACAGACCCTGACAAAAATGACTTCTAAGTGGTTGAACTCTGAAAAAACTCGTCCACTGGCCGATCCTCTTCTTGAATAGAGATGAGCGAATTTGCTCGCATTCCCTCTTATTCGGCAAGCTGCAGAGGGAACCAGGCTTCGTGGATAGCGCTGGACGATCAGCTGATCTGCGCCGCTGCTGTATGCATCGCGGCTGTGTCACTGTCACAGCACCTGCTGTTCCTCACTATCTAAACACCACAAATTTATCTAACCACCAAGAAAACCTACAGCAACTAATCCCATATAGGTATATATAAGACAAGGAAGAGATCCCACCGAGTACAATTAAAACCAGTAATTTTATTAAACAATATTATAAAACAGAAGTTAAAAAAGCAAGAAATATGGGGGCCAAAATTAATAATAATAGCAGCACAAGGGAATACATTAAGTAGGTACAAATCCAGCAATAAACTGTAGTTAATATGCCACCATTGTATTAGTCAATGTACATGGACGTATTAAGAACTGCTATCAATTAAACCCCTCACAAGAAATAATAAATAAATAACACGACAGGATCAAAACAGCATACATGTAAAACAGCCGGAGTTATGTGAACAAGAAGATCAAAGTCAATATCACAGTATATCCAAGTATAGTGCTCCTGACTATAATAAGACTAGAGCTGGTCGTGTAGGCTATAGTGTTCTGATTCTAAACCCTATTGGTCTAGTGAAATTGTGTCCATACATACACACGGCATATGCCATATATCCCAATGATTACCTAGAATACCTGTCGGGGGGGAGGGGGAGGCTACATTGGTACCCCAGCAGGATGCAACACAATCGTGATACCAGACCTCCTATAATTCAATATACTCAGAGTTAGAGTATTATAAGCAGTCTTCAAGTTCGATCATTACTAGGGATGAGAGGACCCGTGGAAGTTTGGGTTCTGGTACACGACCCAAATTTTTTGACCAGAACTGTACCTGAGACACTCTCCAGACTTCCCCAGGAACTCCGAACATTGCAACAGACTTCCTGGGAAAGTCCGTGTTCAGCGTTTAGCACCAGATACTAACTGACCGATATGAACTCCGAACCTTTAAGTTCAGGTTCACTTAACTCTACTTATTACTATTACTAGTGAGTTACTATTAATGATTTGTAAAATTTATTTTAAATGAAGCATAAATAGTAGAAAAAAAACACACTGACACCAACACAAAGTGGACACCTAATGCTCGGGTTAAAAAAAGGCACCGGTAGACTATCTCAGATAAAATTAGATCTAAAAAGTATATACTCTGAAGTCCATGTAAAAGTAAAATGGATATACTGACCATAATTAATAGGCAGTGGCACAATTAAACAAGACAAACATTGGCTCTCCCAATTGCATACCAACAACTTATTTATTTATTTAATGGCCTTCGACATGATCTCTATCTGTGGTGATTTAATGGATGAACGATTTGTAGGAATATTGATCTTGTACTTATTTTGATTGTATCAAGCGATCTGGTTGCTGGTCTTCCTCTTCGCCTTGTTTCTTCTATTTTTCCAATCATGATGTCCTTCTGCAGTGATTGCTGTCTTTTTTCTAATGAATGAAGTGTCCAATGTAGACAAGTAATAGCTTGGTGATCCTTGCTTCGAGTGACATGTCTGTCTTGATTTGCTCCAAGATTAATTTGTTTGTTCTTTTTGCCATGCATGGTATTGATAGCATCCTTTTCCAGCATAATATTTTGAAGGTGTTGATTATTCTTCTCTTTTTTTTCGTCCAGGAACCAGTGTTTTTTTGTTTAATTGTGTCTTAATTATGGTCAGTGAATCCATTTTGCTTTTATGTAGATTTCTGATGTATGATATGCACTTTTTAGGTATTATAAGCGAAAATATAATAAAAAGCTGTAAATTCTGCAAATAATTCTAATCAGAAGACTGTTTTCATTTAACTTGACATCTAAGCTTAGCAAAATAAAAATGGAGATTTTGCAATTCTCATCTCTAACTTCCAAAGCTCAAATGGTTTGTAATCACCAAACCACATATGCCATTAACTGTTTTGTGGATATACTGCTTTATTGAGCTCACATACAATGTACAGTTATAGGTGTCATCTCCTTTGTGACATTTCAAGAGTATTATGGATAAACACAGGAACCAAACAAAGAGTTTGCAGTTTCCTTTTGAAAGTTAATCATCATATACAGTACTATGTAGTACTATGCAAAAGGTTTAGGCAGGTGTGGAAAAATGCTGGAAAGTAAGAATAATTTAAAATATAGTGTTGATAGTTAACTTTTATCAATTAACAAAAAGCAAAGTGAATGAATAAAAAATAAATTGAAAAATCAAATTAATATTTTACGTGACCACCACCATTTGCCTTTAAAACAGCATCCTTCAAAGCATTAATTCTTCTAGGTATACTTGCACACAGATCTCAGCAGGTAGGTTGTTACAAACATCTTGGAAAACTAAGGATGTAAGTTTGTAAAAACCCTTCTGTTTCTTCAAGTAATCCCTGACAGACTCAATGATATTGGGATCAATGCTCTGTTGGGGGCCATAAAATCAAGTTCAGGACGCTGTTCTTCTGTAAGGTGCAGATAGTTCTTAATGACATTGGATGCATATTTGGGGTTTCTCATTGCAGAACAAATTTGGAGCCAAATAAGCTTCTCCATGATGGTAGTGCATAATGGATAACAATTAGTGATGAGTGAGTGTGCTCAGATAAGGTGTTATCCGAGCACGCTCAAGTCTCAATAGAGTATCTTCGGGGTGCTTGAAAACTATGCTTGAGTCGCTGTGGCTGCATGTCTCACAGCTGTTCGACAGTCACAACACATGTGTAAGAAGAAGAACCCAGCTAGGCATGCTTCCTCTGTGACAGGTCTGGAACCTTTGGGGCTATCACCTATGTTTCAGGGGGGAAAGCTTAACACCCCGGACCATTCTCGGCAGTTGAGAAAAGGGGGCGCGGCTAAGCTGAGAGAACTGCAGCGTGCAAGTAATCTGACAGTTATGGCAGGTACGTGCAGCGCGCAAGAGGTCAGTGCAGGTGCTCCTAATGCAGAGCATCATGAGAGAGCAGGCCTAAGACTTGAAAGCCAGAGGGTGATAAACAGAGACTGTCATCAGAGCCTTGTACCGATATCGCTGACACTGCTGACACCATTGACACCGCTGACACCGCTGACTGTGAGACAAAGGGCCCATGTATGGGACATAGCCTCGCACCCACGCAGATCAGAGAGTCGTACCACCCATTGTGAACTTTATCCTGTTAAGCTTCTAAACAGACCCCACATAGGGGAAACCACAGCGCAGGACAGAGAAACTGCCTTGTGTATTTCTTCTCCTTCTGGACCCAAAACCGGCATCAGGACCACAAGGAAACATTGCCCATGACAGGACAAAAGACGCCATCTTTTCTAGGACCCAGGACGCCATCCTCTCCAGGAAAACACTGAATTTCCTCCTCCCCATTGCCTTGGTACCACCGTTTGCACACAGGGAATACACTGAGGACTGCATCGAATTGATAAGTCTATTTCCTCTGAACGTATTATCTCAGTTACTTGTTTTACTACCGTGTTCCAAGTTACAGTAATTTGCATTCAGAAAATTTCCCTCTACTTCTCCCTGCATGGAGTATCCACTGTAGAATTAAATCTCCTCTTAACCCTTGCTCTGACTATGTTCTATTACTGCATCCTACGTGCCTGCTGTCTCCTTACACTTGGCATAGTTGGCAGGATGCAGTCTACATGTACAGACATGGCAGACCAAGCGTCTGGGGAGGGCCCAAGGTCAATTATCTCTCTGGGGGCAATGCAAAACAATCTTCTGAAATTTAATGGGCATAACACCATGTTATGGAGCTGCACTGAGCTCATAAAAGAAATGATGAGAATGCACCCTATGGTCCCCGCCTTGCAAGCAGAGGTCACTGTGATGGCTTTAGAGGGGGAGGCAAGGGATTCAGTTATGTTGCAGCCCCCCTGGGAATGGGATACCCTTGACAAAGTGTTGCAAATACTGGAGGAGACTCACGAGGACCCCACAGATGTAGGGGAATTGAGCAAGCAGCTATTTAGTCGTGTTCAAAGAGAAGGGGAGAGAGTAACAGTATATGAACGTATTGCAAGAAATTCACACTGCAATAGTCAGAAAAGATGGCTTGGGAGTAGGACCGACTGACATTGTGTTACGAGACCAGTCAGTGACCTAGATGATACGTATAATAAAACCTGGCACTCAACTTTTATAAAGGTGTTTTTTTTATTCCAAGCGGAAGTGCAGGAACAGCAATGCAGTAACAGCAAAACGTTTCGGTCATAAACACATGACCTTCTTCAGTTACTGTAAATTACAAATTATGAAAATGATATATAAATCGATGAGAAATAAAGTATATACAAAAAATCATGGCACTACATTAATTACATTAATTTTTTTTTTCTGTGCTATGTTGTGCATAAATATGTGATTCTTCAGAATTTGTATTAGTCTATGCCTGATGAAGAGACCTGTGTGGTCTTGAAAGCTTGCAATTTGTTACCATCTTTTCAGTTAGCCATTAAAAGGTATCAACCACTGAGGACTCTCAATTCGAAACATTTTTCTATCTACTGGCTAACACGGTACCAAGATATATATCTTTCCTGTATCTAGATGAGAGATGCACTGATAAAACAGGCCCTGTGGGAATGCTTGCATGCGAACCCACGCATGACCTTTACAGAGATGGGAAGAGAAGCTCAAGCTCGTGAACAGGAGCAGGAGTGACAGTCCTGGCGATAAAGGTCCAGAGCGGAGAGGTGGCTGTGAATTTAATTGCTGAACCAGGATGGGTGAAAGATTTATGGAAAGAGATCCAATCCATGAGGGAAGATTTGACTGATGCTTAAAGGAAGGTGACCTCATTAAGTACACCCGGAAGCAGAACATTCTCAGAACCACGATGGGGTGTAAGAGTATCTCGTCGGGAAGAGCGCCCAACTTGTTACCACTGTGGAGAACTAGGACATGTGATCCAGGTCTGCCTGCAATGGGGGCGGCCACTACAGCGCCACCCGGAGCCAGAACAGCCCGAAGGAGAACCAATAGTATCACCAATTTAGTGTCAGTGTGTCCATTAGTATGGGCCAAAATGGATGGATGGGCTGTATGCTGCCTGGTAGATACGGGCTCTCAAGTAACCACACTGCCTGAGATATACTTTAAAAGACACTTCCCAGAAGCCATGAGGCCTGAATGGGGGCCAGTGATCAAGTTGATGGCCGCCAATCAACTACCTATCCTGGTTGCAGGGGTGGCACAGATGCAGATTAAGGTCTGCGGCAAAAACCTGGGCCATAAGGGAGTGGTGTTAACCGCGGGTGACCCCACGCATTGACATACCGTCACACTGGGAATGAATGTACTCGGGGAGTTGGAAGTCTTCTTATAAACAAGTCTCCTATCATGTTCCTGAAACAGTGGAGCCCGCATACACCACAAAGGAGAGTGTTTCAGCAGTTGATCCGGACAGCTCAGGCACAAGAGGCCTTCTGTAATACCAGCTCCCAGACAGTAAGCATTACTATTCACTTCAATCCCCTGCTACAACCGTCATAGGTTCAATCCCCTGCTACAACCGTCATAGGGGTGCCAGATTTGGCTCAGAACACTCTCAAAATACCATGTACAACGTTAGAACAAAGAGAGATATTGTCCAAAATAAAATCCAAATAATTTATTATATAAATACCATTTTGTTTACAACATATGACAAAATACAATACCACATAAAAACAAGATGAGAAAACATGACTTCACAGGTGTAACACACAGGGGCTGCTTCACTCAGGCTGCAGTGTGGAAAATTATGGGTGAGTTTGCCTGGCACTACTCCTTGGGAGGACTAATGTCCTTTCTAAATTAATGATTTCCTTTGGCACAAGTGGTATGGTTTAGCCGCTTTCTATGGGATAGACACTTGATATAAAAAAAAAATTTTCTATGTACTTAGTACTTCTTAAAATTGATAACTGTTTTAGTCACCAAGTGGCTACACCACCACGTGTGCTAGTAATTGTGTAGGTTGAAATTTTTGCCTGGCGCTCCCATCCACTTACAATTGTAGGCCCTGGGTGTTACACCTGTGAAGTCATGTTTTCTCATCTTGTTTTTATGTGGTATTGTATTTTGTCATATGTTGTAAACAAAATGGTATTTATATAATAAATTATTTGGATTTTATTTTGGACAATATCTCTCTTTTTTCTAACGTTGTACAAGAGGCCTTCTGTGATGGAAAGGTGCTGGGAAAAGTGATAATTCTGGCTGCAGCCAATCTCAACTTACCACTGAGTCAAAGTGTGCTTTCACTACCTGTCCGAGCTTGCACCCTGCTGGAGGGGGTCGAAGTACAACTAGAACCGGCTGCCATGGAGAACCTACCATCAAAGCTCTTAGTTGCCAGGTCATTAGCGACAGTGCGTGATGGAATGGTACCCGTGCGGTGTGTGAACTTAAGGGAAGACACTCTGACGCTTTCCCTCAGAAGTGAAATCAGGCAAATTGTAGGCATGCCAGAGGAGTCGATACCATCACAGGCCATCCAATTAAAGGCAAAAGGGGAAGATCCATGGACTATAGCTGTGGAGACAGCCCCGGTGTTGAAACACCAACAACAGAGAAAGTGGCGTCACATCTTAGAACAAACTCGGGCTGAGTTGACAAAGTTCACACCGCAGCAGGTGGAGCAGGTGGAGGCCTTACTAGGACATTACCAGGACATGTTCGCTCGACATGAGGATGATTTCGGCTGTACAACTGCCATCACACATGAGATCCCAATGGGTAACTCTGCACCTGTGAGAGAGCGTTATTGACAGAACCTGTTATGATCCGGTGACCTTGGAGCCGCATGAGAGACTTTCTCAGGAGTAGGTGGTACCTGTACTGACTGCAAACCCTAAACTAACACCGCAACTAGAAGTAGCCGTGGGATGTACCTAACACGTCCTAGACACCTCGACACAGCCGGAGGACTAAATACCCCTATAGATGGAAATGGGAATTCTATCTTGCCTCAGAGCAGAACCCAAAAGGATAGGCAGCCCCCCACAAATATTGACTGTGAGTATAAGAGGAAAAACACACGCAGGCAGAAAAACAGGATTTAGCAAAAGAGGTACTTCTAGCTAAATAGAAAAGGATAGGACAGAATTCTAAGCGGCCAGTATTAAAAATCCTAAAAATATCCACAGCAGATAATACAAATATTCTACATCTAACTAAAGACATAGAAAGTATATCTGCATCTCCTGAGATTCCAGCATGACTGAAAAATCCAAACAAAGTCTAAGCTGGACAAAAACACAATGAATTGCACTGAATTGCAAAGCACACTGCATGTGTGCACAGAGACAAAAAACCAGACACTTATCTTAGCTGAATTGGCAGCAGGGCATGAAGAGCCAGAGAGAGATGCAATCCCTCCAAGTACAGTGGACAACTGGCATGGACTCATGGATCCTGCACACCTAAATACCTAATAGAGCTGCAATCAGCAGAAACACCTGCCCGGATTACAACCCCAAGACAACTGCACTACCACCAACAACCACCGGAGGGAGCCCAAGAGCAGAATTCACAACAAGAATCCTCCACATACCCACATACTGTATGTACCAGGAGGTAAAAGGGATGCTCACACAAATGTTACAGACCGGTGTCATTCGAGAGAGCCAAAGCCCTCCACCTATGTTGCAGGGGGGAAAGCTTAAGGCCCCGAACCATTCCAGGCAGTTGAGAAAAGGAGGCGTGGCTAAAATGAGGGAACTGCAGCGTGCGAGTAATCTGACAGTTACAGCAGGTACGTACAGCACACAAGAGGTCAGTGTAGGTGCTCCTAATGTGGAGTATCGTGAGACAGCAGGCCTAAGACTTGAAGGCCAGAAGGCGATAAACGGAGACTCGTCAGAGCCTTGTATCGATATCGCTGACACTGCTGACACCATTGACACCGCTGATTGTGAGACAAAGGGCCCATGTACGGGACATAGCCTCGCGCCCACGCAGACCGGAGAGTCGCACCACCCATTGTGAACTTTACTCTGTTAAGTGTCAAAACAGACTCCACATAGGGGAAACTGCCATGCAGGACAGAGAAATTGCCTTGTGTATTCCTTCTCCTTCTGGACCCAAAGCCGGAATCAGTACCACAAGGAAACATCACCCATGACAGGACCCAAGACGCCATCTTCTCCAGGACCCATAGAAGCAAACACAGATCTACCAATCACTGCACGATACTAAGTGAAATCACCAATAAAGCAAGAATAATATGTCATAAATATCAGTGATTAGTGCTCTGTGTAGAAAAAATGTGGATAACCACCTCCATATAGTGAAAAGCAACCACAACCCCTATATAGAGATCCCCAGAGGAACCACCAGACAAAAAAGCAGATTTTAAAATGCCTTTATTATGTACAAATGGCAATTACTGTTTCAAATTGTGCGCACAACAGGACGACAATATTACAAAAGGATATAAAATATATATAAAAACATGGTAGAGACTGACCCAATTGGTACTTGTAAGTATATATATCTGCAGTGCTTCCCTTTTATCATATAAGCATAAAAGACCTTTTCCACAATTAATATATTTATATGTGAATAAAAGAGATTTTAATAAATAAAAAACCGTATATCAAAAATATTTATATATCAAGTGTGCAAAAACTAATATAAGGGTGCAAAAAAAATGATGCATGAGTGCAACTGCAAAAAAAAGAGGGATAAAGTCCCCTGACGAAGGATTAAAATCCGAAATGCGCGTCGGGGTGCGCTACTACGGGACGAGGCTGACCCTGTTATCAGGTAGATTGCGTGCAATATCTCCCTTTCCCCTTCCTTTTCCTCAATTAACACTGTGCACCTTAGTTTGCCGTGGCTTTGTATGTATGGCTCCTGTGGTTTACTGCGGGTAGCACACTGCACTCTGCACTTTATATTGTTCTGTGGACACACGGATTTGCTGTGTTAATATAGTTGTCCGATATATTAGCCTGTCTTTTGGATACTTGCCACGTTGCACTTTATCCCTCTTTTTTTTTTGCAGTTGCACTTATGCATCATTTTTTTTGCACCCTTACATTAGTTTTTGCACACTTGATGTATAAATATTTTTGATATACGGTTTTTTATTTATTAAAATCTCTTTTATTCACATATAAATATATTAATTGTGGAAAAGGTCTTTTATGCTTATATGATAAAAGGGAAGCACTGCAGATATATATACTTACAAGTACCAATTGGGTCAGTCTCTACGATGTTTTTATATATATTTTATATCCTTTTGTAATATTGTCGCCCTGTTGTGCGCACAATTTGAAACAGTAATTGCCATTTGTACATAATAAAGGCATTTTAAAATCTGCTTTTTTGTCTGGTGGTTCCTCTGGGGATCTCTGTATATGGGTTGTGGTTGCTTTTCTCCAGGACCCAGGACGCCATCCTCTCCAGGACAACGTCGAATTTCCACCGCACCATTGCCTTGGCACCACTGTTTGCACCCAGGGAATACAATGAGGACTGCGTCAGATTGATAAGTCTATTTCCTCTGAACGTGTTGCCTCTATTAAAGCCAAATATTTGAAATTTTGACTCATCAGTCCAGAGCACCTGTTGCCATTTTACTGCATCCCAGTATGATTTCATGCATAGTTGAGTCACCTGACCTTGTTTCCATGTTGAAAATATGTTTTATTGGATGCAATTCTTCCATGAAAATCATTTCTGGACAGATTTTTCCGAACTGTAGGTGTAGCTAAGTCCCACTGATTGCTGCCAGTTTTGAGATGACAGTACTGTGGGATATATGCCACTTTCAAAGGGAAGTAAGCCTGATGTGTCTTTCAATTACTGCATTGTTTCCTTGGCCAACCCCTGTATCTATGACTCTCAATATTGCCTAGTTCCCAGTGTCCTCAATTTTGAGAAATACAGGCAGATGTTACCCATCATGCAGTATCATCAGGGAGAAAGCTTCACAATTATTTTTCAGCAGGACAATGACCACAAACACATCTTCAGTATACAGAAGAACACGGGGTCCTATAAGTGATATTACCTCCACAGAGTTCCAAACTCAACATTATTAAGTTGGTGTATGATTACATAAAGATATAGATGGATTTCACAAGCCTACGTCCACAGAAGATCTGTGGTGATTTCTCCAAGATGTTTGGAACAGCCTTCCTGCCAAGTTCGGAAAAATCCATGTACAAGTGTATCTAGAAAAATGAATGCTTTAATACTGTGTTGAAAGCAAAGCATTCTCACACCAAATACTCATTTGATTTAGATTTCTCTTTTATTCATTCACTTTGCATTTGGTAATTGAGGTGCTGATAGAGATAAGCTTGTCTGATTAGCAACACAAGATTGCTGGCAATTAGTGTTGAGCATTCCGATACCGCAAGTATCGGGTATCGGCCGATATTTGCGGTATCGGAATTCCGATACCGAGTTCCGATATTTTTGCGATATCGGGAATCGGGATCGGAATGCATATTCATGTGTAAAATAAAGAATAAAAATAAAAAATAGGGATATACTCACCCTCTGACGTGCCCTGGTTGTAACCGCTGCAACTGGCAGCCTCCGTTCCTAAGAATGAGCGAGTGAAGGACCTGCGATGACGTCGCGGTCTTGTGATTGGTCGCGTGAGCGGTCACATGAGCGGTCATGCGACCAATCACAAGCCGCCACGTCATCGAAGGTCCTTCACTCGCTCATTCTTAGGAACGGAGGCTGCCGGTTAACACCGCTAGGTCCAGGGTTCGCCGGAGGGGTGAGTATATCCATATTTTTTATTTTTATTCTTTATTTTTTACATGAATATGGATCCCAGGGCCTGAAGGAGAGTTTCCTCTCTTTCAGACCCTGGGAACCATCCAGGATACCTTCCGATACTTGTGTCCCATTGACTTGTATTGGTATCGGGTATCGGTATCGGCGATATCCGATATTTTTCGGATATCGGCCGATACTATCCGATACCGATACTTTCAAGTATCGGAAAGTTTCGCTCAACACTACTGGCAATACATCAAGTAATAATTTAAGACCATTTATATATTGTCTCAATGGAATTGATTCTTCCATGACCATCTCTGCAGAAGAATAAGTTAAACTAGATGCTCTTTGAGGGAAGTGAATGTATTGCTGATGTTCATGTTTATTAATACCTTGACAAGTAAATTTACTTTAGTTCCAAAGAAGGTGGTAGATTGCCACTGTTTACGAGCGTCAAGCAAAGTAACTAGGTAGATGAGTATGTTTTACACACTGCTGGATTGGTAAAGAGATTTGGTTGTGGAGTAATTAGGAGGAGGCTTCCTGTTTCCTTGCTAAAGTCATTTTTTAAATAATGCATTAGAAATTCTGATGTAATAGAGATGTCTACAAAGAGGCATCTTACACCCATGCATTACAGCTCTTTGATATAGTAGAGAATGAGTCTTGAGGAAGTAAAACAAAATACTTCACTTTTTTTGTGAATATCCTGATCTGTGTAAATCATTTCCTTCATTTGTCCGTTTCCTCATTTCCTTTTTTCACAAAGAGATTGAGACAGAGTAGACAACACATAAGACATTGGAATCTTTGTTAAATGTGGAAATGTTTATCAACCGTTGTTTTAAAAGGATAAAGTCTATGAAAATCAAAGATAAAATAATATAACGTGTCAATGTCCAGAAAGAATTTACATACAGAATCCCAATAATCTCCAAAATGGGCTCAGAGTGATCGATGATATCATGTAATCAGTGCAATGGTGGGAGATATAGCATAAGAAAATTGTGTAATATATTTGGGCAGTTTTCATAGACTTTTTATGTTCTTCGTATAATTAGGTACTTAAAAGAAGACTCAGTAGAAGATCATATATTTTTCTTGAAAATTGGAATGTTGGTAGATGTTGGAAGAAGCTTATAATTATTGAACCTGTAATTAAATTAGATTCGTAAAGATAAATTTTAAGACTTATTGATTATGAAAGGGCAAAGTATGAGTCGTGACAGCATGTTGTTACTTTTACAAGGTGGAGTTCAGTCTTGCATAATGGCTCTGACTTAATATAGTATAATTTAGTTATTTACTGCATATCACTTACCAAAAATGAACTCTGTGCAGCACGTTGTAGCAAATGACTTTATCAAATACTAATCCAGATTCCAATAAAACAGTTCAAATATTGGGTCCAAAATCCACATTGGAGAGAAATATTAATTTTGTCTTAAATGTACACAATCACATTTAGACTGGATATGCCAAAGGTAGCTCATAATGGATGATGAATTTGGTGCATCGTAAGACATTTTTGTCTATCACCTCTATTAGGTGGCTTCTTTCAGACCAGTTTTTTTGCACCAAAGTGTTGCTTCAATGTGGTGCATTTAAACCATACCTTCTTAAAGCAAAGTAACACACTGTATAGGAGTCTAAAACACCTATAATTTGGTACATGGTATATAGGTCTGTTTTTGGAGCACACTAAGCAACCATTCAGGTTCATTGAATGGAGTAAATCTCCCCATTGTTTATATACAGGAAGTAGTATAACATGCAGACATTTTGAAGTTATCCATACTAAAAATATTAGGAAACTTCCTACAGTTTTCAGCTACTACTGAAAAAAATCTGTCATCAGGTTCTTGCTATGTAATCTGAGAGCAGCATATTAGGGCAAGGGAGCCTGATTCAGTGTTTTATAAGCAGGGGATTATCATTGCCTGACTAGGTCACACATGCAGAACAGGCAGTTTAATCTGTGTAACTCTGCCCCACACCACTAATTAGCGCTTGCTGACAATGGGCAGTGTATTCAGGAAGCTGCTAATCAGGGATGTGGGCGAGGTTATACACAGATCAGCATTCTGAACACTGCTGCTTGTGCAACAGGGATTCATTCAAAACTACAACAAGCAGTCCAGTAAATGACGCATCATTGGAATCAGGGTATCAATCCCTACATCATGCTGCTCTCTGATGTTGTAGAAAAAAACTACTGGCAGATTCCCTTTAAATGTCCTAATATCTAACCCATTAGCTCAAGAACACAAATGAAAGTTCAAGTGCCTCATGACAACCTATCCTAACCAAAACTTTTTTTTTAACTATATCTGTTAAATAATCTTGTAAAAACTGTACCAGGACTGACCTTATCCTGCTTATTAGATAACATAAAGCCAGCTAAATTAATGTTATATGGAACCGTAATGTACCACATCATTTGGACATCGGCCTCATCATCAGAATCAAAAAGTTACTCCATAGGCTGTATCTTGTTCTGACTTGGAAAGTAAATACTTTTTAATGAAAACTAAAACTAATAGGAATTTTGGACTTCAAACTGAAGTTTAACCAGTGTCAAACTTGGAGGCAACACTGGTTTAAAACTGGTTTGTGATTGCAAGATGCTGTAATAGGATACTTTAGCAAAAAGAGATTTTGATGCCATTAAGAGATATGTTACCCCTGGCATTTTGTCTTCATAGATGCTGATAATATTTTAGAAGATTACTCTGTTCTGTAGACTCTTTCCAACTTTCCACACACAGGTACAACATGAATGTTTGTAATTTACAATACCTCCAATTCATAAAAGCATAATAGAAAGCAAACATTACCACAATAGTAGAGCAGCTGTTAGGAACTGTGCCTAGGGTATCAATTGAAAACACAACAGGGAAAATAGAAACTAAAAGTTTGCAAATATTATGTAAAATAAACTAAAATGATAGAAAGAATTAAAATAAGCTTATTTCATATTGTTTCACTAAAGACCTTAAGGAATAGTCCTTGGGCTTTCTAAACCACTAAGAAGTGGGTAAACAATCTGTCATACTCATTTTGGAAAACATACAAGTAAATATAATTTTGGAATGAGAGGGTTATGTAAGGGGACATGAAAGATGTCTCGATCAATTTCTATAGGCAATAAAATAGAAAAACGTAAAAAAAATTACTACAAAAATCTATTATCATGAAAATCACTCTTTATTAACCCCTTTCCGAATAGTACACCCAGGTCGGACTCCCCCTGTTTGGTGCGGGCTGTGGTGCTTAGCCTGCCCCTTTTTGGGCACGTATCAGCTGATCTATACAGCTGACATGTGCCTGCAACAGCCATGGGTGGAATCTTGATCCACCCGTGGCTGTTAACTAGTTAAATGCTGTCAATCTTTGACAGCGGCATTTAACTTGCACTACATCTTTTAACCCGCCCATCGGTGACCCCATCACATGATTGCGGTTGACCGATGGGTCGGCATGACAACCAGTGGCCTGAAGCAGACTTCTATGGTTGTCATTGCCAGATTGCTATGAGCGCTGCCCCATTGTGGACGCTCATAGCAAGTGAGCATGTCTGCTGAACACAGGCAATCTCATCGTCGCCTTTGTGTAGCAGAAGCAATCAAAGTATTGCAGTTTCTAGTCTCCCATGGAGACGATTGAAGCGCACAAAAAAGTAAAAGAAAAATTTTAATAAATATTTTTAAAAAAATATTGTGATAGAGTCACTGGTGAAGAAATAGAGGGGAGAAATGTTTCACTAGAGCGGGTCATTAGGAGCTTCTACTGGCCTGTGTGTCACAGGGAGATTGTTAACTACTGCTGGTCCTGCCCTACTTGTCAGCGTACAGCTCCCATGTCCCATTTCCAAAGCCCCCTAGTGCCATTGACCATTATAGAGGTCCCATTTGACAGGATTTCCATGCACCTTAAGTCCGCCAGAGGGCACCAATACATTCTAGTGGTGATGGACTATGCAGTACGATACTCGGAGGTGGTACCCCTTTAGAAACTCATCCGCCAGGAGCATAGCTTGAGAGTTAGTCCATATTTTTTCTCGGATGAGCCTGCTGAAAGAGATCCTGATGGACCGAGGCACACCGTTTATGTCCAAAGTGATGAGGGAGTTATCTAAGGCTCTCCAGATTACACAACTCCGCACATCGGTGTACCATCCGCAGACGGATGGCCTGGTGTAGAGAATCAACAAAACATTGAAGTCCATGCTTAAGAAGGTCGTGGAGAGAGATGTCTGAGACTAGGATTGCCTACTGCTGTTCCTGTTGTTCTCCATCAGAGAAGTTCCTCAGTCCTCTACTGGATTCTCACCGTTCGAGTTGTTGTATGGATGACACCACAGTGGACTTCTAGATGTTGCAAAGGAGACCTGAGAGGCAGAAATTACACCCCACCAGAGCATTATTAGGCATGTTGCCCAAATGCAGGACCGGATCACAAAGGTGATGATAATTGTGAAGGAGAGCTTCCTTCAAGCACAAGAAACCCATGTGAGGCTCTATAACCGAGCCGTGAGGCTGAGACAGTTTAGCTCTGGAGACCGGGTGTTGTTGTTGATTACCACCGTGGAAAGTAAATTCCTGGCCAAGTAGCAAGGGCTATATGAGGTGGTCGAGAAGTTGAGTGACGTCAACTACAAGATTCACCAACCAGGCAGACGAAAGCCGTATCAAGTGTACCACATGAACCTGCTCAAACCATAGCGAGACTGGGAACCTGGGGAGGCTGTGTACCTCCATACTGTGAGCCAGTCCTGAAGCCAGGGTCATGCATGTCACAAAGGCAGAGACACTGTCACCAGCCCAGGAACAACAGTGCCATGAGCTGCTTCAGCAGAACCGGGACCTGTTTACAGAGCTACCAAATTGTACGCAGGTCGTGGAGCATGAGATCCTGACTGAACCACATGTGAGGGTGAATTAGAGGCCGTATCGGATTCCTGAAGCACACTGTGAAGTGATCTCCAAGGAGGTGAGGAGACTGTTGAGCCCGGGCATCATCGAGGAGTCAAAGAGCGGTTGGTCCAGCCCTATTGTCCTTGTGCCAAAGCCCAATGGAGAGTGGCGCTTGTGTAATGTTTACAGAAAGCTAAATGAAGTGTCCACATTTGAAATGTGTCCAATGCCCCAGGTTGATGAACTCATTGAAAGACTAGGGTCAGCCAGATACATCACCACCCAGGGACCTAACAAAAGGGTACTGGCAGATTCTCCTGTCCCCAAGTGCCAAGGAGAAAAAACAGCCTTCTCTGTACCTGATGGATGCTTCCAGTATACCATAATGCCGATCGGTCTACAAGCTACCTTCCAGAGGGCTATGGACTGGATCCTAGCCTTTCACAAGAAGTACGACATTATTTGGATGGCATCGTGATCTTCAGCCCCGAGTGGGGAAGTCACCTGCAGAAAGTCCAGGCAGTACTGGATGCACTGAGGAAGTCAGGGTTTACTATAAACCTAAAGAAGTGCGCTCTCGGGAAAGAAGAAGCAAAATACTTGGGCTACATCATTGGATGGGGTGAGATAAAGTAACAAGTAGACAAAGTGGAGGCAATCCAAAAGTGGCAGCAGCCGTTCTCCAAGAAGCAGGTTCGGGCATTTCTGGGAATTGTCGGATATCATCGGTGATTTATCCCAAATTTCGCCATGATAGCAGCCTTCCTGACTGATCTTCTCAAGGGCACAAAGTCATCAATGGTCAAATGATCCTCTGAAGTGGAGATGGAATTCCAGGAGTTGAAGCTCGTCCTGTGCCGACAGCCAGTCTTGGTCGCACCAGACTTCACAAATGAGCTTGCACTCCAGACGGATGCCTCTGAAGTCGGTTTAGGATCTGTGATGTCCCAGGAAATAGATGCGGATGAACCCCCCTAGTCCTGTACCTAAGTAGGAAACTCTTCTCCTGTGAGAAGAACTATGCCATTGTGGAGAAAGAGTGGTCATCAATAGGCAATTGACACAATGAGGTACTACCTGCTAGGCCATAAGTTCAGGCTAGTATCAGATCATGCGCCTCTAAGATGGATGAGGGAAAAGAAGTGGAAGAATTCCTGGGTAACTAGGTGGTTTCTGGCGCTCCAGGCCTTCACTTTCAATGTGAAGCACAGGCCAGGGAGGTTGCATGGGAACACAGATGCCCTATCCAGAGTCCTCTGCTTATCCAGTGAAGGTGCCAAAACCTCCGGCTTTGGGCAGAGGGGGAAAAATGTGACAAAGTCACTGGTGAAGTGATAGAGGGGAGGTATGTTTCTCTATGCCTAATGGCATCAGTGATATAAAATCCAGAGTTTTATTTCCACCAGCACATTAAGTGTTGCGAGGGTTAAGTTAACTTATGTTATAGGCTGGTTTTTATGGGGACATTCATAGAGCGGGTGGGAGAGTGTCCCCCCATATCTCCACCTACAGAGCCGGCACCACTGTGTGCGGACAGAACCTTGGTGATGTCACAGTCATGTAATCAGTCATGTAGTTGAGGAGTCACATGGTCTGGGCATAAGTGGCTGAAGGAAAGAGCTTTCAGTGTTCAGTGTGTGCGCCTGGAGAAGGAGCACTCCAGGAAAGTGCTGCATGGACTTATGAAGCTGATCAATGTGTGTTCTGCCAGCCATGAGCAGGAGGAATCCCGCTCACAGAAGGACTGTGTTTGTTCTGCCACCATATTGTTTTGTTTTCCTGTTTTGCCCAAAGGGCTGTATTTTCTTTACTACACCTTGGTTTATGCTGTCTACAATAAACCAAAGGAAGTTCTTAACGCTGCAGTGTATGCGTGTCTACCTCCGTGTGCAGCTAAATGAGCCGATCTACCACAATATATAAAAGCTCAAATAATCCCCTTTTCACCCTATTCAAAATAAAACAACTTAAAAAATGAAATATACATACACTCACCGGCCACTTTATTAGGTACACCTGTCCAACTTCTTGTTAACACTTAATTTCTAATCAGCCAATCACATGGCGGCAACTCAGTGCATTTAGGCATGTAGACATGGTCAAGACAATCTCCTGCAGTTCAAACCGAGCATCAGTATGGGGAAGAAAGGTGATTTGAGTGCCTTTGAACGTGGCATGGTTGTTGGTGCCAGAAGGGCTGGTCTGAGTATTTCAGAAACTGCTGATCTACTGGGATTTTCACGCACAACCATCTCTAGGGTTTACAGAGAATGGTCCGAAAAAGAAAAAAAATCCAGTGAGCGGCAGTTCTGTGGGCGGAAATGCCTTGTTGATGCCAGAGGTCAGAGGAGAATGGGCAGACTGGTTCGAGCTGATAGAAAGGCAACAGTGACTCAAATCGCCACCCGTTACAACCAAGGTAGGCCTAAGAGCATCTCTGAACGCACAGTGCGTCGAACTTTGAGGCAGATGGGCTACAGCAGCAGAAGACCACACCGGGTACCACTCCTTTCAGCTAAGAACAGGAAACTGAGGCTACAATTTGTACAAGCTCATCGAAATTGGACAGTAGAAGATTGGAAAAACGTTGCTTGGTCTGATGAGTCTCGATTTCTGCTGCGACATTCGGATGGTAGGGTCAGAATTTGGCGTAAACAACATGAAAGCATGGATCCATCCTGCCTTGTATGGAGCATCTTTGGGATGTGCAGCCGACAAATCTGCGGCAACTGTGTGATGCCATCATGTCAATATGGACCAAAATCTCTGAGGAATGCTTCCAGCACCTTGTTGAATCTATGCCACGAAGAATTGAGGCAGTTCTGAAGGCAAAAGGGGGTCCAACCCGTTACTAGCATGGTGTACCTAATAAAGTGGCCGGTGAGTGTATATGTGGTATTGCGAAGTTCAGAATCGCCCAATCTATCAATGTAAAAAAATTATTAACCCAATCGCTAAATGTCGTAACGAGAAATTTTTTTTAGAAAGAATTACCGTTCTTCCTGGCTCAACATGGGTGGTGCAAGATGATGAGATTTAAAAAAAACACACATGATTTTTGTATACTCTGTCACGAGATGTCTATGCTATATGTGTCTACGAGTGGCCACCCATTAATTGTAATGCATACTGCAGTCTGTGAAGGGCTTTGCTTGCATATAATGATATTGTATTAAATTTGTATTTCTGAACCAAATATACAAATTTGTCCACCTAGACATTTGCGCTATTTCTCTTAAGTACTTGGTCTTTTCATAGAAGGGATTGTTCTTCCCAACAACTCTATAACTCCCCTCTATTAGGCCAGTTATACAAATCATATTATACTCTCATATGTGAAAAATGGTCTGTAATTTTTCAGTGTGTACTAGACCTATTTTTTGGTCTGTGTGTTAGTTTTAGCAATCAATTCTACTTATTGCACAGTAAAATGCAGAAAGCACACCGATCACATTCGTGTTCCATCATTTTTATTTCATGGGACAATTGAGTTGGATTGGCTAGTTGGATCTGCAACATGGATCAAAGTAGGACATGTCTCTTTTTTTGTTTTGAATGGACAACTGGTCTATAAAAATGAAAAATACATGTGAAAAGGCAAATTGATTATAATGGGTCCATTCATAAAAATATAATAATAATAATAATAATAATAAAAAATAACCCCAAAAATATTATGTCTGAAAGATTATATGATTATAATATGATTTAATTGGATGTCTACATGTGTACAAAGTAAAGTCCTAAAAGTTTCTACATAAGGGTTTGCCTGTTGCATATTTTGCCTCTAAACATATAGCTCCCACATGGAACTATATTGCGGTTGTGTGAAGGCAACCTTAGGTAAAGTTGAGAGCCAATAAAAGAAGTTGAATATATATACACACTATAGGAAGGTTAACCACATATGTTCAACTGAGACAGTGAATCTCATCTGGATTGACTCTTAAAACAGCACAACCACATGGCTAAAACTGAAAATCACGCCTTCTGTAGGTCATATGGTCATTGGTCATCCATGTATTTTTTTCTCTTCAAATGATGCAGGTAATAAAATGATACAACACTGGAAAGTTAAAAAAAAAATACTAGAAAATTACTTAGGGAACTGCATTAACATCATATATAGCAGTATTATGCTGTATTATTGAGGCAGTATCTTTGCACTACTGATGTCTTTTTGGTTAGGTTATAGCACACACTCTGACTTGACAATGCATAATGCTGACATCGATTGAGTGTAGTTTCCTTTTGTGGTTTCTAGTGACTTCATTATGACAAGGTGTTCAGAAAAAGAGTAGGAAGGTTTTATATATCTACACTCCTCAAGATTGAAATTGCAAAAAAAGAAAAGTTGCAGAATTGTGGAATTCGCAGCATTGATAGATATGTTAAGGATATGCAAATGATGAGAAAATGGAAATTAATTTTTTTAAACATCTTAATTTATTAATCAATAAGTATGAGAGCCAAGTGCAAAAATACATGGATTAGATGCCTCGCATACTATTAATTTGCTAATTATGGTTGCCTAAGGTACACAATTCATCAAGATCCGCTGCAGGCAGTTCCCTTTGATATTGCAAGAAATAATATTTCAGATGTGGTTAATGGAAGACAAATCCAGAAATGCTGCAGCCTATGACAGCATGTTGAGACAAGCAGTCTGCTCATAGTAACATTAGTAATATGCATTCTGGCATTGTCGTTTTGAAAAATGACTTCTGGGACCCTTTGAAGACATGACCATACCACTGGTTCCATGGCCAAATCAATGTAATACTGAACTCCTAGTGTGCCGGAAATGAAGATTAGAGGATTTCAGCTTCTGTACCTTATGCCACAACACACCATAATCCCAGGACTAGGACTGCTGTAATATTCCTTTGTGAAGGCCTCTTATGTTGTCAGTGTCACCCACATGGTCTCCAGATCAGTTTATGTTTATCATTGCATCCTAGACAAAAATGGGACTCATTGCTGAAGAGTATAAATCTCTATTCCTGCATCCATTGTCTTCCTCTGCAAGATGATAGCATTTGAGAGCAGTGGCATGAAGTCAATGGAACATCTGTAGATAGGTGTCTGGGTCGTAGTCAAATGTTGTGCCAATGCCTTATTATGGTTTGAGTAGACACTGACGCCTTAAGCTTGGTTTATAACATCCAAGTTCACTTGCAGCACAATATGGATCAATATGTTTATAGATCCTGTGATTTCCATAATTCCATTACTTTTCCTTCTTGGTGCTACAATTTCAATTTTAAGGAGCGTATATCATCTACAACCCCAATTCCAAAAAAGTTGATCTTTTTTATAAATATAAATAAAACACAGATATAATGATTTGGAAATCTCTTATAACCATATTTTACTCACAACAGAACATGGAACACATATCAGAATTTGAGAAAAATCTATCTAACTTATCTATCTATACTATCTTAATATATACTTACCTTGTAATGTCTTCACATCCTGTTCCGTCCAGATGTGTCCGGATCCCAGAATTCCAAGCGGCGGAAGTTCACTGACCACCATACTGGGACACCCCAAAAGAAAAAGTACACCAATGACAATGAAAGGAAAGCAGCAAAGGCACAACGTCGAAGACAACAACGAGCAAATAGGACTCTTGAAGAGCAACAGCATCGCTGGGACAAAAACAATATATGAAAGCGTAGGCGTCAAGCACATGAGTCCCCTGATGCAAAAGTCATTAGATTATCACAGGATGCCATTAGGCAACAACAGCGCTGCAAACAGAATGCAAACAGAAATCTGCAATCTTAACAGCAATACGAAGCTCACAAGATGACACCAATGACAAAATCAGTGTTAACACTGCAGCATCATATGCAATACTCTGTCCAAAAAATGAGGATGTACACCTTCTCAACTCTCAAATAATAGATAGAATGAGTGGCGAGTACGTTGTATATACAAGCGACGATTCTGTGGATGCTGATGACGATGATGAACATGAACAGTACCCAGTGGAATTTTTAAATTCTCTGACGCCTTCGGCAATGACATCACATCGGCTCCAAGTTAAAATTGACACCATTGTCATGCTACTGCGAAACCTCAATATCAACAAAAGTCTCTGCAATGGAACTCGGCTGATTGTCAGTGCCTTACACCGCAACATCATACAGGCTAAAGTGATTACTGGATCAGCTGAAGCAGACTTTGGGTTACCCTTTAAATTAAGAAGACAACAGTTTCCAGTAAAACCTGCATTCGCAATGACTATTAACAAATCCCAAGGACAGACCCTCAATCAAGTGGGTGTTTCTTTACCTGAAACAGCCTTTGGACCTGGACAGCTATACGTTGCTTTCTCCAGAGTGAAGCAACGCTCCCATGTCAAAGTGAAAGTTATTAATACACCACTTCAAGGAAAGTTGTTATGTCATAGTGATAAAATTTTACAAGGAAGAGATTCTCAACTCTGCAAAGCCTGCCCCCATCGTGACATTACCGCCCTCCCACTGCGATAGCATCGGGCCTCCATCTAGTATATTATATTCATTATATTGTTTATAAATTCCTACATTATGTTGATGAACTAAACACTATTGTTTGGAGCAGTAATACTGATAATGGATTGTCATAGGTTCATGTGCATTATTGATACTGACAACACTGTTGTAAAATGTCCTTTTATTGTGCGATATTGTGATTTTGTATAGTGTATATCGATTAGAAACAGTCAACTTGTTTCTTATTTTTACTCTAGAATGCAACTGTTTTATGCATTTGTCTAAATTTCTCATTACATTGTGGTTCCAATTTATACAAACGCTAGATCTCCAAGGCCAGTCCATTGAATGCTAGATAGCTCTAGGACCCGTAGAACACTCTAACTTGGGGTCTATTGGGCTTCAGCATGGTATTTGTCACATTGACTGAAAGAATAGCCTTGCAGGTGCTGCTGCTAGCATAAATTTTATAGCTTGGAGAGTTATCAGTAGAAGTGGTATGAAGTTGTTGTCTTAATGTTGTCCCATATTTATCTAATGTACATGGCCATAGTAAAGCAACATGTAACATATAGAAATCATAGACGTCAACAAGTGATCAACTCAAGAGATGCTATGCCTGTATAGGAAAAGTTTAATAGAGAGACTCAGCAACAGAGCACTTGTCTTTTAAGGAAAAAAAGTATATTAGAGATGACACATGTACTCAGTATCTGGGATATCTATATATAAAGCTGAGTGTGTATGTATCAAGCCACGCCCACTCTACATAGCCCCACCCACTGTCAGATGGAGAACGTGGTTGTAGAAGGAAAGTGTGGGACGCGGGTGGAGAGCGGAGCTGCGAGGGAGAGAGCGACGCACGGATGGAGAACGGGGCTGCTTGAGGGATAGAGCAGGATGGCACATGGAGAGCAGGGAGGGAGAGAGCGGGGCTGTGAAGGGAGAGCGGGACATGGATGGAGAGCGGAGCTGCGGAGGGATAGACGGCACATGGAGATCAGGGCTGTGGAAGGAGAGAGCGTGATGGCGGGTGGAGAGCGGGGCTGAGAGTGGAGAGCAGGACTGTTAAGGGAGAGAGCAGGATGCAGGTGGAGAACTGGGCTGCTGAGGGAGAGAGCAGTGTGGCCAGTGGAGACTGGGGTTGCGAAGGGAGAGAGTGGGACAGCGAGTGGAGAGAAGAACGGCAAGTGGAGAGTGGGGCTGCGGAGGGAGAGAGCAGGATGTCCAGTGGAGAGCAGGGGGCTGCAGAGGGAGAGAGCGTGACGGTGGATGGAGAGCTGGGCTGCGGAGGGAGACAGCGGGGCTGTGGAGCGAAAGCAGGGCTGCTGAGGGAAAGAGCGGGATGGCCAATGGAGACAGGGACTGTGGATGGAGAGCAGGGGGCTGCTGAGGGAGAATGCGGGACGGCAGTTAGTTACTATGCCCGGGCAACGCCGGGCTCTTCAGCTAGTATTATATAAACTTAGTATAACTAGTCCGCGTGATTTTCAGAGCATGTCATATGTATAATAGCCATTTTCTCCATGTTTTACCCTATCAGCTCTATCTCTGTTCCCCCTTTTTAAAATTTTTTAACCCATTAATAATTTAATACAGGATTTACTTACATTGTATTAGTGTCTGGCATTTTCTCTCTTTCTATCTTGTCATGCTATTTGCATGCCTATTGACACAAGATTTGGGCAAGTTTTTCCCTGTATGATTTGTATTCCTGTTTCCTTATTGTCCTTCATTGCTCCATAATAGAATCTGCATTTGACAACAGTTGGTAAGGAATGTGTAGGGACATGCCCATGGGACTATTGAGCATTAGCTAGATGGGTATATGGGTTATATTCTAAATATGACTCAGTCTAACATGCCAGGCCTGGCTTGTCACTCTCCACAAAGAGAAATTTTACCTCTTAGGGTCCAAAACATGACTCCAGTAACGTCTAAAAAATACTGAGTATTATAAGAATGATGTAAAAGCAATGGAAACATTTGTTTCCTTCCATGTTTGATTTTAAGTACCAGCACCACGTTGTGCTACCCATTTTTATTGCTAGTCCCTGAATATTTCTGATGGTCATGTGTTAACATTACGGTGTTGATTTTCTCCCTATTACAAGTCATTTCAGAAGTTGCATGCATATTCAGTAGAATGGTGTCATATGAAGAAACATGCATAGAACTACATCTGGTTTACATTGCAGATCGGTAAAGTCAGTACCAGGGGTCAAATACTCTCGAAGTGAGTGGATTGAAAGGAATGTAAACAGTGAGCCGCTCTTCACTGTTTCAACATGTTGCTTTCTTTCGATATTTTACCTTTCTTTATGATCTCTTCTGTCTCAACATGCTACGCCACACTTTTTAAAGCAAGATATTTTATAAGGCTTTTTTTAGAATATTATTTGATAATGAAATGTAAATATGACAAATATGAAACAATTATAGCACAAATTGTCAAAAAAAATAATTTGTTTTATTTTCAGCAAAATGTTTTAATAAGGAGCTCTGTGGTATCAACTGACACTTCTGCCAAGAGGTATTACGGTAAAATTCTAGGTTAACACTCATACGCCACTATTTCTGGAACCACACAGCAAGTCAATGCATTCTCCTTCTAGAGCCCTTCCCCAAAATTATTTTGACCCCTTGTTCCATTATTATAGCGGATACATTGTGACCCTCGGCCCAGGAGTGGATACAAATTTCCCTACAAATGCTCTGTAGGTGTTGATGCAGTGCCTGGTCATTCTCCTTCCATGTTTCCAACCAGGGGCGGATTAAGAGTGGCCAGTGCCTCAAACAGTTTAGAAGGCATGGGCCCCTCGTGTACCCGATGTAACCCCTTTGATAGATCATGTGACAGGTCATATGAGTAATACACAGCTGCTCTGGTGCACATCTGTAGTTGAAAAATGATAGAGCAAATTTTTACAGCACTATACATAACATAGCGCTGTGCAAAATAGAGCAGGGGTAGGAGATACATTTTTCTGAGGAGCCACATGAGACCGTGTGTCACGCTCACGCCCTGACTGGTGGGCGTGAGGCAGGGGGTTTGTGGCCCCATTGTGCCACAAACCAGACTACTCTGGAAGGAGTGTAACTATGACAGCTGCCTTGGTCTTCTCTGGAGCCCCTGATGGTGAGGTTTGACTTGTGCGGCAGGCAGCTGCCAGGTGCTACTCCAGGGTGGTGTCTGGCTGTGGCTGCTGATCCCACTTGAAGAACAGGAACACTAGATGAACACGGATGAAACTCAGATGAGTAGGCTGGTACGGCTGAGACACAGGGCTGGCAGGAACGGCAGAGACACAAGGCTGGCAGGAATGGCAGAGACACAGGGCTGGCAGGAACGACAGAGACATAGGGCAGGCAGGCACGGCTGAGACACAGGGCAGGCAGGCATGGCTGAGACACAGGGCAGGCATGGCTGAGACACAGGGCAGGTTGGTGTGTTGTATGAAGGAACAGGAAGGGACCTGTTCACACAGGAGGTGCAGGTAAGGATACAAGCAGGAAGGAACAGGTATGAAGGAACAGGTTGAAACCTGTTCACACAGGAGATGCAGGTACGGAAACAAGCAGGAAGGAAAGAAGTATGAAGGAACAGGTTGGGACCTGTTCACACAGGAGATGCAGGTACGGAAACAAGCAGGAAGGAAGAAGTATGAAGGAACAGGTTGGGACCTGTTCACACAGGAAAAGAACCACAAGGCTGTGGATAGGAGTGGTAGAGCAGCAAGATATAGAGCAGCAACAGAAGCTAAGCAGAGCGGAACCGCAAGGAATGCAGAGAGGAGCTGCAGAAAGAGAGTTCTGCAGCAGCAGGAGTGGAGCAGAATAGAATAGAGCAGAACCGCAGGAGTTCGGAGCAGAGGTAAAGCTGCAAGAGAGCAGAGCACAGGCAAAGTCACAAGGGTACAGAGCAGGCAGAGCCGCAAGAGTGCATAGCATAATCAAACAGAGGGGACACAAGGAAAGACACAGCAGGGAAGAAGCAACAGACAGGGAGACAGAGGTAGGACAAAGTTCAAACAATGTAATGGAACAAGACAAGGTACAAGAACAAAGACACAGGGACCAGGATATTCTGCCTCCTGGAGGGTGAACAGACCAAAACAAGGTGAAGCAAGGACACAGACAGTGAGACCAGGATATACAGCCTCCTGGAGGGCAGACAAACAAGATCAAGGCAAGGCAAAAAGCCTCTAGAGAAGGAGTAACACAGAGCAAGGCCTGGCAGCTCAGAAGCTAGACACTATCTGAGTTTAGACATTACACAGGCCCAGTCCACAGAGTGGAGCTGCCCTAAATACTGGAGGCCTCTTCGTAATTGGTCAGGAACACATTAGACAATTGCGCCCTGATTCTATAAGAACCAGAGAGTTCTGGCGCCTCCCCCTATGCACACAGCCAGGAAGCATGCAGAGAGCAGGCAGAAAGCAAGAGACACAGAGCATGGAGCCGGCAGCAGACAGAGACCACAACATGACCTGGAGCAGTGGGTAAGATGGTGTGTGAGAGACGAGAGGCCATGCTGTGATGCCAGCAGAGTTGTTACAGTACCCCCCTTTACGGCCCTGTTCTTCAAGCCCACCACAATAACTTGTAGAAGAAGGATAGGAGCACACATAGTCAGAGCTATCACAACATTCCTCAGGTAAGATGAGGTAGGTGTGACATTAGGGATCTCAGGTTGCCAAGTCTCTTTGAATCCAGCAAGATCAGTTTCCTTTAGAATGGTGGAAAGCAGAGATGAGCACACTTCTGTCTTGGGGTCTTCACCCAATAGCCAGATGGAAGCTGGAGGCATACATACAGGATGCATCTTCAGCCTGGTACCCTGAAAAAACTAGACCGCCTCTTCCGGTTAAGAGGGTGAGTAAGTCTCTGTCTTGGTATTTTCACCAAGTAGCCACTTGGAAGCAGAAGGCATACATTTAGGAAGCATCTTCAGCCTGGTACCCTGAAAAAACTGGACCACCTTTTCCTCTGGATCAGAGAAAAACAGAGATACAAGAGCCTTTGCTTCAACTTCTTCATCCACCTGCCACATGGAGTCTGAAGGCATCTTTACAGAAAGCATCTTCTGCCCATAATTCAGAGAAAAACTTTTAAGCGACAGAGATGTTCCTGGGAACTGGTCACTGGTATTGTCACTGGAGGTGTGCGGAGAGGGTACCACTGCTTCCATTACTTCAGTAATGTCAGCACACCGTGACTCAATAGCCAGCTGATTAGGAGAAGAGGATGTCAACACTGTAGACCTTGCAGTTTAGGAACAAGAAACCTCCGGAGACTTGATAGTTCCAAATGCAGAATCACGCTGGGTCTTCGGACCGGAACGGGCAGCAGAGTACCCGACTCAGAACGATCGACGGGCAGACTGATCAACAAGTGGAAAACATTTCTTCAAATTTAATGAACCAATTTGGAGCTGTAGTTGTCCCTTCAACACTAGACTGTTCATAAGTAGGGATCGGCAATCACCAAACACCTTCACAGGATTCTGGAGCAGTGGAACAGGAGCCACACTTAGACTCCATCTGGTTAGCAGCTTGAATACATCTGCAGGGCCAAAGCTCCCACAAGGCACCGGAACAGACAGAGACTTTAATGGAAGGGAGTTATTCTTACCAATGGCAGTCTCTCCTACTGACCCAAGGTTTTGGAGCTTTAGATCCATGGACAGAGACCATCCAGGTGTTCCTCACAACTGCAGCAACACCGTATGCCCTTCTTACAGCTGATTTCAGGCTGCTGCTTTGCCAGCCCACTCTCATCAAATTTCCTAGGCTTCACTCGGGTAGCTGCTTTAACGAGTAGAGGAACTGGAGGGTCACAGACGATTGAGGTTTGACACAGAGGTTTCTTCACGGGTTTCGCCCATCTGGAGTACCTCTCGGATATAAATGGGGAAGACTTTACAGGAGCAGCAGTATGAGGTATGTCAAAGACTCTACGAAAGGCTACCAGGAAGGCCCCAAGAAGACTCATGATTCTAGGATCCCCTGCTTCCCAGAGGGGACAAATCCATAATGAAGCATCTCCTGCTAGATAGGACATAATGTAACCCACCTTAAGCCAGTCAGAGGGGAAACAAGCTGCATTCTGCAGGATGTAGCGCAAGCACTGTCCCTGGAAGCTTTGGCATTCTTCTGGAATCCCATAGAACCTAGGTGGGTCTGCTGGGTCGTGCTCCTCCTCCTCATAGGCCTGAAGTTGCTTGAAGAGAGCGTTTGAGACTATGATTGGGTCAGAAGTCTCCACAATCTGAACCACCCTTGGTAGAACAAATTTTTCAGGTTGCTCATATGGGTAGAGAGAAAGTTCATCATGCTCTGCTACCGGTAGGACATGGGATACAGTGGAGGCTATGGCCTGTGCAAACTGTCATGCTCACACCCTGACTGGTGAGCGTGAGTCAGGGGGTTTGTGGCCCCACTGTGCCACAAACCAGACTACCCTGGAAGGGGCGTGACTATGACAGCTGCCTTGGTCTTCTCTGGAGCCCCTGATGGTGAGGTCAGACTTGTGCAGCAGGCAGCTGCCAGGTGTTACTCCAAGGTGGTGTCTGGCTGTGGCTGCTGATCCCACTTGGAGAACAGGAACACTAGGACAGCTGCAGGCATCAGGCAGGACTAGCAGATGAGCACGGATGAAACTCAGATGAGTAGGCTGGCACAGCTGAGACACAGGGCTGGCAGAGACACAGGACTGGCAGGAATGGCAGAGACACAGGGCTGGCAGGAATGGCAGAGACACAGGGCTGGCAGGAACGGCAGAGACACAGGGCAGTCAGGCATGGCTGAGACACAGGGCAGGCAGGCACGGCTGAGACACAGGGCAGGCAGGCACGGCTGAGACACAGGGCAGGCAGGCACGGCTGACACACAGGGCAGGTTGGTGTGGTGTATGAAAGAACAGGTAGGGACCTGTTCACACAGGAGGTGCAGGTACAGATACAAGCAGGAAGGAACAGGTATGAAGGAACAGGTTCTCTTCATACACTATGAGTCCTCACACAGCCCTCTACATACAGAATGAACCCTTACAGTATGAGCTCTCACATAGCTACCTAGATACAGTATGAGCTCGCACGTAGCTGCCTATATACAGTATGAGCCCCCATATAGCCTCCTATATACAATATGAGTCTGCACAGAGCCTCCTATATACAGTATAAGCCCCATATAGCATCCTTTATATAGCATGAGCTCCACATAGCCCCTTATATACAGTATGAGCTCTCACATAATTCCCTGTACACAGTATGAACCCACCACATAGCAAACTATATATAGTTCAAGCCTTCACATAGCCCATATATATATAGGCACACATCTCAAGCACATATTAATTAAAAATATTAACACATACTCACTCCGTTCCCATTCCCCCGGCACTCTGCTCTAATCCATGAGGCTCCAATTGTACTTGTGGCACGTACATGCAACCGGATCTCCCCTGAAGCTGCGCTGCTATTCTGTATAATTGGCAATGGAGCTTCAGGAAAACTCCCTGACCCTGTATCTTTACATAATAATAAACTGGGTTTTGGTTAATGAATGATGAGATGCTGATTTTCTCTGTACAGAGTGAATCAAGTGAATTATGCCAAGTACTGCCCATGCAGTGGGGTTGGAGGCCCAGATCTGCATAGGGGCCCATCGGGGGGATTACCCTGTTCTCCTATGAGCCAGTCCGAGCCTGAGTTCACCACCGACTCAGAGCACCATGACATAATCACAATTATACATGCCAACAGGACATATGGGCAGGGTTGTCCTCATGGGCTCACATTTGCTCTAAATTTCAAAAAGTAAATACACCTTTTGCTTATTTTGTAAATCTAGAATTTTAGCTGAGTATAAAACATTGATTGTATTGATCTTATGTAGTACCAGTGTAGTCTTAGAAGGCTCTTTAAATGAAGCACTTTACAAGAAATTTCTTTCTTTGCTTATAGGAAAATACTTTTATAACCACTTCATTATTAAAAAGAGAAAATCACAAGAGGCTTTTAGGTAATGCAGCTTAGGTTTTAGATGGAATTCTATATGCTTTACAATAAAAATCAATTGCACGTAAGGCATCTTCAATAGTAGTTCTAATAAATGGGTTATTATATGTTCTACCTTACAATTAATCCTAAGGGCTAATTAAGACATACCATCCATGAGCATTAAATGACAACTCATCGGCTACATGCAAGTTGATCGGTGGTCGTTTTGTGGACTGTATAGACAGACCACACTTCAATGCACACAGCACATGTCTTTTTTAACACAGAAAAATGTGCTGCCGAGAAGGGTTCCTAGGTACGCTCTTTACAAATTATTGGCCTGTCTAAAGGAGCCTTAACTCTACATATACTAATGTATGCTAATGCGCTATTAATATCCAAATACTTTAAAACTAGATTTAACACAGTGGAAGCTATGTGGACAATGTGCAGTATTATTAACAGGGTACCGTCTAACTTTTTAGAACTCTTTAGAAAATGACAAAATAATGCTTAGACTTAATTAAAATAATAAATCTGCCCAAATGTGTGTATATTATGGAGGCAAAGTTTACCCAACACTTCACAATGTCGTTGCAGAAGTCAACTTAGCGAGCTGTAGAGTCGCATATGGCAGAAGATAAAAAGTGGAATACTCAGGGAAGCAGCAGGAATAAAATATAAAGAAAAACTGGCCACTTTTGAGCTAGCGACAGCACGAATGAAATAAGAGCATAAACTGGCCACTTTGGCTGTGGTGACAGATGCTTTCATCGGGTCAAAAGGGACCAGTTTTTGTTTCCATTTTGTTCCTGCTGCTCCCCTAAGTGTTCAGGGATTATTTTTGTTGTTGTTTTAAATCCACCACGCTATTCCAGAGATATGGGTCTTATAATTTAGTGCAAATTTTGTATTTATTTTTTATTTTTTGCTCAAAGGGTAATAATGAAGAACATATTAAAGACACCTTCCTCCAGAGAATTCTGTGAGCAACTCCCTGTTTAAAAGACCATAAAAATTAAAACGAAATAAAAAGGTCCATGCTGTGTTTCTGGAAAATGGGGCCTTAAAAAAATGGAGAAAAAACAACAACCTGGAATACTCAAGTCAGGGGAGCAAAAGGAATAAAACAAGAGGAGCAAAAACTGGCCAATATGGAACTGGTAGCATGTCATCTGGAAATGTATCAGTCACTCCATATTAATGATGTAGTGCATGAATCATTATATGCAGCTTATAAATAACTTCTAGAACGACATGTTATATTCTAATCTTTGAGCACAGTTGCAAGTAGAGGAAAATAAGCCTAAGAACAGCCAACTGAAGGCAGATAACGCCCTGATGCTACCAATATAGCCGGACTAGCACCATACTGGCTTTACAGATAGGCAGCCCCACTCCTGTGGTAACTGAGCGCTGTTACCTCCCATTAGTGGAACGCTTCATAAGTAGAAATAACAGATGAGCGAAGAAGATAATGTTTCACTTCCTGCTCTGCGAAGAACTACTTAGAAGCCCACTCACCGGGGAGCAGTCACTTCCTGAGCACATTTGGCAATGCTGAGTGCAGAACAATTATTTGACTCTGAAACCAATATGCTTAATAACTCCCTTAACCGTTCCTCTCTCTTTCTTTATAGGAAAGCAACCAATACATTAAATATGTGTCTCTGATGAGTTTTATTATTTATACAGTGTGGCAGACTGACAGCGCTGAAAAGTGGATTCCATCAATTACACACTAAGTACATGATGTACGCTGCAGCAGAAGCCGTGAAGCTGCCCACAGACGGCTTCTCTAATGATCACCCCTTGTTACATGCAGTAACAGCAAGCACCAAGGGAAGATTCTTGTGCCAGCTAGTGCCCCTATCCAGGAAAGTCTTGTATTAAAGAGAATCGATCACAACCTAATCTGAGGGTAGTAAAATATAGAGGCAAAGACCCTGATTACAGCAATGTGTCACTTACTGCACTATTTGCTTTAGTTTTAATAAAATCACAGTTTCACCATCTGGAGATCATCACTAAAGGACTAGTAAGTTTCATAAATTCTCTATAAACCCGCCCCATATGGATTGCCAGCTTTCTGCCTATGCACAGTGTACACAGAAAGCTGCCAATCAGTGGAGTGGGTGGGGTTATACAGAGCTCAGCACTCATTTGATAGTTCTGCAGCAGGTAAAACAGTGATTTCATCAAAATGACAGCAAGCAGCCCAGTAAGTGGCACATAACTGGAATCAGAGTATCTGCTCCTACATCATGCTTCTCTCAGATGAGGTAGCAAAACCTGGTGACATATTCCCTTTAATGAAACTGGCACAGTGATCTCACTTTAATGTTTGCTTTAAAGGGATCCTGTCACCATTTTTTTTTTTACTTCTGAACTAAGACTAGCACCTTAATCAGAGCCTGTGCTGCATTCCAAAAGCTGGTATATAACCACCTGACTCCCTGTATATCCCCCAAAAAAATTTTGAAACTCTCCTGCGGTCTATATAAATCCTGCCTGTCTGGTATGATAGGCATCCTTGCTTTGGCGTCCATCCCTCCTTCAGGCATCTGATCGCCGTCCTCCTGCTCTGGTTGACATGGATGACGCTTCCTGTGACATCCAGAAAGTCCGACAAAATCTCACACGTGCAGAGACATCGCTGGCTCGCGAATGCCCACTTTGCTCTGCCCGACTGCAGGCAGAGCCTATACATAAGTGTGCATCAGCGGGAGAATTTCTAAAGGTGTTTGGTGGTTATACAGGGGGAGTCAGGGGGTTACATACCACTTTATGGAAGGCAGCACAGGAGCTGATTAAGGTGCTAGTCTTAGTTCAGACATGAAAAAACTGGTGACAGGTTCCTTTTACGTGCATGGAACACAGGGTGATTATTAGAGATGTGATCCACTTTTCAGTGCTGCCACTCTGCCACACTGTAGGAATGATAGGTGTGTGAGTGGATATTTCATCAGTATTTTGCACCTGTGCTGCCTTCACCTTTATCATGGGATTGCTGCATCTTGTAGTGGATTAATATTGTGACCTAATGTTGATAAATATGGCTGCCTTTTTTCTCCATATATATTTTTTTATTATTTTGTGTCACTTTTGATGAGTTGATCTCAGATGGGGCACCAAAACCAGGTGGCAGATTCCCTTTAACCAGATAAACAGTTTTAGTCATGTTTGTAATATATACAAAGAGAAGATGTCTTAAAGCACACCTGTCATCTAATTCTAGCTGCCCGAACGATAGCTTTGAAGTTCCGACCGTCAGTCTGATATAGGCCTAAGCTCAAGCAGGAGTGGTCAGAGCTTTTCTCCTCACAGACGTCGGTGTCATATTTTTAGAAGATATTATTATTATTTGATGGGTGGGAGTCTGACTGCTGTGACTCCTATAAGTTGCTTGAATGAAGTGATGGTGGCGGCAGTGAACGCCACCTTGTCTCTTGTTAGCGCTATTTTTTTGTATTTCCATATAAATGGAGTATGGAGTAAAGCATTCACAGCACAATGGCCACAGCATTCTAGCAATCAGTAGGACTCCATTTACAGTGATCAAGGACAGGCCGGAGCGAGCCGCCCCCTCCCCCCGCGGCCTAAGTGAAGGCCATCATGACATGGTTAGGAGAGGAAGCTGAAGCGACATGGCCAGCGTGGATGCCGTGTTAGGGAGCCTGAGGGCGGCTGCAGCTTCGCGCCCTCCTGGGTGGCTGGAAGCGCAGGTGGCTCACCTAGTGGACGGCGGTGGAGGATCCTCAACAGCGGTCCCTCCTTTGGATCGGCGAGCTCGGCGGTCGCGGCCCCCCGAGCGGCTGTCACCGGATTCCGGGCCTCGTGCCCCCCGCAGGTGCAGGAGCCCCTCCCGGGACCCTCCAGGCCGGGCTCCGGTAAAGGCAGCGGTTAGCAGGCCCCGGCCTGGGAGGAATCCTAATGCCAGACGGGGCACAGCGGTGGTAGCTAGGCCCTCACCTCGTGGTGTGGTGTGGGCAGAGCCAAGACGCGCCGGGCAGCGTCTGGGGCCTGCAGCATCGGGAGGCCGCGGTGGTGACGTGCCTGCCGCGCGGCCTGCCTCGGCTAGATCAACCAGGTCCGGAGGTTCGTTGGCGGTGGCAGGTGCGGGCGGCCTGAGGCTGGACGACGCTGGGCTGGGCTGGCCTCTTCAGCGGCGGCGGGGGTTCCCCTGTTCCTGGGCCACGGTCAGGTCGGCCTCCGGCGGCGGCGGCGAGCGTGGCGGACATTGAGCGGCGCGTGTCAAGCTCCTCAACTCAGACAGCAGGATCCCCTGGCGCGTGAAGTCCGATACATGTGCATCCTGCATCGGCTGTGTTTCAGAGCGCGTCAGATGGACAGCACCAAGGACACATGGTGGACGGGCCGGTGGTGGATTGGTCAGCTTGGGGACGTCTGGATGCCAGCACTCCGGCTGGAGGGACCACAGATTCCTCGCAGCCCGGTGAGTATGCATCCGTGTCTGTGTCTCGTTCTTGTCCTTCAGATGCGTGGTCACCTGCAGTTAGTGGTGGTCAGGGGGTGCCTGGCTTTGCTGTGGGGTCCGGGTTGGCAGGTGGCGGAGAAGCGGCAGGGGTTCGGGAGCTTTTGGCTAATGTGCAGAGCCTGCTAGCGAGGTTGGATTGGGGGGTGGGTCCGCAGAGACATTTGGGAGCCTGGTCAGGCGTGCAACTGGGACAGGGTAGTGCAGTGGCGGCGCAGGCCGTGGTTGTTGAACCGGTTTCCATTTCAGTGCAGACAGAAAAAGAGAAGGAGTGTAGAATCCATTTGGATGATAGGGCCCATGGGGAGGTATACGTGTGTTTTGAAGGCCCGTTGGGTGCCCATCTTAAGAAAGAGGTTAAGGAAAAGATAGGTAAAGAAGAATACGTGGAAATTTTTTCTTTGCTTCCTCTGGAAAAATTTAATCTTGATAAGGCAAAGAAGGAGGATACTAAAAAAGAGGAGGAAAAACGGTGGTGGCGTTTGATTCCTCAGACGTTTACTAATTGGCTTCAGGCTTTCGCCATCCTGGCCAGTGTGATAGGCGAGAAGGCTCCCGAGAATTGCTCGTGGCTATTTTGTTTTATGGATTCTATCAGCGAAGCGCACAGGGTGTATGGCGGTCAAGCGTGGCTCAGGTACGACGAGCAGTTTAGACAGCGAAAAGCGGTTCGGCCGGCTATTAGGTGGGACCAAAAAGATATCGGTCTCTGGTTATGGGTCATGGCACAACACAGGTTTGGCCATCCCTTTCCCGGGGGGGCCGGGGGTTCCGGCCATGGTTCCCAGTCAGGTGCTGGAGGGTCCTCAGGCAGCGCCGGTCAGACAGGCGGACAGAAGCTGGGCGTGTGCTGGCAATTCAATGAGGGACAGTGCAAATTCGGAGTCAATTGTAAGTTTAAACATTTGTGCTCGCACTGTAGCGGCTCCTCTCATGGTGCCGCAAAATGTTTTAAAAAGAGTAAAGGAAAGGCCGGTTCCGGTAATTCCCATGGGGGAGACACCGGTGATAGTGGAAAGGGTGGCCCCTTATCTAAATAGATATCCAGATAGGGAAAAGGCGTCCTTGTTGTTGTCAGGTTTTACGGAGGGTTTTGTTATTCCGGCTCCGTCTTTTGCGGTTCCCTGTGTTAAGAAGAATTTGCGGTCAGCTTTGTTACATGCTGACGTAGTGTCGGAGAAATTGAGTAAGGAGGTGGCGCTGGGGCGTATGGTGGGTCCGTTTGCACAGGCTCCGTTTGAGGATTTAGTGGTTTCTCCTTTGGGGGTAGTTCCCAAGAAGGAGGTTGGTAAATTTCGCCTGATTCAGCACTTGTCGTATCCCAAGGGTCGGTCGGTAAATGATGGCATCGATCCTGAGTTGTGTTCGGTGGTGTACGCATCTTTTGACGAGGCTGTGGTGTGGGTGCAAAAATGCAGAAGAGGCGCCCTTCTTGCCAAGACAGATATAGAGTCAGCCTTTCGTTTGCTGCCCGTTCACCCATCTAGCGTTAGACTTCTGGGTTGTTTTTGGGATGACCGATTTTTTGTTGATAGATGTTTGCCCATGGGCTGTTCTTTATCTTGTGCCTTGTTTGAGGCGTTTAGTTCCTTTTTGGAATGGGTGGTACGGGACGTTTCGGGTTATGATTCGGTTTTGCATTATTTAGACGATTTTTTGTGCGTCGGCCCGGCTGGGTCTGATTGTTGTTCCAGGATTTTGAGGGCAATCGAATGGGTGGCGTTTCGTTTCGGCGTTCCACTGGCAAGACCGAGGGTCCGAGCACGTGTTTATGTTTTTTAGGTATCGTCATCGATACTGTTCTGTGGGAGTTCCGGTTGCCAGAAGACAAGCTGGCGGGTCTTAGGGACGATGTGCGGCGGGCTGGTCGCCTGCGCAAGTTGCCTTTGCGAGATTTGCAGTCATTGGTAGGAAAACTGAATTTTGCTTGTCGTGTCATGCCGATGGGCAGAGTTTTTTCTAGGAGGTTGGCTAGTGCTACGGCGGGAGTTATGGCTCCTCATCATTTTGTATGCCTATCTGCTGAGCATAAAGACGATTTGGTGGTGTGGAGTGAATTCTTGGAGAGTTATAATGGCAGGTCATTGTTTATTGAGAAGGTAATTGAGAACGAGTCTTTGGAGCTGTTTACCGATGCCGCAGGTGGGTCGGGTTTTGGAGCGTATTTTCAGGGCCAATGGTGCGCGGCGGAGTGGCCGGCACTTGGATTTCTGCGGGCCTAGTTCGTAACATTGCGCTTTTGGAAATTTTTCCCATTTTGGTTGCAGTGCATTTGTGGCAAGGGGTTTTTCGAAATAGGAGAGTTCGTTTCCACTGCGACAACATGGGGGTGGTTTGCACGATTAATAGTTTGTCCGCGTCATCGCCTCCGGTGGTGTGCGTGTTACGGCAGTTGGTGTTGTTGTGTCTGAATTTGAACACGCCCGTAACAGCGTCGCATGTACCGGGGGTCCATAATGGCATTGCTGACTCTCTTTCTCGTTTACAGTTCGATCGTTTTCGGTTATTGGCCCCGGAGGCGCAGACGGTCAGGTTGGAGTGCCCTGTGGAACTTTGGCAGGTGGTATCCGGGACGCAGAGGCGTTGATTAGGGCAGGCATCATTGGCTCCTAGAACTTGGGAGGCTTATCAGTCTATTTGGCGGGAGTGGGAGGATTTGTTTCCAGCAGGTTTTTCCGGGGTTAGCCAGCAGGATCAGGTGGGTATTTGCTGTCGTGGTTGAGCCGTGGGGCGTTGGGTGGATGGTCTTCTTCCAAAGTGTCAAGAGTCATGGCGGCTTTGGCATTTGGTTTCAAATTGCGGGGTATGGCTGATGTCACCAAGTCTTTTTTGGTGCAGCGGGCGGTGAAAGGCTTTCGACGGCGACCGGAGAAATTGGATTCTAGGCGGCCGGTTTCCTTTTCAGTGTTAGAAAGGTTGGGGGAGGCGTTGTCATCCGTATGTTTTTCAGTTTTTGAGCTTTGTTTGTTTCGGCTGGCTTTTTTGCTTGCCTTTTTTGGGGCCTTTCGCGTGGGTGAGTTGGTGTCACCAAATAAACAGGTGTCGGGGGGTCTGTTGGCCAGGGATGTGTTTTTGGCCGATGGGAGTGTTGAGCTTTGGTTGCGGTGATCTAAATCGGATCAGGAGGGCCGTGGTAGCAGAATCATTTTGGGCTCAGTCGCAGGTCCAGCTATGTGTCCTGTGGCATGTCTGCGCAAGTTTTGGGGTCTCCGGCCTAGGCGCGATCGGTCATCAGGATGGCTCTTGCCTGTCTCGCCATCAATTCTCTGCAGTTTTTAAAAAGGCTATTGCGTTGTTGGGTTTAGATGGGGCAGGTTTTGCTTCCCATTCTTTTCGTATTGGAGCCGCGACTGAGGCGGCAATTTGGGGTTTGGGGGCTTCTGCCATTCGGCGGATCGACGGGTGGCGCTCGAGCAGATTTCGTAGCTATGTGCGGCCTCAGGGCATGGTCGAAGGGTTTCTTTAAGAGTTACGATGGTGGCGTCTGTTATGGTGTGTGGTACAATTCCAATTGTGTTTTTGTTTTTCAGGGTCCCGGGCATTACTGGTGTGGATTTTCGGACACTCATATGTGCATTGGGGAGCTCTGCGCGCGGACATGCGGACGGCGGACAGACAGCTCGGTTTTGATCGCAGCGTAGCATTACTACGGTGGTTGGGTTTTCGGGGGATGCTATGGAACCGAGTGTTGCGGGAGATCCACAATAGTGTGAGTTTGGACAAAGCCCGGGATGTTTTGGTTTTGCATGTTGGGGGTAATGATCTGGGGGTTCGGCCTTTTTGGGAACTGATAAACGATATTAAGCAAGACTGCTTGCGGTTATGGGTGTTGTACCCGGGTTTGACCATTGTGTGGTCTGACATTGTGCCGCGTAAATGCAGGAAACATATGCGGTCTTTGGAAAAACTCGATAAGGCCAGGATAAAGGTGAACAGGTTGGTGTCCGCCTTTGTGTCTCGAAATGGGGGAGTGGCGGTGAGACATTTCGAATTGGAAACGGGTAAAGGTGGTTATTGGTTGGCTGACGGTGTTCATTTGAATGCTGTGGGGATGGATTTTTGGTCTCTTGCTTTGCAGGAAGGGATTGAACGGGCCATGGCTTTTCGGTCTGGCTGGGGGGGTCTCGGGCCTATGAGGTTTTCAAAGGCCTTTCGTTGTGGTGGCTGGGGGGAGTCCTTGGAGTTGGTGGAAATTGGTTTGGGGGGTCCATTGGCATATGACTCCCCTGTTTTGGTGTTTAATATGTTTCGGATCTGGTGAATGGTGACGGGGAGTTCCGGCAGGGGTGCTCGGATCTCCAGATTATTAACGTGAACAGTGAACCCATTTGTGGGTTTTTGGTGCTCCCGAGCCAGGTTTACAACAGCTGGGAGTAAAATCATTGGTTTTTAGTTATGTTATGTTCACGTTATGGGTTGTTAAATCACCAGATTCGTGTGGGCTCCAAGGACTTCTCCTAGTTTTAAATAAAAGAAATGTTAATGTTTTTTACATTTATTGTTAACTGTTGTTTATGTTAATAAAAGAGGCTGCTGTGGCCTATATTATTCCAACAAAATTTGGTCTCTGTTGTTAATCGGGGTATGGAGTGGGGGGAAATAATGGTTGGTTGCCATTTGTTAGTTCACGGAGCGTCTTCCACTATACCAGTGTCATGTTAAAGTTTAGGTGACGCTCAGTTTTAAATCGATTGTAATTTTAGGTATTTTACAGATAGTGCTTTCTTTTTGTTGTCTATGTCACTAGGAACCATAATTCAGTTCTTGGTGTACAACTACTTTTTCCCAAAAGGCATTCATTATACATAGTGTTGTGCCGGCCAGATGTTTACTCTAGTCCTTGCGTGTCTGGGAGATAAGCTGATTGGTATAGGTTCTACCTTCCCTTTGCACTACTTTTCATACATAAAAGCCAGCCTTTCTATTCACATGTTGGTGGGTGTGGAGATAATACAGGTTTTGACCTTGTTTCTTTACGTATACTCAATAGTGTATTGTAACAGCTCTTTTTAACGTGATATGCAGCATGTAAATGCTTGCCATTGGTTTATGAAACATGCTATCACAGGGGCAGACATGCCATCCTATCTGTCACAGACTACAAAAGGGCTTTTTGGACTACAAAAGGGCTGTTCTTGCTCAGAGGTCTTCTTCGGTCTGTGTCTGCCTCTGTGTGATTGGTAGATCAAATGTGAATAAAATGAAAACATCATACCACTTTTCTATCTACACATGAAACTAAGAAACATTGTTCTATATCTTACCAGGGAAATCTGCTTTTTCCTCCTTCTGAACTGATTTTTTTTTCTTAATATTTTCAATTCACATTTCAGTAGATACAGACCTTCACACTACCGAGATAGGGGATGGCAGTTGGTGCTCATAAAGTTCTATGGAGAGGGGAGGAGAGAGAGGAGGAGCTAAAGGCAGACACAGACATTCTACTGCAAGTTCTGAAACAACAGTTACGCTTTAATCCATCACAAATATTGAATTACAATTATAAAAACCATGAGATAGTCAAATCAGAAAACAGAAAAGCAGCAAAACAAAAACAACAACCCTTTTTTATAGATAGAAAAGTGTCACAATGTCACGTGTTCCCTGGGAGAGCCAGTGCCGACACTGCTGGAACGGTGCCGGCACCAAAAGCGAGAATAAGTTATTATTTTATAAGGGGGATACATAGAGATTGAGAAGGAGTTGTCCGAGTAGTGGACAACCCCTTTTATTCAGTGGTGAAAAACATTGGTTTGTTGCCACTTTCTGGTATTTGTAAATTTATTATTTTTATGTCGATAGTGCTATATAAGGGCTTGAAGTTTGCATGTCGATGTAACATTTTTTTATTAATAACTTTCGAGGTTTATATGATATTTTTGAACGCATTTGCGCATATTTTTGTAAATTTTGGTGACCATAAATAGTCATGTTCAACATTCTAAATATTTTTCATGCTTCAGTTTTTCCATTTCAGTAAAAGTAGAGTAACTTAATATGTAATATATTATTTTGAATATTCATAAATATTTATTTCATTTTTAATTAATTACTTATGGCTCATGGTCAATATGGTGGCTCAGTGGTTAGCACTGCAACCTTGCAGCGCTGGGGTCCTGGGTTCATATCCCACCAAAGACAACATCTGCAAGGAGTTTGTATGTTCTTCCCGTGTTGGCGTGGGTTTCCTCCGGGTACTCCGGTTTCCTCCCACACTCCAAAGACATACTGATAGGGAATTTATATTGTGAGCCCCAGTGGGGACAGTGCCGATAATGTCTGTAAAGCGCTGTGGAATTAATGGCGCTATATGAGTGAGTAAAATAAATAGTATAAATGTATTTTTATTTTGGCCTTAGTATATTAGTTTTATGTGCATTTTGATTTCCAGCATAATAAATTTTGCTAAAACAACCAATGGCCTGTAGAAAAAATGCCATGACAGTAACCAGGTTGTGTACATCTTTGCATTGCTGCAGAGCATGTGTGTGTACGCACGTGTGTATATGTGCATGAGACCTTGTAAGCCCTTCACCTAGCTGGCTGCTCAGCAAATTTTGACAAAAATGCATTTCAGCTCTGCCACTGTTTGCAATCACAATAATATAACAGCCTTCTAGTCTATCAACCCTAAACCTAAACTATATATATATATATATATATATATATATATATATATATATATATATATATATATATATATATATACACTACCATTCAAAAGTTTAGGGTCACCCGGACAATTTTTTGTTTCCCATGAAAACTCATGCTTTTATTAATCAACTGAGTTGCCAAATGAATTTAAAATCTAGTCCAAACATTGACAAGGTTCTTAAAAAATTTTCTCCTTCAAACTTTGCGTTTGTCAAAGAATGCTCTCTTTGCAGCAATTACAGCATTGCAGACCTCTGGCATTCTAGCAGTTAATTTGCTGAGGTAATCTGGAGAAATTTCACCCCATACTTCCAGAAGCCCCTCCCACAAGTTAGTTTGGCTTGATGGGCACTTTTTGCGTAACATACGGTCAAGCTGCTCCCACAACAGCTTAATTGGGTTGAGATCTGGTGACTGCGCTGGGCACTCCATTACAGATAGAATACCAGCTGCCTGCTTCTTCCCTAAATAGTCCTTGCATAAGGTGTGCTTTGGGTCATTGTCCTGTTGTAGGATGAAATTGGCTCCAATCAAGCGCTGTCCACAAGGTATGGCATGGTGTTGCAAAATGAAGTGATAGCCTTCCTTACTCAATATCCCTTTTACCTTGTCCAAATCTCCCACTTTACCAGCACCAAAGCAACCACAGACCATCACATTACCTCCACCATGCTTGACAGATGGTGTCAGACACTCTTCCAGCATCTTTTCAGTTGCTCTGCATCTCACAAATGTTCTTCTCTGTGAACCAAACACCACAAACTTGATTCGTCTGTCCATAACACTTTTTTCCAATCTTCCTCTGTCCAATGTCTGTGTTCTTTTGCCCTTATTAATCTTTTCCTTTTATTAGCCAGTCTCAGATATGGCTTTTTCTTTGCCACTCTGCGCTGAAGGCCAGCATCCCGGAGTCGCCTCCTAACTGTACAAGTTGACATTGGCGTTTTGTGTGTACTATTTAATGAAGCTGCCAGTTGAGGACCTGTGAGGCGTCGATTTCATAAACTACAGACTCTAATGTACTTGTCTTGTTGCTCAGTTGTGCAGCTGGGCCTCCCACTCCTCTTTCTACTCTGGTTAGAGCCTGTTTGTGCTCTCCTCTGAAGAGAGAAGTACACACCATTGTAGGAAATCTTCAGTTCTTCTTCTTTCTTGGCAATTTCTCGCATGGAATAGCCTTCATTTCTAAGAACAAGAATAGACTGTTGAGTTTTACATGAAAGTTCTGTTTTTCTGGCCATTTTGAGAGTTTAATGGAACCAACAAATGTAATGCTCCAGATTCTTAACTAGCTCAAAGGAAGGTCAGGTTTATAGGTTCTCTAATCAGCCAAACTGTTTTCAGCTGTGCTAACATACTTGCACAAGGGTTTTCAAGGGTATGCTAACCATCCATTAGCCTTCTTACACAGTTAGCAAACACAAAGTACCATAAGAACACTGGAGTGATGGTTGTTGGAAATGGGCCTTTATACACCTATGAAGATATTGCATAACAAACCAGACGTTTGCAACTAGAATAGTCATTTACCACATTAACAATGTATAGAATGTATTTCTGAATCATTTAATCTTACCTTCAGTGGAAAAAACTGTGCTTTTCTTTCAAAAATAAGGTCATTTCTAAGTGACCCTAAACTTTTGAACGGTAGTGTATACCGTATTTTACGCTTTGTAAGACGCACTTTATTTCCCCCAAATTTGGGGGGGGAAATGTGGGTGCGTCTAACAAAGCGGATATACCGCTTACCATTACAGGGGGGTGTCTGCCGCCGCTACCGCCCGCCGCCGCTGTCGTGCGCCGCCGCTGCCGGGGTTGTCCGCTGCTTCCCCGGGTGATGCTGGAGGCTCCGGTGCTGCGGGGGGCTCTGGCGACATTTTGTGAAAGACCAGAGCCCCCCGGCAGTTCGTCCATGCGTTCCAGTATGACTAATTCCGGGAAAATGGCCGCCGGAATCTCGGGAGATGAGATTTCAGTGCTGAGATCTCATCTCTCGGGATTCCGGCGGCCATTTTCCCGGAGTCAGTGATACAGGAATGCATGGACGAACTGCCGGGGGCTCTGGCCTTTCACAAAATGTCGCCAGAGCCCCCCGCAGCACCGGAGACAGCCCTGCAGCATCGGACACAGCCCTGCAACACAGGAGCCCCCTGCAGACCCCTCATCCCAGCTTGCAGCACAGGAGCCCCCCTGCAGACCCCTCATCCCAGCCGGCAGCACAGGAGCCCCCCTGCAGCACAGGAGCCCCCCTGCAGACCCCCTCATCCCAGCCTGCAGCAATGCTCCACTCCTGCCTCCAGCAACGACCCTGGGACCCTGATCCACCACAGCCACAACCCCTGGTAAGTAATAAGATGCATGGATTATAAGACGCCCCACCAATTTATTAAAAAAAGTTTTTTCCTATTTTTCTCCTCAAAATTTGGGGTGCGTCTTATAATCCGGAGCGTCTTACAAAGCGTAAAATACGGTATATATATATATATATATATATATATATATATATATATATACTAGATGGCAGCCCGATTCTAAAGAATCGGGAGTCTAGAATCCATATATACTTTATTTATTCAAATGTAAGAATAATACAATTAATAAATAATAGTAAGAAAGAACAAAAAATGGCTGCACTCACCAGCTCTTGACAATTCTTGACAGTACGGCACATTTCTGATTGGTCGCTCGCGGCAGGCGGCAATCAATCAGAAAAGTGCCGCGCACCACGAAGGCATATATCTTTGTCCACCCTGAGCGGGTGTAGGACGCTGGTGACGTCACTTATCTCCGGACATTATCTCCGGACAAAGCCACGGAAGTTGGCACAAATTGCCGAAAGTAGTATTCTAGGCAATTATATATTAGATTTTAATGTTATCAGTGTTTACCTTTGAACGTTTATATTGTATTGTCCTGTCACCAGCCATGTGTACGATTATCGGCCGAAAGCCTCTCTGGAACCAATAATCACCCCATGTAAAGGTATTTTTATAAGTTAAAGATTCAGAATACTATGACTTTTATCATATCCTGAACAGTCAAGTTTTTTATGAACCGTTAAGGTTTTCTGGTTGAAGTAAAAAAAACTCTGAGTGTTTACAGTTTGAAACCATAAAATGTTGAAAAATTATGTCATTCTTGAGTATATCACTCAATGGTGCTCATAAACATGTCAAATTTGATCTATAATATACTATAATATACGTTACTTTAATCTTTAATATACTTAAGAACAGGGCCCCAGACATCACACAGGGGGTCTGAAACACCGCACAGTGGTCCAAAATATTGCTGTGCTCTGCCTGGGGCCCCATATGCTGCCTGGGGCCCCTGTGCTCTGCCTGGGGCCCCATATGCTGCCTGGGGCCCCTGTGCTCTGCCTGGGGCCCCTGTGCTCTGCCTGGGGCCACTGTTCTCTGCCTGGGGCCTCATATGCTGCCTGGGGCCCCTGTGCTCTGCCTGGGGCCCCATATGCTGCCTGGGGCCCCTGTGCTCTGCCTGGGGCCCCATAGGCTGCCTGGGGCCCCTGTGCTCTACCTGGGACCACTGTGCTCTGCCTGGGGCCCCATATGCTGCCTGGGGCCCCTGTGCTCTGCCTGGGGCCCCTGTGCTCTGCCTGGGGCCCCATGTTCTGCCTGGGGCCACTGTGCTCTTCCTGGGGCCCCATAGGCTGCCTGGGGCCCCTGTGCTCTGCCTGGGACCACTGTGCTCTGCCTGGGGCTCCATATGCTGCCTGGGGCCCCTGTGCTCTGCCTGGGGCCACTGTGCTCTGCCTGGGGCCCCATAAGCTGCCTGGGGCCCCTGTGCTCTGCCTGGGGCCCCATATGCTGCCTGGGGCCCCTGTGCTCTGCCTGGGGCCCCATATGCTGCCTGGGACCACTGTGCTCTGCCTGGGGCCCCATATGCAGCCTGGGGCCCCTGTGCTCTGCCTGGGGCCCCATATGCTGCCTGGGGCCCCTGTGCTCTGCCTGGGGCCCCTGTGCTCTGCCTGGGGCCCCTGTGCTCTGCCTGGGGCCCCATGTTCTGCCTGGGGCTACTGTGCTCTGCCTGGGGCCACTGTGCTCTGCCTGGGGCCCCATATGCTGCCTGGGGCCCCTGTGCTCTGCCTGGGGCCCCATATGCTGCCTGGGGCCCCTGTGCTCTGTCTGAGGCCCCTGTGCTCTGCCTGGGGTCCCATATGCTGCCTGGGGCCCCTGTGCTCTGCCTGGGGCCCCATGTTCTGCCTGGGGCCCCTGTGCTCTGCCTGGGGCCACTGTGCTCTGCCTGGGGCCCCATATGCTGCCTGGGGCCCCTGTGCTCTGCCTGGGGCCCCATATGCTGCCTGGGGCCCCTGTGCTCTGCCTGGGGCCACTGTGCTCTGCCTGGGGCCCCATAGGCTGCCTGGGGCCCCTGTGCTCTGCCTGGGACCACTGTGCTCTGCCTGGGGCCCCATATGCTGCCTGGGGGCCCTGTGCTCTGCCTGGGGCCCCATATGCTGCCTGGGGCCCCTGTGCTCTGCCTGGGTGTAGGACACTGGTGACGTTACTTATCTCCGGACATTAGCTCCGGACATTAGCTCCGGACATTAGCTCCGGACAAAGCCACGGAAGTTGGCACAAATTGCAGGAAGTAGTATTCTAGGCAATTATATATTATATATATATATATATATATATATATATATATATATATATATCCTTATTATATATATATAATAAGGATTCACGCTTTCAGGTAGGCATTAGATAGTCTTCACACAAGCACTGGATTCTTGGGTCAAAACAGTGTGATGTTTATTTCCAATGGTTGCACATCACTGAAAAACAAAACCCTAAAAACAAAATCCATAGTCTTGTACAGGCGCTATCTAGTTGACTGACTAACCTGGACACCTAGCCTGGTTATATGCAGAGCCAGCCAGATGCAAATAATCAGAGCCTGTAGAACTAGGATTAAACCCTAGCCTAAATGGCGTGTGTGTGTATGTGTTTGTGTAGGGAATATAGGCCTCTCTTTAAAATCATACTTGTGGTACAGATTTTTATAATTTTGTTTTACGTGAAAACACTTTTTTATGTAAATGAGAAGGCTTCGGTGCACCCTTGGCATGGCTTAATGCTCAGGGCACCGTCCACCGCATCCCAATAATCCGGCTTATCGGGGTTAAATCCCCTATGTTAATGTATAAATTATTTCATTTAAGTATTGGACACACTCCCTTTAATATGTATTAACTACAACAAAATCATTAGTGAAGTTTCATATATCACTCTTTTACTATGCTCAAACATCCAGAAGACATTGGTTAAAGCTTAATCTTTACCTGATTTACAATGAAATATAATGCATAATAGCAATTTAGTATAATTATTAAATTGCGTTTTTATGAAATATATAGGACCAGTATTTATAAAATTACAATTTACAGCCAATGAATTCAATAAGCCCCAAAATCCTTTCTGCTATCTACACTTTTTAAACATGTGTTATCATGTAGTAACCTGATCAGTAGAAGGAAAATTTCCAGTCCTAGTAAAAAACACAGGAATTCAGGTTTAAGCTGGATATGACCTGTTAGGATAATATACGGTAAGTGGAGTGTTGAGCAACATTTTTCACTAAATTCTAGAATGTGAGCTCAGTATACAATCCTTTAAGGAAATTCATGTTGCTTGTGTTGCCTAAACTGGTAATTGTACTATGCGAAAAAAATCAGTTACATGTGTTACACAATATCTCTGACTTCCATTGAATCCTTTAAGTATAAACGTATGCCAGTTAATATCATAGCAGTTCAGGATTAATGTCCTTGTACTAATACATTGTTCACAATTGTTCAATTTTAAATTGTATTTTATTTAGTTTTAGTTTATTTATTTCACTTATATTGTATTACAGAAATTTTTTACTGTGTGAGAAATTATGAGTAGTCTGTAAGAAAGAGGTTTTTGCTCAAGATCTTTCAGATTATATAACTGTTTTGGACTCTAAACTTCTGATTGGTAAGTGGTATAGTGCCACGTTCACACACTCAGTATTTGGTCAGTATTGTACATCAGTATATGTAAGCCAAAATCAGGACAGGAACAATCAGAGGAAAAGTATAATAGAAACACGTCACCACTTCTGTATTTATCACCCACTCCTTGTTTTTCCTTACAAATACTGATGTAAAATACTGACCAAATATGTGAATGTGTGAACATAGCCTAATACAGTATTTAAATTCATACCATTAAAAAGTCCATCTATATAATTATTTACTTGTATATTAAATCTGAAAGTCTGCTCCGGTTTACTATGTTGGTACAACCGTTTTTGCTATAGAAAGCTACCCTGATGAACAGCTGAACCATTGTTACACAAGGGCAGACATAGCATATGTGTGACCTGTGCAGCTAAACAGGGGTGCTAAAGACAATGGTCCTCAGTGCTTCCACACAAAAATCAATAGTGATCCCTTGATCTCATTTCAGGGTCAGTTTAAAAACAATTCCTACCCAAATCCTGATATATCTATGATTGTAATAGACAGTTCTACTATTGTAACGAAAGCTTTGTGACACCTTCTGAAATTTTTATATTTGTGCATAAATTTGACCTAAATCTACATCAGATTTTCACAAAAGTCCCAAGAGTAGAAAAAGCAAACCAATCATACAAATTGTATTAAATAATATTAGATAGTATTAGATAATGTACCAATAGATCATATTAGACTTTGCCATTTCTTTTATTTAGGAACATGATCCAATATCACATGTCTGTGAGTGGAATAAGTATGTCACCCTATAGGATTAGCAGATGTTTTGAAGGTGAATTAAAATCTGATGTTTTAAATCAATGGGATGACAATCAGGTGTAAGTGGGCGACTGATTTTTTTTTAAAAGTCATCTATTAAAGTCATGTTTGTGGAATTGTATCATGGTATCAACAAAGAAGAAAAGTTGTTGATGCTAATTAGGCTGGAGGCTTCACCGATCCACAGTCATGCATATTGTGCACAAATGGAGGAATTCCAAAACTATTTTTACCCTTCCTAGGAATAGTTGACCAACAAAGGTCACTTCAAGAGCATGGAGTATAATAGTCATCGAGGTCACAAAAGGTACCCAAGGTAACGTGTAAGCAACTAAAGGCCTCACTCGCATTGGTGAATGTTAGGGTATGTGCCCACGATCTGGAATAGAAGTCTTTTGGATGCAGCTCACCTGCTGTCACGATATATATAAAGCGCCCCCAACGGGGGGTGGTCGGCAGGCGGCAGGACACATGACCGGGTTGTGTTTCTTCAGCCAGGGAAAGCCTAGGACGATGGGAGTTAGCATACCGTCCAAGACATAGCATGACAGGGACTCTTCATGAAGAGAGCCTATATGTAGGTTAATATTGTCTACGACTTGGGTCACCCTCCTCTGGCTGAGAGGAACAGAGTCAATTATCTGAACACTAATGGGTCTCCCTAGTGTCCTACCCATTAGACCATGGGTCTGAACAAAGCAAGAGTCCACCAAATTGACTCCAGCTCCACTTTCCACAAGCACCAGTATAGTCTCAGCTACCCCGCCAACCACCACTTCACCCGGAATGGTACACTGAGAAGAAAAGATGGAGTAAATATATACACCCTGGTCACCTCCCTCCACATGACCAGGGGGACGCGGCTTTTGAGATGTAGAACATATTTTGGTGCGAGCTCGGCCGACATTGATGTAATGACCCGTAAGTCTACAGTAGAAACATGCCCCCATACCATGGTGAACCACAGGCAACCCTGTTTAAGAAGAGATTCCTCCCACCTGCATAGGTTCGTCTATCTGGACCAGTGTGTCCTCCTCCCTAGAAAGAACAACAGGGGCAGATTTGGTGCATGTCTCTCCCTGAGGCATATATCCATCCAAAAAGCAAGGGCTATGGCAGCTTCCAAAGACCCAGGAGTAGTGTACTGCACCAGAGTATCCTGTAGCCTAGGTGACAGACCCTGACAAAAATGGCTCCTAAGAGGAGGGTCATTCCACTGCGTGTCAGTTTCCCATCTCAAAAACTCTAAGCAGTACTCCTCAGCCAGCCGGCCACACTGTTTGATTTTATGGAGTCTAGACTCAACCAGGGAGATTCCATTAAGATTCCCATACACCAGCACCAATGCCGCAAAAAACTGGTCCACCGACCTCAAAGATGGTGAATCAGTCGGCAGGGAGAAGTCCCAGGATTGGGGATCACCCTTTAGAAGGAAGACTATAATCCCCACATGCTGCTCCTCACTCCCTGAAGATCTAGGGCGGAGTCTGAAATACAGCTTACAGGCCTCCTGTCAGCGAGAGATATCTTGAGTTCTGGTTGAGCCTGCACATGAGCCGAGACCCAGAACCCCGTAAACTGCTGAAGCTGCTGCACCACCTTACCCTGCAGGTCCTTGACCTCATCAGAGAGGGTCTGGATCAGCTGAGCAATAGCCTTTGCTTGGGCCATCGGTTCACCAGAAAAAAGGATCGGTCGGTAATAATGTCACAATATATAAAGCGACCACATGGGGGGGTTGGTTGGCGGATGGCATGACACACAATGGGATGGTAAAGGGCTGAGGAAGGCCCTACCAATAGGGAAATGAGGAATGGTCACCACCTGCTCAAACCTGACCCTGACCCTTCACCACTCCCCTAACATCCTAAGTGGCTCCTTCCTCCCACCACAGTCAGGAACCTTGTCCCTCGCTGTCACCTCAGACTGCCCTGGCCAGTACACTGGCCGGCAAGGGGTGCTAGCCTCAACACTGCAGATTTTGCAACACAGGGAACAGTGACAAACACGAGACAGATGGGGTAACAACACAACTTAGCTTAGCAACTTCCTCTGCTGCAAAGCACCACACAGCAGAATAAAGGCACCAGGATCACGAACTCACAAAACCAGTTGATAAACCACAGCAGCCAGCAAACTCCTTAAGGTACCGTCACATTAAGCGACGCTGCAGCGATAGCGACAACGATGCCGATCGCTGCAGCGTCGCTGTTTGATCGCTGGAGAGCTGTCACACAGACCGCTCTCCAGCGACCAACGATGCCGAGGTCCCTGGGTAACCAGGGTAAACATCGGGTTACTAAGCGCAGGGCCGCGCTTAGTAACCCGATGTTTACCCTGGTTACCAGCGTAAAAGTAAAAAAAACAAACAGTACATGCTCACCTGCGCGTCCCCCAGCTTCTGCTTCCTTACACTGACTGAGCTCCGTCCCTAACAGCACAGTGGTGACGTCACCGCTGTGCTTTCACTTTCACTTTAGGGCCGGGCTCAGTCAGAGCAGGAAGCAGACGGCAGGGGACGCGCAGGTGAGTATGTACTGTTTGTTTTTTTTACTTTTACGCTGGTAACCAGGGTAAACATCGGGTTACTAAGCGCGGCCCTGCGCTTAGTAACCCGATGTTTACCCTGGTTACCAGTGTAAAACATCGCTGGTATCGTTGCTTTTGGTGTCAAACACAACGATACACGGCGATCGGACGACCAAATAAAGTTCTGGACTTTATTCAGCGACCAGCGACATCACAGCAGGATCCTGATCGCTGCTGCGTGTCAAACTAAACGATATCGCTAGCGAGGACGCTGCAACGTCACGGATCGCTAGCGATATCGTTTAGTGTGACGGTACCTTTACTCCAGGCTTAGTCACTGTAGATTGCTCTATCACAACAGTCAGCTGATGCATCAGGTGACCATTTAAAGGATGGCGGGAGTGGTCACCACCCACATCAGCTGACCTAAAAACACTGTAGTCACAACACATTGCCAGTGAGGGAAACTGATATTAAACCCCGCTGTCCTGAAAGGAAAAAAGCTTAATTTAAATCGTAGCGTAATCAGAGCTGCCACGAATCCAAAAATGGATTTTGACACCAGCACTGCATCCAAAATGCTGCGTTTTAGGTTACAATCACAGGGGATCTCTATAAATCAAATGCCCACTGTGCTTCTATTTGACGCTGTGTAAACTCACCCGCAATGCGGGTTGACAAGCAAAAATGCTGCAGCATGTCAATTATGTGCAGCGCAGACACTAGTCTCCGCTATGTAGTCTCACCCATAGCCATTCATTACATGTGGTAAATTTGCATGGTTCAAGGAACACATGCAGATTTACCTTCATGATTAGAAGTCAGCATTCTGGATGCACCGAAAATATACCATGCCCAAAACCCTGCTATATCCCGACTGTGGGCTCATTGCTTTAATGTTCATGATTTCACTATAATAAGGAGCCTGAATCACAATGATGTGCATGGCAGGAGTGTAAGAAGAAAGTCACTACTCTCCAAAAAAAAGTCATTGCTGCCATATGCAGTTTGCTAAAGATCACTTGTACAAGACAAAAAAATTATATTGGAGCAATGTTTTTTTAAGCATTATGTTTGGAAAAGGAAAAACACTGTGTTGTAGGGAAAAAATTGTAAAATCTGCAAAGACATCTCCTGAGAGGGGACATATCACTCTCACGTGGAAAGTATCGGATTAATTAAAACTGGGGAAATGTGAAAGTAATTCTAACTGGAGAAGTGAGAAAGAGCTGACACGTCAACCTCCATTGAAGTAGGCTCTTCTGCCGTGAACAGTTAATTGCAACAAGGACTCTGATGAGAGCCAACCAAAAAGGATAGGATTTGTATATTCAGTGGAGGAGAATGACACTTCAGAGGCAAGAGATTCCTCTGCTTAGAGGAGTTATCTCAGACTTTCTGGAGCAAGTGGTTAGTGTTGAATATTGAAGTTTGCATCTATCTGATATTTATGGGAGATATATTTTCAGTGTCCTAGCGAAGGGATGAACATAACGCATTCAGTTACATCACCGTAAGGCCAATCTAACAACTCCAACTTAATATCGGGTTAAATGGTTGATGCTATCCAGGCCATTTTTCATCTCTATAGAAAGGTTAAAGCAAAATAGGAGACATGATAACAATATCTCCCGCCTGAAAATTCCAGGGGCATAGATATCCTGAAAGTTGTGAATCTCAAGTTTCTAAAAGGCCTAGCACATCCCACAACCAGCCGTCATATGAGCTGATCAAGAGGAGGTATGTGGGCGTACCCTTGATCTAATAAAAATCAGAGTTTGGGTTTTGGTCTTTTGTCAGTTCTGGAAAGTTCTGTCCATTTTCCTCCATCCGCTAAGCTCTGAGCCATTTCCACGACACAGCTTTAGTACTTTTCTTTTGTTATTCCTTCTATATTATGTGATTGTATATAATGTATTGTTTTGTTTCCATTTTGCAACATCATTGTATATTTTTTATAAACAGTGACTACTTTTCCAGATTAAATATATAAAATGTAATAGCTTTGTTCCTCTTGTTCTCTAAACTGCACCCGTGAAGCCAAACTCTACTTGTAATGGGTGCTCAATAGACCTGTATAAATGATTGGTGGTGGCAGCTAGAAGTTCCTTTTGTTATTGTGGAGTTGGCAGTGATTGTATGGGAGCATGTATATATATATATATATATATATATATATATATATATATATATATATATATACATATATACGTATATTCCATGCTTTGGAATCAAAGGTGTATATAGCATGTACTCACTGTGAATTCCCCAATAAGTAGCCTAGTAGTGGAATCAGGTGTGGTCTCGTCCATCACGCAGTCAATTGCGTAATTGTCCTGACAATTGGAGGCAGCGGGGTGCATCCCATGCCAAACTGGTGGCAGCGGTGGAATCTTCATAATCTCCCTGGTGTTATCTGATACACTGCATTATAACACATACCGTCTGTAAAACATGATAGTGGAGGTATTATGGCTTAGGCCTGTTTTGCTGACTCTGGGTCACCATGGTTTGCCATCATTGATGGAAAAATAAACTCTGCAGTCTAGATTCTAAAGAAAAATTTCAGGATGAATCTCAAGAGAAAGTGGGTCTCGCAGCATGACAAAGACCCAAAGCACACAAGTCATTATTCAAAAGAATAAAAAAAGGAGAATGCGATCCAAATTTTTGACTGGTCAAGTCAAAGCCCTAACTTTAATCCTATAGAAATGATGTGGGAAGATCTAATGCGAGCAGTTCACTTTAGAAAACGCACCAACATAACAGAATTGAAGCTTTTTTGTAGGGAGGAATAAGCTAAAATTTGTCCAAACGGATGTGTAAAATGCAAAACTAATTAATAATTACTGGAACTTTTAAGCTACATTAATTGCTTCACAATGGGTCACACCAGCTATTGAAATCATCTGTTCACATACTTTTACCACTTTTAGACATGTGACATTGTCATTTTTAGGAAGGTGTCACATTTGCGAGTGCAGTGTGAGAAACTCGTGTGAGTTTCTTGTATCAATACCCAGCACTGCCGCCGGCACTCGGACCGGAGTGTGCGGCTGCATGTATTTCTATGCAGCTGAACTCTCCGTTCCCGAGTGCTGGCGGCAAGAGTTTCTCGCATCACACTCGCAAGTGTGACCCTGGCCTTAAAATTAGGAAAATTATCCAAAGACTCATATTTTTACTCTTTTGTTTGATTTGGTTCTCTTCTTTTAGTACTTGTGTAAAAAACAGATTTAGTTTTAGGTCAAATTTATGCAGAAATATGGAAATTGCAGAAGAGTTCATAACCTTTTAATCACCGCTGTGGCTTAAAAAATTGATAGAATTTACTTTGAATAGTATAATTTTTAGAACTATTTACTATTTTGGTATCAGGTTGCATCATATTTTGACAGTTATTCACTTTGTCTTTCCTGTACAGATTTATTTTTGTAACATGCTTTTTGTTCCTTGTTTTTTACTTCTTTTGTGCTATTTTGCGATCTTTATCATGTTGTTCATCTCAATAGTAGGTTCTCTAATTCCCACATAAATGTCTCAGTATAATTAGGGCACTGAATATTCAGATCTGCTGCACAATCTGATGATGATGACAATAACTAGGCACCACTTGAGGTTGCCATCTGGCTACCAAAAAGATGAACACACTTAGGAGGACAGCTTGAGCCTTGCACATAATGCTGGTCAGCCTTTTTTCGCATGTGAGCAGGTGATGCCGCTTCATGCGCTGATGGAGAGCCTAAGTTCCTTGACTATTTGAGCCTGAACGTCCACAGTTTTTTTTCATACTACAAAACTTGCACACTGTAAAATATTTGTTGCCCAATAACGTGGAAAACAGTTCCCACACCTGATGGTACTGCACAAAGCTTTCAAGTTCTGTTCAACCTCTTCCACTAACAGCAATGTTGGCATCACCTGACCCATAGCTGACCACAGAAGAAGCAGATCTGCCCCTGGGAGATCTTCGAGATAATAGTTGGCTCTCCTATTTATCACCATAGTCACCACCGCCCTTCTTTGATGACATCTGCTTCCTCCCCACTTATATCTTGCCATAGGCAATTAAATTCAATTATGACCTGCATTTGTTAGTAGACTTCCCAGACGGCTGGTGCCAGTGTTGGCACTGCTGTTGCAGCTCCTACATTCTTACTACAGATGCCATGGTGTGGGTTTTTTATTTGATATTACTCCATCATTTTCCATTCTTTTCTTATCCATATCCAAATGGCACCATATTATACTTTGATTCAATATTCAGAAAGTGAAATGTTATGCACAGCTTACACAAAATGAGACAGATCTCTTACTGTGTTGCTAGGGAAGTATTGGTTGTTAGGGAAATGGTGGGTTCTAAAATGTTCAACCATAACCTAAATTAGATGCTACTTAAAAAATATGTTATAGGTTAGACACATGCAATTTTTAACATTCATCAATTGCCATCAATAATTCATAAGTGCAGATGATATCATACAGATTTTATATTACTTTGTGATACCTGTGATCAATAATAAATCAAGCAGTATAGTCTCGTATAGCATACAAAGCTGGATTCTGCTGCATTGCATTTAAGATTTTAATCATGACTGGTTTTATATTTGCAGAGAATACAAAAGAGCATAATGTAGCATGTTTTCTTGAGGTGCATTTAGTGCATAATGACTAAGTCTAAAACCCTTTGACTTTAAAAGGGTTTTACAGGAAAAAGTTTCTTCAGCAGTTCAGCCAATACCAAGTAGTAATAATCTACTATATAATCGTCTAATTCTGTGTTTGCCTGTAATGGAAATCCCGTGTCGCTGATTGGTCACGCCAGCCGACCGCGACCAATCAGCGACAGGCGCAGTCTGGCCATAGTTCAGTCACGTTTACTGAACACGTTCTGTCAGTCAGAGTGCCACATAGTTCAGTCACATTTACTGAACAAGTTCTGTCAGTCACAGTGCCACGTAGTTCAGTCACGTTTACTGAAGAAGTTCTGTCAGTCACAGTGCCACGTAGTTCAGTCACGTTTACTGAATAAGTTCTGTCAGTCACAGTGCCACGTAGTTCAGTCACGTTCACTGAACACGTTCTGTCAGTCAGAATATTCTAGAATACCCGATGCGTTAGAATCAGGCCACCATCTAGTAATAAAATAATAATAAAAAAAGGTGGACTCACCCTCCCTGGGTCCAACGCTGCGTTGCTTTGGTGATTGATTAGAAGTTACAGCAGGTCTGTCAATATAGAAGGCCAAAGTAATCAGAATAGTGATTACGACACTCCTGTGGATGGTGCCCAAGAAGGATCTTATCCCATAGAAAACTTGTAGAAAACTTGGCACTCAGGTAAAAGTTGTAAGAAGATAATTTTATTATGTGCAGTCAATCGAAAAGTAAAGAAGATGTTTCGGTCATATAATGACCTTCATCAGTCAGACTGATTGCAGTGTACACAATGATACAGGCAACAACGAACACTCTGGGTAAGCATATAAGTATGTGCTGCCACAGTGAGTGCTGCTTATCCAGAACGTTCTTTATTGCCTGTAACCTTGTGCACACTGCAATCATATGACTGATGAAGGTCATTATATGACCGAAACATCTTCTTATTTTTCAATTGACTGCACATAATAAAATTATCTTCTTACAACATTTACCTGAGTGTCAAGTTTTCTACAAGTGTTATAGATGGCCAATGAGCTTAGTGATGGGGTGCAACGTTAGTCCGCCTCCACGTGGTGCACCCTGGGTAACGCTAAAGGACTAACAATCTTGATGACCAAACAATCAAATTACATCTAGATCTCTTGGTCAATATATTTTACATCACTTCGACTAATCACTATTTATTGTTTGTTATTCATTTTTATATGATATGACGTTAAAATATATGTTCATACGATTAAATAAATAAAGCTTAGTGATTGGCTGCAATAGTGATGTCCACTGTAGCCATAACATCACCGCTTCAGCCTACAAACCATCACCAGAGCAGCTGTGGAGAGGAGGCACTTGCCCAAGGATGGTGAAGAACAGATCTTTTTATTATTCTAACCAAGAGATGGTTGATAGGCTAAATGATCCTTGTCGTAAGTGGGGTTATGAATTATTGAGATCAAATGCTGGTGGCATTGGATCGCTGCTTACATTTCACTCTTCGCTGTGAACAGGTAATTGAAGCAGGTCTGATGAAGAGCAGACATGGTGGGCATACATAGAGTAATTAACCAGTAGCTGCCAATGTTGGATAACCATTTGGGCCAGCAGATGTGCCCCTGCATACCTCTACTGGCTTGTAAGTATTAATCACAGGGGTATCAGTGCTTTCATCTTGTGCACCCACTCCATGGAAGGACAAGGTAAAACTATTTATAGGAACATCTGAGGGGTGTGCTTAGCTCATTGGCCTATTGCAATAGCTGAGTGTACGAGTGAGTGGAAAGCTGAACCCTTCTTTATGGTTGCATCCGAGGCACGTGTGCAAGTGGTGCTTGTGACAATCTTATTTCCCAAAAAATAATTTAAAGGCATTGTACACTTGAAAAACATACCTCTAGGTGTGCTAAAGTTATAAATTATTGAGACTTACTAATATACTTGTACTATGAAAGGCGTCCAGAAAGAAAAATATTGGTTTAGGCTTGAATCCAAGCAGCTCTACTTTCACCTTGTCTTGCACGCAGGAGAGCAATTCCTGTGTCAGCAGGAGACCAGTGCAGTATGCTAACGGGAATGGCTAATTAGCTCATGCCAATAGCTTGTGCATAGAAAGAGAATGGGACTGGCTTAGCCCCAAAAACGAGCCATCCAGCCTTCTTCAGGTGTTAACCCTGCAAATCGTGGCATGAAAGGAAACTTTCTCAGGAAAGAGGAGCTGTTGAGATCCAGGAGTGTGTCGATTACGTCATAGTTGGGCAACACTTACAATACAAGTACATTAATAAGTTGCAAATATTTTTTACTTTAAACACATCTAAAGAGATTTTCGCTTATGTGGATTATCATTTTACCAAAAAAAGAAAATAGTCATCAATATATCACCACATACTCCTGAAAAACCTTTACCAATTTGTGTTCTAAAACTGATAAAGGCATCGCCCACCATCATCAGGACTATAACTAGAGAAAACTAACTCTCCATAATGTTATGCTATTGCAGGAGGTTCACAGTAAAATTCTTATCCAGCAAGTAGGCAGCAGACTTACAGCTCTGGCAAAAATTAAGAGACATCCACATCAAAACCTTGTCATGCCCAGTCTCCAGACCTGAACCCCATTGAAAACCTCTGGAATGTAATCAAGAGGATGATGGATAGTCACAAGCCATCAAACATAGAAGAACTGCTTACATTTTTGCATCAGAAGCAGTGTGAAAGGCTGGTGGAAAGCATGCCAAGACGCATGAAAGCTGTGATTAAAATCATGGTTATTCCACTAAATATTGATTTCTGAACTCTTCCTGAGTTAAAACATTAGTATTGTTGTTTCTAAATGACTATGAACTTGTTTTTCTTTTTGCATTATTTGAGATCTGAAAGCACTGTTTTTTGTTTTTTTTTTAATTTTGACAATTTCGCCTTTTTCGGAAAAAAAAAATGCAAAATTTATTCCTTGGAAATTCAGAGACATGTTGTCAGAAGTTTATAGAATAAAAGAACAATTTACATTTTACTCAAAAATATACCTATGAACAGAAAAATCAGACAAACTGAACATTTTGCAGTGGTCTCTTAATTTTTGCCAGAGCTGTATATTGGTATGATATACTGTCAAAGCTATTCTCAGTAGCCTTGTGATTTGACTATCTCTAGTAGCTGAATATTTTCAAAGCTCAGATTACAGTATGATATGTAGGTCCTTCATGTTGTATTATTTAGTTCTCTATTGTGGTAATATTTACTATATAGTGGTATTAATCGAGCACAATATTTCTCTGTGTTTGTGGCATTGCATGGGCAGCATTTCAATAATGTTAAATGCTGATTTTGAAAAAAATAAAATAAAAGTGAAAAATTTCCATAAAATACATTTTATCTGGAGGCCTTCATGTAAATTACCATCAGTGTTAAAATTAAATTGTGACTCGGTTCATAATTGTGCTTATTTGTATATTGTTTGTTTTTCACTTGTTTTTAATTTAGGCCTAATTTTTATTTCATTTGCACATTTTAAAACCTTTTAATTTGATATGTGTTCGCCTGTTCATTTCTGTGCTCTTTCCAAATGCTTTTGGCCAATTCATCAATTCTGATTTTTTAAAAGCTGTAAAACTTGTTATAAATGTACTCCAGTCCAATTGGAGTGATTTTACGTACGGTAGTTATTTTTGCTGCATTTATCAAAGCAAGCAACTTTTTAAGCTAAACAGTTTTTAAAACAAGTCAGGCAAAAATGAAGAGCATTTCGGGTTCTGGACAAAATTCATGAACCCCATATGCCATTTTGAAGAATTTAATGCAAAACCCATCAAATATCATAAGACAAAAAATTAAAAGTGACTTAAACTCATCCACCCAAAAATGATGAATCGGACCTATAGTATTCATGGCTAATGCGCTAAAATTTGTCCATTACTGGGACAACCCCTTCTTAACCTAAATGTTTGGCCCTTATAAAATAATAAAGCCTTTACTCACCTCCCTTGCTGATGCCTCCCCTGCAGTGTTGGCACTCGCGGTCTCAGTGCTGTGATGTGGAGGAATGACATGTGATGCTCGGCAAGCTGCAGCTGATCCCTGGCTTCCTCTTCATGTTCAGTTTGTCTGAAGGCGGAGGCAGTGATGCCAGCGCTGATTGGGAGCCGGCTTCATGTGTCACAACACCGCATCACAGTCCCGGGGAGAGCGAGTGGCGACAGCGCAGGAGCGTAGCAGGCACAGGAGGTGACCATAGGCTTTATTATTTTATCGGGGCCAAACATTTAGCTTAAGAAAGCGTTGTTCTAGTAGTGGACAACCCCTTTAATGCTTGATTGAATTAAGCAAAATGTTAGATTGCTATAAGTAAATGTGAATAACATTTTTTGTGTGTTTTCTTGAGTGCCTTTTTGTTTGCGCATGGCGGTAGTATATTTGGTGTTGAAAATGTAATTTTATATTCTTCCAGAGATACCCCCGACATGGATTTTCATTAGCTGGGCAGGCACAACATTATCTGTGCATCACACTGAAATGATAATGCTATGCCAGCCTAATCACATTCCACTATGGAGGGCTCCCAGAAGGTAAGAGATTTGCAAGCCTCCCATTCACCAACCACAGAGTACTGTTCTGATTGTTGGACCACAGACCCTCTTATTGATCCACCCAAACTTTGACAGTGCAATAAAAAAGAACAGGTGGTGCTAAGTATTAAGAAACAGCACTATACACATCAAGACAGAACACTCTCTACCAAGGGATGGCACTATACAAATTAAGTTTGATTTACCAACAAGTATTGAGCTACATTTACACTGAAAGTTAATCATAAACGAGCATTCTTAAGAATGATGGTTTCACGATAATCTTTCAGTGTAAACAGGTTGCCAATTAAACGATGGATGAGCAAAATACTTGCTCGTAGGATGAAATATCTTTTGCACCGCTCAAGAGGTCATCATTCTTGGCGTTGCATTATATTGGGTAAGAAGGACAAGCACTATTAAGAAATATGTCAGGCTATGAGTGAATTCAGATGGCAGTATAAATTGGAGAGAGATCAGAACGCAGTGCATGGACTGGCTGGTGGCTCTCCCGACCTGAGCTTAGCAGCTACATGTATTTCTATGGGAGAGCCGCTGGCCAGTCTGCGAACTGCATTTCAATATCAGTCTGACTTATATGACCATTTGACAGATCGCTCAGTGCACTTAGTTTTCTTTAGTCTGCCTGTGTAAACAGGCTGTTATACAACCACTGATCACTAATGATTTACCGATCTGCGGTTGTTTAGTGTTGCAGGTTGGTCTGTGTAAACGGACTCTTACTTCCATCATCTCTCAAGTAATCAAGTAATCATATTACATCCAGTACCTTACAGCTGACATCACAACTGATTAGAGCCATTTTCTTTGTGTTTCTGTTCCATCTTGTCAAACCTTCATGTCGACATCTTAAAGCTGTGACTGCAAAGTTTGCCATGCATATGTACATTTGTTTCCTCAAAAAGAAAAAAAAATGCCACACTGCACCCCTGAATACAAATATGGACCACACCATTAATATATAGCCCTTGTCCAACACACTATACAAAATATAAATTGATAAGCCAGTACTCTGCCCCCATTAATTAATCAGCCACTTTTCCTCAGCACAATGAAAATATAAATTAATTACACTCTGTATTTTCCTCCCTCCGATTCATTACAAGATAGTCTCCTGTGTCCTCAATCCATACCCAGGGCTGCCACTAGGAATTTCAGGGCCCCATACTGGCAACATTTTCGTACCCCCTTGAGACTCCACCCAGGCTCCACCTCAGCTCTGCCTACTCCCCTCGAACCTTCCACAGTCCCACCTCCCACTCTTGCAAAAACTCAACTTCTGCACCATGTCCTCACCAATCAGATATCAACAGTTCCCAAGAAAAAACAGAGCACATTCATAACCAGCAGCTTTTGTTCTGGTCAAAAGAATTTTTAAGCCGACACCACGACAAAGCAGACTCTTTTGGCTGGGCCCTAATCTACTCTAACCTATTAAATATTTCCTAAAATATCCAATACTCCTTTTAGGTATATTTTTTGTTTTTCTTTAAGGGAATGAGTCACATACATTTTTATTTAAATGACCATTAATACCACATATAATGAGCAAATACTGTCATACCATGACCAGACCACATATTACCACCACAAAGTGACCGAATACTACCACAAGGAATAAATACCACCACACCATGACCAGACCACATATTACCACCACATAGTGATCAAATAATACTACATACAAGGAACAAATACCGCCACATCAAGACCATATCACATATTACCACCACATATTGACTGAATACTACAATACTGATCATTAATTAAAAAAACACAATACTAAGTGCCATTATACACAGGAGCTCTGCATTTACTGTCAGTGTACAGGTAATACAGTGATCACCAGTGACATTATACACAGGAGATCTGTATATAGCATATAGTGTACAAGTAATACAATGTTCACCAATGACATTATACATAGGAGCTCTGTATACAGTGTATAGTGTACAGGTAATACAGTGATCACCAGTGACATTATACACAGGAGTTCTGTATATAGTGTCAGTGTACAGTTAATACAGTGATCACCAGTGACATTATACACAGGAGCTCTGTATATAGTGTCAGTGTACAGGTAATACAGGTATACAGGTATCACAACTCACATTATACACAAGACCTCTGTAAATAGTATACAATGTATAATGTCTGTGTACAGGTAACACACTGACTCAACAGTGACATCTCTAGCTTAAGTCCTTCATCTTTGCTTTTCTTTTTCATGCAGTGTAGACCACTATCACTTCTTCCAGCCAGGACTCATCTCTGCATAAAATAACACATAGTTACCTAGAGCACCACTTCCAGGGCACAATCCCCACTTTCTCCTTTTCTTCTACACTACACATCTGAATACAGATGTGCACCCACTATTAAGATATCATTGGTTATTATGCAATCCACCATTCCAAATATAAATTATAATTCACCACTGTGCCCCCATCAACTATAAATAGCCACTTTCCCTACCTAATATATAAATTAATGAGCTCCTGTACTCTTTCCCCCAATTCATTACCAGTCACTGCATCCTCAATGCACCCACACTATGTACCTCCCTAACCTCGATTCATTATAGTTACATGTTCCTTCTGCCCCAATTCATTGTCATGTCTTTCTCTCCCACCCTCTATTCATTATTAACTACTCTCCCCCACAATCAATGCATCATTTATTCCCTCGCCCTCAAAATTCATCATTCTTTCCTCTCCCCAGGCCATCATTTGCTCTCCCCACCCCACACCTTCAATCCATCATTTGTTCTCCCCCACCCCACCTTTAATTCAATTGCTGTCCCCCGTCCCCCACACTCAATTTATCATTTGCAGTCCCCCTCACCCCCCACTTCATCATTTGCAGTCCCTTGTCCCCTCCCCACCTCATCATTTGCAGTCCCCCTCCCCCACTATAATCTGCAGTCCCCCTTCATAATTTCTAGTCCCCTTCCCCCTCACTTCATCATTTGCAGTCCCTCATCCACCTCACTTCATCTGCAGTCCCCCTTACGTGTTCATTTGCAGCCCCCTATCACATGATCATTTGCATTCCCCCCTCAGACACACTTAATTATGTTCGTTCACCTTACCCCCACTTCATCATGTGCAAGCCCATCCCACCCACTTCATATGTAGTCCCCCTTTCCCACTTCATCATCTGCAGTCCCCCTCACCCCCCACTTCATCATCTGCAGTCCCCCTCACTTAATGTCTTATTGTGCAGTCCCCCTCACCCCCACTTCATCATTTGCAGCCCCTCTTCGCCCCCAGTTCATCATGTGCAGTCCCCCTCCCCACCACTTTATATAAACAAGAAAGATGGAGGGCACCATCAATATCAATAGCTAAGTTACAATTATAACAAGGGGGTCAACCCAAGCTTGACCTGAAAATAGTACACATATGCAACAGAGAAAAAGCATCAAGCTATGTAAAGAGGACCACCACTTAAATATAATAATATAAATTTTATTAAACAACTAGAAAAGCAGAAACACCACTCTATTAAAAACAATTAAAACCAAAAAACCAAAGTGAGCCGTGGGTTCCATATAAGGAGCCTACCCCCCCGGACATGTGTGATGGAACAGAAATGAGTACACAGATAGACAAATGTACAAACGGTCTTGTAATGGTACATATAATATTTAACAATAATATGTTTGTCCTGGATGGATGAATCACTGATACAGCTAGGAGAACATCACCATAAGATATACAAAATTGGCACAACTTGCAGTGTGAGTAGCACAGGCAGATAATAGTAATGAATATTTCAAATAGCACATATCTAAACCATAGCTGCTAGAATATATGTTAAATAATATATAACAACAAAATAATAATGTGACACTCACAAAAGGGAGAGGGTACTATGCTGCACAGATATAGCAATATACAGATATACCACCCAAAAAGGGGAATGAGTAGCCCTCCCAAGATGTTTGTGGATATAAACAGCCCGCTGTACTACAATTTGGCCACACTGTATCTGGCTCCTTAGCACACAAAGGCGCACCTAAGAAAGACATGTACCAAGATTAGATAAAGTGTAAAATACATGGACTAGGTAAGCCTTAAAGTGCCCATGAGAGGGGGCCCAAGAGATAATGTAGCCCAGTAATAAATAATACAGACAAAGCCCAGGCTACCAGGTTGCAAGAGAATAGTCTTGCTAAACGAACATGACCATGATACCCATCACCACAAAATGTCCAGGGGGCACGGAGCTCAACGCGTGTCGCCACCAAAGTGGCTTCGTCAGGAGCAGGTGTCTGTGATCACGAATAGCCGATATATATATACATAAGAAAGGGGAAGGTTTAACCAACCTTATCAACAGAGATCCCCAGCAGCTGAGGAGACAGCCGGCATAGAAGCAGAAAGCATGTTCACGGCGTGCCGGAAGCCGGACCTGATCATACGTGAGAGGATTGTAAGCTGGGAGTACCAATATGGCTGCGAACAGATGAACTGCGCAGGCGCCGAGCTCTGTGTAAATGAGAGCACATATTTCCAAATTAGGAGTCCAAATATGGCCGCCGAGAAATTCACAGCGCATGCGCAGGGATCCGAAGCGAAAAGAGCACATAGAATGTACACGCTGCGCAGAGTTTATTACATATACCCTAAAATCCAATTGTGCTCGGTAGTGTAACACAAATAAAGATGAGTACCACAGAGTTATGCTCAAAAAATGCCAATGTGGCTACCGGCGGGCATACTGCGCATGCCCTAAGCTCCCCACCACTTTATCATGTGCAGTCCCCCTCACTTCCTCATATGCAGTCACCCTCACCCCCCACTTCATCATGCGAATCCCACCCTTCATCATGTGCAATCCCCCTCACCCCACACTTCATCATGTGCAGTCACCCTCACCCCCACTTCATCATGCGCATTCCCCCCTCTTCATCATGTGCAATCTCCCTCACCTCATCATGTGCAGTCCCCCTCCTCCCCACTTCATCATGTATAGTCCCCCTCACTTGCCCACTTCATCATGGGCAGTCCCCCTCCTCCCACTTCATCATGTGCAGTCCCCCTCATTTCATCATGTGCAGTTTTCTTCCCTCCCACCTCATCATGTGAAATCTCCCTCCCCCCACTTCATCATGTGCAGTTCCCCTCCCCCCACTTCATCATGTGCTGTCATCTACACCTCCCCAGTTCATCATGTGCAGTCGCCCTTACTTCTTCATTTGCATATCCCCCTATCCCCCTCTCACTTCATTATTTGCAGTCCCCCCTCCTCCCCACTTCATCATGTGCAGCCCCCCCTCTCTTCACCTCATCCATTTAATTAATTTTACAAACAAAACTCAAACCTTTTCATACCTACCACCCCGGACAATCCCCTGCAGATGCAGCTCTGCTTCTAGCATCGGGTAGATGTTGGCGCCTACACAATGATGTCATTGCATATGCGCCGTCACCTGACCAGAACTACAGAGAAGACAGAATGAGCAGGAACTTCACAGTCATCAAGGTTAGACCGCTGTGCACAGCTCCGAGAGAGTTCCCGGGCCCCAGCACCAATGTGTGTGCCATAGCACACAGCACTTTAGTGCACGATGGGGCCTGGTAAGCAGAAGCGCAAGAGTGGGGCCCCGAACCTGCGGGCCCCACTCTGTACTGCTGCTCACTTCACTGGCCCCATACATCAGTGAGGGCAATAATGCCTTGATGGCGGCCTTGTCTCCACCACTGTGTTCTTCTCATTTCCTAAATTTACTACAATTGCATGTCCTCTCCACTCCAAATTTATTATTACATGCCTGCTCCCCCATTCAATAATAACTACATGTCCCCAAACTCATTATAATTACATGCCCCCCAACTTATTATAACTACATGTCCTCTCTGCCATTTTCTTCAATTTAGAAAAATAAATACAGAGGAATCACTTCACCAGACGATCTCCTGTGGCTCCTCTAGTCGGAGGCGGGAATGTGTTAAACGGCGCTCAATGATGCAGCTGGAGCAATGCTGTCATTGCACAGGCTAAGTCATAGAGCAACCAATGACCTACTAACCACCAAGAGCAAGCGACACTACTCTGTCCTCCTTCTCCTAGACTTGTCTTGTGCCTTTGACACTGTGGACCACTCCCTGCTGCTACAGATTCTATCATCTCTTGGCATCACAGGTTTGGCCCTATCATGGATCTCATCATATCTAACAGACCAAACATTCAGTGTCTCCCTCTCCCACACCACCTCTTCACCTAGCCCCTTGTCTGTCGGTGTTCCTCAAGGCTCAATTCTACTCTTCTCCATCTGCACCTTTGGCCTGGGACAGATCATAGAATTCCATGCTTTGCAGTAGCATCTCTAAGCCGATGACATGCAGATCTACCTATCCGGACCTGACCTCACCTCCTTACTCACCCAAATCCCACACTGTCTGTCTACTATCTCGGCCTTCTTTTCTGCTCGCTTTCTAAAACTGAACATGGACAAAACAGAATTCATCATCTTTCCCTCATCTCACTCTACCCCTCTACCAGACCTATCCATCAATGTCAATGGCTGCTCACTTTCCCCAGTCCCACATGCTCGGTGCCTCAGGGTGATCCTCATCTCTGCCCTCACTTTAAAGCCATATATCCAAGCCCTTGCCTCCTCCTGCCATCTAAAACTCAAAAATATTTCCCGGATCCGCGCATTCTTTGACCACGAAACCATAAAAACACTAGTGCACGCCCTTATCATCTCCCACCTTGGCTACTGCAACCTCTTACTCTCTGGCCTCCCCTCTAGCTCTCTGGCACCACTCCAAACCATCCTACATTCTGCTGCATGACTAATCTACCTGTCTCTCTGCTATTCCCCAGCCTCTCCCCTATGCCAAGCCCTTCACTGGCTTCCTACCGTCCAGAGACTCCAGTCCAAAGCCCTTATAATGACATACAAAGCCATCCAACAACTAGTCTCCTCCATACATCTGTGACATGGTCTCCCGGTATTTACCAACACGCAACCTTCGATCCTCACAAGATCTCCTTTTCTACTCCCCTCATCTCTTTTTCCAATAACTGCATCCAAAACTTCTCCCGTGTTTCCCCCCATACTCTGGAACTCTCTACCCCAACACATCAGACTCTCGCTTACCAGATAAACCTTCAAAAAGAACCTGAAGACTCACCTCTTCCGACAAGCCTGCAGTGATCCTCAACCTACTGAACCGCCGCACGACCTGCTCTACCCTCTCCTAGTGTATCCTCACCCATCCACTGCAGACTGTGAGCCCTTGCGGGCAGGTTCCTCCCTTCTTCTGTACCTGTTAGTGCCTTGTTTTTTGCTCATGTTTATTGTATTTGTCTATATTTGCCCTCTTTTTCACATGTAAAGCGCCATGGATTAAATGTCGCTATTAAAAATGTATAATAATAATAAAACCAAGAATGGCTTTCTGCAGCTATGCTGCAATTCTCTAATTCCTGCAGCTGAGCTACAGAACTGACCCCTTCCTGATTATGTACGACATTGACAAAGACCCGGGCGGTAGCCAAGCTTGCCAATATTATAAACTGCCTCTGATTGAACCAAACCTTGTAGAAACTCTATTGTAACAAACATCATATCGGAAACATTAAATGTTACTAACAGAGGCATAGCTAGGGTTTTGGTTCAGGGGGGCGAAGCTTCTGAGTGGGCCCCTAACCAGGTAACCTTGATTACAACTGGGTGACACACCCTAATAGTGGAGGAGAACCTCAACAGATGACAGCGATGTTACTGAAAATAATCTCTATATAAAGACCAATATTGATATTACCGCCATATGGTCAGTGGTAGATACCAGTCCTACAGAACATATAAGAGATCACAGCACAGTTACAGATAATGACTTACCGCTGACGTTCTTTCTGATGGAGTCGTTCACTTTTCACGTCTTTTCCATCTGGCCCAGACCGACATGACAACAACTTCCAGCCACGACTTGGCTGCAGAGAAAACAACAAAGACACATTTCACTCCTCATATTTTCAGCCATCACCATCTATTCCCAACCTGCACAAACTCCTTAACCTGTTGATATCCCAATGCTGAGCCGCTACTGCCGTATGTGTCCCTATTAGTGATGAGCGAACGTGCTCGCCACTATTCGGTACTTGTCCGAGTGTCACTATGCTCGGTGTACTCGGCGAGAAGCGAGCATTTCCGGAATTATTCGGCGGTAACTGCAGTCTCCTCCCAGCAGTTTTGGCGGACTTTTGAGACCCAATCATTCTGCAGGGATTGTCTGCCAGGTCATGAAAAGCCGTAGCCATCTTTGTTGTGGTCGTGCAGTGATTGGCTTGGCCGCACAGCATCATCCCGAGTATAAGAGACCTGGCGCCGCCCTGCTTGCCACATTCTGTTCCGGATTCAGCGACAGTAGGGAGAGCTGGTGCCGAGATAGGGTCAGAATCATGGTTTTTAGAGTTAGTGTAGGTCTGCAACTCTTACATCCACAACTCCTGAGAAACCAACAGTCCTTTTTAGGGCTCATTCGTGGGTCCCGATATTGTAGCGTTAGGTAGGCAGGGCGCAGCATATCCACATCAGTGCAAGGCCTGTAGGCACTGTATGTGCGTCCATTGCTCCCACTGCATCCCTCCCAAAGCTCCAAAGCTGTCTGCTGCTGCAGCTTCTTTACTATATCCTAGTTGGATTATTTTCTTCAAAAATTCCCCCCCCCCCCCCCACAAAAAAAACTGTTCTGTGAATCTGAGGCCTGTTGAAAATCATAGTTTGTCAGGCATACGTAGCATAGTTGTGTGTGCTAGCCTTGTTCCACATTTTTTTTGTGTGTTTTAAATTCACCGAAAAAGGCCTCATATCTGCGTGCTCCAAGTTTGGTCATTGTAGGCCGGTGTACTTATTTTTTTGCTGTCTGATCCTCAAATTCTATATAGCACTATTTGGCCTATCAAACAAAAAAAAGGTCACATATTTGCCAGTGTGGTATTTCTGTTACAGCCGTCATTAGGGCTGAGCGAAACGGGTCGTTCATTTTCAAAAGTCGCCGACTTTTGGCAAAGTCGGCGTCTCATGAAACCGAGCCGATCCCAGCGTTGCATCGGCCATGCGGTACGCGACTTTCACGCCAAAGTCGCGTTTCAATGACGCGAAAAGCGCCATTTCTCAGCCAATGAAGGTGAACGCAGAGTGTGGGCAGCGTGATGACATAGGTCCTGGTCCCCACCATCTTAGAGAAGGGCATTGCAGTGATTGGCTTGCTGTCTGCGGCGTCACAGGGGCTATAAAGGGGCATTCCCTCCGACCGCCATCTCACTGCTGCTGCTCTGAGCTTAGGGAGAGGTTGCTGCCGCTTCATTAGAAGCAGGGAGAGCGTTAGGCAGGGTCCATTAACCACCAAACCGCTTGTGCTGTAGCGATTTCCACTGTCCAACACCACCTTCGGTGTGCAGGGACAGTGGAAGCTACATTTTTTTTTTTTCCTCTCAGCGCTGTAGCTCATTGGGCTGCCCTAGAAGGCTCCCTGATAGCTGTATTGCTGTGTGTAAGCCACTGTGCAAACCAACTGCTTTTTTCAAAGCACATATCCTCTTGTTCCTTCCTTTCTGCACAGCTATCTTTTTTGTTTGTCCACACTTTTTATTTAATTTGTGCATCAGTCCACTCCTTATTGCTGCCTGCCATACCTGGCTAAGATTACTGCAGGGAGATAGTAATTGTAGGACAGTTTCTTTTTTTTTTTTTTGTGGGAGATTAAGATTGGCATTTCTGCTAGAGTGCCATCCCTGTGTGTGCCATTTCTCACTCAGTGGGCCATAGAAAGCCTATTAATTTTTTTGCTTGATTTGGGTTCTAAAATCTACCTGAAAAAAAATCACTACATCAATCAGTGGGAGATTAATATTGCCCTTTCTGCTTGTGTGCCACTCCTGACTCCTGTGTGTGCCATCTCTCACTCAGTGGGCCATAGAAAGCCTATTTATTTTTTATTATTTTGTTTCTAAAGTCTCCCTGAAAAAGAAAAAAAAAAGAAAACAGTGGGAGATTAATATTGCCCTTTCTGCTTGTGTGCCACTCCTGACTCCTGTGTGTGCCATCTCTCACTCAGTGGGCCATAGAAAGCCTATTTATTTTTTATTATTTTGTTTCTAAAGTCTCCCTGAAAAAGAAAAAAAAAATAAAACAGTGGGAGATTAATATTGCCCTTTCTGCTTGTGTGCCACTCCTGACTCCTGTGTGTGCCATCTCTCACTCAGTGGGCCATAGAAAGCCTATTTATTTTTTATTATTTGGTTTCTAAAGTCTCCCTGAAAAAGAAAAAAAAAATAAAACAGTGGGAGATTAATATTGCCCTTTCTGCTTGTGTGCCACTCCTGACTCCTGTGTGTGCCATCTCTCACTCAGTGGGCCATAGAAAGCCTATTAATTTTTTTGCTTGATTTGGGTTCTAAAATATACCTGAAAAAAAATCACTACATCAATCAGTGGGAGAAAAATATTGGCCTCAGTCAGGGCTTGTGTGCCACTCCTGACTCCTGTGTGTGCCATCTCTCACTCAGTGGGCCATAGAAAGCCTATTAATTTTTTTGCTTGATTTGGGTTCTAAAATCTACCTGAAAAAAAAATCACTACATCAATCAGTGGGAGATTAATATTGCCCTTTCTGCTTGTGTGCCACTCCTGACTCCTGTGTGTGCCATCTCTCACTCAGTGGGCCATAGAAAGCCTATTCATTTTTTATTATTTTGTTTCTAAAGTCTCCCTGAAAAAGAAAAAAAAAAGAAAACAGTGGGAGATTAATATTGCCCTTTCTGCTTGTGTGCCACTCCTGACTCCTGTGTGTGCCATCTCTCACTCAGTGGGCCATAGAAAGCCTATTTATTTTTTATTATTTGGTTTCTAAAGTCTCCCTGAAAAAGAAAAAAAAAAGAAAACAGTGGGAGATTAATATTGCCCTTTCTGCTTGTGTGCCACTCCTGACTCCTGTGTGTGCCATCTCTCACTCAGTGGGCCATAGAAAGCCTATTTATTTTTTATTATTTGGTTTCTAAAGTCTCCCTGAAAAAGAAAAAAAAAATAAAACAGTGGGAGATTAATATTGCCCTTTCTGCTTGTGTGCCACTCCTGACTCCTGTGTGTGCCATCTCTCACTCAGTGGGCCATAGAAAGCCTATTTATTTTTTATTATTTGGTTTCTAAAGTCTCCCTGAAAAAGAAAAAAAAAATAAAACAGTGGGAGATTAATATTGACATTTGTGCTTGAGTGACAGTCCTGACTCCTGTGTGTGCCATCTCTCACTCAGTGGGCCATAGAAAGCCTATTAATTTTTTTGCTTGATTTGGGTTCTAAAATCTACCTGAAAAAAAATCACTACATCAATCAGTGGGAGAAAAATATTGGCCTCAGTCAGGGCTTGTGTGCCACTCCTGACTCCTGTGTGTGCCATCTCTCACTCAGTGGGCCATAGAAAGCCTATTTATTTTTTATTATTTGGTTTCTAAAGTCTCCCTGAAAAATAAAAAAAAAATAAAACAGTGGGAGATTAATATTGCCCTTTCTGCTTGTGTGCCACTCCTGACTCCTGTGTGTGCCATCTCTCACTCAGTGGGCCATAGAAAGCCTATTTATTTTTTATTATTTGGTTTCAAAAGTCTCCCTGAAAAAGAAAAAAAAAATAAAACAGTGGGAGATTAATATTGACATTTGTGCTTGAGTGACAGTCCTGCGTGTGTGGCATCTCTGTGATTTGGTGCCACAGAAAACAGAGTGTGTAACATTGTGCCTGATTTTCCTTGTGGTCTCACCAACCTGTTAAGGGATATTGAAATCATACTGAAGTTATAGCTCACCGTGTAAGTTGTTTGACAGCAACAAATAAAGTTACTTTGGTTAAGTTTTTAAAACAATGAGGAAGTCTGGTGCAAGAGGTCGTCGTGGCCGTGGGCGTTCATTGTCAGCTGGTAATGATGGTAGTGGTAGTGGAGCATCAGGTGGTCGTGGGGATAAAAATATTCCACCTAAGTCTGGAGCTGTGGAGCCAGTTTCGTCGTCTGGCTACACAAGGCCTCAAACGCTCTCTTTTCTGGGAGTACGAAAACCGCTTTTAAAGGCGGAGCAGCAACAGCAAGTTTTGGCTTACATTGCAGACTCAGCCTCTAGCTCTTTTGCCTCCTCTTCTGAAACTGGTAAATGTAAAAGCAGCGCGTCGCTTGTGGATGTTCACGGTCAGGGACAAGTCGCTTCCTTGTCCTCTTCAGCAAAAACTACAACAAGAGAGAAGGATGCAGCAGGCGACACAACAGGTTACTCCATGGAGCTCTTTACACATACCGTCCCTGGCTTAGAAAGTGAAACATTTAACAGGCCATGCCCATTACAAGTAGATTCTGACATGGAGTGCACTGATGCACAGCCACAGCCAGAGTACTATGCTGCTCCTTTGACTCAGACCACCATATTGCCCTCTCAGGGTACTGATCCACAATCAGACCCTGATGAGACTATGTTGCCCCGCCACGAACGCTATACCACCGACCGACACAGTGACACAGACGAAGTTGCACACGAGCTCGAAGAGGAGGTAATAGATGACCCAGATGTTGACCCCGATTGGCAGCCATTGGGGGAACAGGGTGCAGGCGGCAGTAGTTCAGAAGCGGAGGTGGAGGAGGGGCCGCAGCAGGCATCAACATCGCAACAGGTTCCATCTGCCGGGCCCGTATCTGGCCCAAAACGCATGTCAAAGCCAAAACCTGTTGGAGGACAGCGTGGCCATCCGGTTAAAGCTCAGTCTGCAATCCCTGAAAAGGGATCCGATGCTAGGAAGAGTGCAGTCTGGCATTTTTTTAAACAACATCCAATTGATCAGCGCAAAGTCATCTGTCAAAAATGTTCAACTAGCTTAAGCAGAGGTCAGAATCTGAAAAGTCTCAATACTAGTTGCATGCATAGACACTTAACCACCATGCATTTTCAAGCCTGGACTAACTACCAAATGTCCCTTAAGGTTGTAGCACCCTCGGCCAATGAAGCTAGTCAGCAACGCAACATCCCTTCCGTCACTGTAAGGCCACCATTTTCCGCACCACCGGCAGTATCTGTGCAGGTTTCTTTGCCAGCCAAAAGCAGTCAGGGTCAGGGAATCACCAGTTTTGTAGGAGGAAATATTGCATCTAGGGCACCGGCGGAAACAATACCGTCTCCAACCGTCTCTCAGTCTGCCATGTCCACCGGCACACCCGAAAGTTCCACGATCTCCAGCTCTCCAGTCCAGCTCACCCTACATGAGACTCTGGTTAGAAAAAGGAAGTACTTATCCTCGCATCCGCGTACACAGGGTTTTAACGCCCACATAGCTAGACTAATCTCGTTAGAGATGATGCCCTACCGGTTAGTTGAAAGCGAAGCTTTCAAAGCCCTGATGGAGTACGCTGAACCACGATACGAGCTACCCAGTCGACACTTTTTTTCAAGAAAAGCCATCCCAGCCCTGCACCAGCATGTTAAACAGCGCATCGTCCATGCACTCAGGCAATCTGTGAGTACAAAGGTGCACCTGACTACAGATGCATGGACCAGTAGGCATGGCCAGGGACGTTATGTGTCCATCACGGCACACTGGGTGAATGTGGTGGATGCAGGGTCCACAGGGGACATCAATTTCGGGACAGTTGTGCCTAGCCCACGGTCTAGGAAACAGTTGGCTGTAGGCGTTCGCACCCCCTCCTCCTCCTCCTCGTCCTCCTGCAGAAGCTACAGCTCTTCCACAGACCGCAGTCGGCCAACCACTCCATCGGCAGATGACACTGTTGCACACCAGTGGTCCCATTATGGGCCAGCTACTGGCAAGCGTCAGCAGGCTGTATTGGCTATGAAGTGTTTGGGCGACAACAGACACACCGCAGAAGTTCTGTCCGAGTTCTTGCAACAAGAAACGCAGTCGTGGCTGGGCACAGTAGATCTTGAGGCAGGCAAGGTAGTGAGTGATAACGGAAGGAATTTCATGGCTGCCATCTCCCTTTCCCAACTGAAACACATTCCTTGCCTGGCTCACACCTTAAACCTGGTGGTGCAGTGCTTATTGAAAACTTATCCTGGGTTCTCCGACCTGCTCCTCAAAGTGCGTGGACTTTGCTCACATATCCGACGTTCGCCTGTACACTCCAGCCGTATGCAGACCTATCAGCGGTCTTTGAACCTTCCCCAGCATCGCCTAATCATAGACGTTGCAACAAGGTGGAACTCAACACTGCACATGCTTCAGAGACTGTGCCAACAGAGGCGGGCTGTTATGTTTTTGTGGGAGGATACACATACACGGGCAGGCAGTAGGATGGCAGACATGGAGTTGTCAGGTGTGCAGTGGTCGAAGATACAAGACATGTGTCAAGTCCTTCAGTGTTTTGAGGAATGCACATGGCTGGTTAGTGCAGACAACGCCATAATAAGCATGAGCATCCCCCTAATGCGTCTGCTGATGCAAAGTTTGACGCACATAAAGGATCAGGCGTCTGCACCAGAGGAAGAGGAAAGCCTTGATGACAGTCAGCCATTGTCTGGTCAGGGCAGTGTACAGGACGAGGTAGCGGGCGAAGAGGAGGTGGAGGACAAGGAGGATGATGGGGATGAGTATATTTTTAATGCGGAAGCTTTCCCGGGGGCACTGGAAATTGGTTGCGTGGCAAGGCCGGGTTCTGGTTTTTTGAGGGACACAAGTGACGTAGATTTGCCTGAAACTGCCCCTCAACCAATCACAACCGGAGATTTGACAACTGGAACTTTGGCCCACATGGCGGATTATGCCTTACGTATCCTAAAAAGGGACACACGCATTACGAAAATGATGAACGATGACGATTACTGGTTGGCCTGCCTCCTCGATCCATGCTATAAAGGCAAATTGCAAAATATTATGCCACATGAGAACTTGGAACTAATATTAGCAACCAAACAATCAACTCTTGTTGACCGTTTGCTTCAGGCATTCTCAGCACACAGCGCACGTGATCGTTCTCACACGAGCTCCAGGGGGCAGCAGACTAGGAGTGTTAGGGGTGCACACATCAGAAGTGGCATTTGACAGAGGGGTTTTCTGACCAGGTTGTGGAGTGATTTTGCTATGACCGCAGACAGGACATGTACTGCTGCATCAATTGAAAGTGACAGGCGACAACATTTGTCCAGTATGGTTACTAACTATTTTTCATCCCTTATCGATGTTATCCCTCAACCGTCATTCCCATTTGATTACTGGGCATCAAAATTAGACACCTGGCCAGAATTGGCAGAATATGCATTGCAGGAGCTTGCTTGCCCGGCAGCAAGTGTCCTATCAGAAAGAGTATTCAGTGCTGCAGGTTCAATATTAACCGAAAAAAGGACTCGTCTGGCTACCCAAAATGTTGACAATCTAACATTCATTAAAATGAACCACAACTGGATTTCGAAATCTTTTGCCCCACCTTGCCCGGCCGACACCTAGCTTTCCTATGAAAAGCTCTTGCCTGTGGACTACTGTGAATTACTTTTCTAATGTCTAATTTTCTGCAGCTGATTGTCCAGCATACGACATGTTTACACCTCCCTAAATGGCCAAACTCCCCACACGGGGCCGTGGTATCGAGACTTGGCGCAAGCACCCGTGAGACTGCTGTTTGTCTGAAGAGGTGGGTGTGCTTGCTTTTGGTCGACGGCATTGCTACTGGGTCCCTCATAGTACAATAAAGTGTCTCTGGCGGTGGTGGTGCGCACCCAACGTCAGACACACTGTTGTAACATGAGGGGCCCTGGGCCTGTACCGCCGGCCACAAGAGAGTTCACCCACCCCCAGGTCAAACATTGCTCTACCACTTCCACAGTTATCTCTCACACTTCCACCAATGTTTAGTCTATGCGCTGACATCCTTCCATACCTGCCACTGACAATACCATTGTGTTGACATGTATGATGGTACTTAACATAGTCAGGGGCAGTGTCCTCTATTTACCACAGTAAATACTTTGCGCTAAATTAGTAGGTCTGAAACAACGCAGAGGATCCCACCCCTGAACCTAATGATTGCACCCTTTAGTGTTTTTGTTTTGTTTTAATGCGAGACATTCACATTTAATTGTTGTTTTTGACTACTAACTGGCAGACACTCATTACAATCGGCCTCCGTTGACCAGACCACTGCTGCCCATGTACCCCTGGAAACAATTATAAAGTGCCTACAGCCAGCCCATTTTATTGTGTTAGGCCTTCGAAGCCTGTCTGCGGTCCCTCCTTCCACTAGGCCTCCACTGACCAGACCACTGCTGCCCGTGTACCCCTGGAAACAATTATAAAGTGCCTACAGCCAGCCCATTTTATTGTGTTAGGCCTTCGAAGCCTGTCTGCGGTCCCTCCTTCCACTAGGCCTCCACTGACCAGACCACTGCTGCCCGTGTACCCCTGGAAACAATTACAAAGTGCCTACAGCCAGCCCATTTTATTGTGTTAGGCCTTCGAAGCCTGTCTGCGGTCCCTCCTTCCACTAGGCCTCCACTGACCAGACCACTGCTGCCCGTGTACCCCTGGAAACAATTATAAAGTGCCTACAGCCAGCCCATTTTATTGTGTTAGGCCTTCGAAGCCTGTCTGCGGTCCCTCCTTCCACTAGGCCTCCACTGACCAGACCACTGCTGCCCGTGTACCCCTGGAACCTATTTTACAGTGCCTACAGCCAGCCCATTTTATTATGTTAGGCCTTCGAAGCCTGTCTGCGGTCCCTCCTTCCACTAGGCCTCCACTGACCAGACCACTGCTGCCCGTGTACCCTTGGAACCTATTTTACAGTGCCTACAGCCAGCCCATTTTATCATGTTAGGCCTTCGAAGCCTGTCTGCGGTCCCTCCTTCCACTAGGCCTCCACTCTGACCAGACCACTGCTGCCCGTGTACCCCTGGAACCAATTATAAAGTGCCTACAGCCAGCCCATTTTATATTGTTAGGCCTTCGGAGCCTGTCTGCGGTCCCTCCTTCCACTAGGCCTCCACTGACCAGACCACTGCTGCCCGTGTACCCCTGGAACCTAATTTACAGTGCATAGAGCCTATTTTTTTATTTTTTTAAATATTAATAAAGCCATGATGGACTACGCTGTACCACGCTATGAGCTACCCAGTTGACAATTCTTTTGCGAGAAAAGCCATCCCACCCCTCCACCAGCATGTTAAAGACCGCATTGTCCTTGCATTCTGTCAATCTGTGAGTCCAAAGGTACACCTGACAACAGACACATGGACCTGTAGGCATGGCCACGGAAGGTTACGTGTCCTTTGTGGCGCAATGGGTTAATGTATTGGATGCATGGTCCACACAGGGGACAGCCTGCTAAGTCTATCTGCAGTCCCTAATTCAAGTTGTCCTCAACTGAATACAGCTGAGCTTCTACCTTCTGGCTCTGATTAACTGCTGTATTTTTTAAAATTGGTGGTTCCGGCCTACTAACGGTGTCTGCCCCTCCCTGGTGTTGCCCTCAACTGAATAAAGCTGAGCTTCTACCTTCTGGCTCTGATTAACTGCTGTTTTTTTAAAAATTGTTGGTTCCGGCCTACTAACGGTGTCTGCCCCTCCCTGGTGTTGCCCTCAACTGAATAAAGCTGAGCTTCTACCTTCTGGCTCTGATTAACTGCTGTTTTTTTAAAAATTGGTGGTTCCGGCCTACTAACGGTGTCTGCCCCTGCCTGGTGTTGTCCTCAACTGAATAAAGCTGAGCTTCTACCTTCTGGCTCTGATTAAGTTTTTTTTTTTTTTTTTTTTTTTTTTAATTGCTGGATGGGGCCTAATACCTCTGTTTGCTGCTCCCTGGTGTTTGTCCTCAACTGAATAAAGCTGAGCTTCTACCTTCTGGCTCTGATTAACTGCTGTTTTTTTTTAAATTGGTGGTTCCGGCCTACTAACGGTGTCTGACCCTCCCTGGTGTTGCCCTCAACTGAATAAAGCTGAGCTTCTACCTTCTGGCTCTGATTAACTGCTGTTTTTTTAAAAATTGTTGGTTCCGGCCTACTAACGGTGTCTGCCCCTCCCTGGTGTTGCCCTCAACTGAATAAAGCTGAGCTTCTACCTTCTGGCTCTGATTAACTGCTGTTTTTTTAAAAATTGGTGGTTCCGGCCTACTAACGGTGTCTGCCCCTGCCTGGTGTTGTCCTCAACTGAATAAAGCTGAGCTTCTACCTTCTGGCTCTGATTAACTGCTGTTTTTTAAAAAATGGGTGGTTCCGGCCTACTAACGGTGTCTGCCCCTGCCTGGTGTTGTCCTCAACTGAATAAAGCTGAGCTTCTACCTTCTGGCTCTGATTAAGTTTTTTTTTTTTTTTTTTTTTAATTGCTGAATGGGGCCTAATACCTCTGTTTGCTGCTCCCTGGTGTTTGTCCTCAACTGAATAAAGCTGAGCTTCTACCTTCTGGCTCTGATTAACTGCTGTTTTTTTAAAAATTGGTGGTTCCGGCCTACTAACGGTGTCTGCCCCTGCCTGGTGTTGTCCTCAACTGAATAAAGCTGAGCTTCTACCTTCTGGCTCTGATTAAGTTTTTTTTTTTTTTGAAATTGCTGGATGGGGCCTAATACCTCTGTTTGCTGCTCCCTGGTGTTTGTCCTCAACTGAATAAAGCTGAGCTTCTACCTTCTGGCTCTGATTAACTGCTGTTTTTTAAAAAATTGGTGGTTCCTGCCTACTAACGGTGTCTGCCCCTGCCTGGTGTTGTCCACAACTGAATAAAGCTGAGCTTCTACCTTCTGGCTCTGATTAACTGCTGTTTTTTAAAAAATTGGTGGTTCCGGCCTACTAACGGTGTCTGCCCCTGCCTGGTGTTGTCCTCAACTGAATAAAGCTGAGCTTCTACCTTCTGGCTTTCGGCCTATACTATCAGATATTAAACTGCATTTGGCCTACTAGTGTGGTTGGGCCCTTGAAACAGTGTCTGCTGCTCTTGGGTTTGCTACTCCACTGAACAAAGCAATGCCGCCTGTTTAGTCCTGTTACCAATTTTGAACTGCATTTAGCCTACTTTATTCTTTAACCCTATATCTGTTTCCTCTTCATCCTGCCCATTGCCCAGCCACTGCTAGATGAGTCTGCTGGTACATTGACCTAGACCACTACATTCCCCTTGCACTCTACACAGCCAGAATCTGACCCTGCTGAAAGTAAGGTTCCCCTTCCCGCATGTTATACCACCTTACACAGGGACAAAGAGGAAGGTGCAGATGAAACTGCAGGTTCCTTCATCAGGTGGGGGGGCATACTCGTTGGCGACGTCACTGGCACAGGGCCCCTCAGAGTACGCAAAAGTGTCGCTGCTGGTGAGAGGCGCCCCCGCCATGCAAACACACCGCCGTACTTTGAGGGGCCCTGTGCCAGTGCCAATGCGAACGAGTGGGCCCCCCTGCTTGCTCAGGATCACAGCACTTGCAACGTTGAAATACTTACCTCTCCCTGCTCCACCGCCGTGACGTAGTCCGCATTTCCTGGGCCCACGAAAAACTTGAGCCAGCCCTACTCCCCCCACAACTTTTGCCAAATGACCCCCAATTTCCAATGCCCAACTATTATTATAAAGTTAATTAAGATTGACAAGCTTCAGAAACAAGAATGGATGTTTTTGGCATTAAAATGGGCACTGTAGGTGTTTTCCTGGCCTCCACTCACTGCCGACTATGCTTCCCCATTGACTTGCATTGGGTTTCGTGTTTCGGTCGATCCCCGACTTTCAGCGATAATCGGCCGACTGCACTCGACTCGACTCTGGACAAAGTCGGGTTTCACAAAACCCGACTCGATCTTAAAAAAATGAAAGTCGCTCAACCCTAGCCGTCATATATCAGGGTGCTCCAAGTTTGGTCATTGTAGGCCGGTGTACTTATATTTTGGCAGTCTGATACTCAAATTCTATACAGTACTATTTGGCCTATCAAACCAAAAATAATGCCACATATTTGCCAGTGTGGTATTTCCGTTACAGCCGTCATATATCAGGATGCTCCAAGTTTGGTCCTTGTAGGCCGGAGTACTTATTTTTTTGTGTCTGATCCTCAAATTCTATACAGCACTATTTGGCCTATCCAACCAAAAAAAGGCCACATATTTGCCAGTTTGGTATTTCCGTTACAGCCGTCATATCAGGGTGCTCCAAGTTTGCTCATTGTAATGAGGTACATATGACAGTGCAGCAGGGCTGGCCATGCTGCCAATGTGTAAAAAAAAAGGAGCACTGAGTACAATATGCATATTGTGAAGTGGATTTTCATAGGCCCATCCAGTATGTGGGTTCCAAGGCTTAATGGGGGTGCATATGATTATGCAGCAGGGCTGGCCTTGCTGCCAATGTGTAAAACAAAGTAGTACAGGAATATAAAATGCGTATTGTGAAGTGGATTTTCATGGGCCCATCCAGTATGTGGGTTCAAAGGCTTATTGGGGTGCATATGAATTGGTAGCAGGGCAGGCCTTGATTTCAATGCAACACTTTTTCAGGAGTCCCCCCCTGGACATCTTATCACAGAGGTATTGTGGTGCATCGTAATTCTGGGCAGCCCATCCACTCACAGCATAGGCTACAACAGGTTAGGAGACTCACTGTTTCATAATAGCCCTTTAAGAAGATTAATGCCACCTGATGCACCATTACAAATAGGCTCTGTGACTTTAAGAGTCCCTCCTTCGTAAATGAAACAAGATGGGTCTGCTTATGTGTCACACACCACATGGCCAGGTAGGGTTGTTAAATGTTACAATGACATTTCCCAGTGAATGCATTTGTAGTGGTTGAAAGCAATGTTAAAGTTGAAAAACGCTGCGTCTGAACTAAGCCTAAGTGGGGGAGGAAATTTTCAGTCTGGGGTTAAATATTTGGCCTTACAGGCAAGTCATTAACCTGCAAAGGATGTACCTTGACATATTTTCAAGCAAAACCCGTTTTGGTTTCATTTTAATATGTTTTTGTGGCACTGGGAAAAATGGCATGAATCTCGGAAAAAAATTGATTAAAGCTGTGAACTAGGAGTCAGGAATGCTTCCAGGGGCGTTCCCCATGAGGTTCCTGTGTCATTTGAGCAGTGTTTCCATCATTTTCTGACGTTTTTAGACCTTAAAAGGACCCCCAGGGGGGATCGCGGTAAAAATACTTGGTTCTCCCAAAGACTTACATTGGGCTCGTTGTTCTGGCCGAGTATCCGAGTATTCCAATTTGCTTGACTCGAGCAACGAGAACCCAAGCATTTTAGTGCTCGCCCATCACTAGTCCCTATTACTGCACCTGCTGTGTGGTTCTCTGTGCCCTCTATATTCTAATGCAACCCTCTATAATATAGTAATGCCGGGTGCAAGTGCCCTAGAAAACAGTGCCCATATTTTGCCCCCTAGAAAGTAATATTGCCTTGTGTGCCCCTTTGATAGTCACAGTAACCTGAGTTACCCTCTAACAATAGGTGCCCACTTAATATGGAATAATGTCCCGAGTCTCCCCCTCTTACAGCTCCCCTATACACAGTATAATGCTCTTTTATACAAGTTATAATGCCCCCTCACTGTATAGCACCACCCATACAGTATGCTGACCCCTTAGTAGCCTCCAAACTGATGGCTCCAACACTGTAAGATGACCCCCTCACTGTAATCTCCACACTGCATTATGGCCCCTTAGATAGCCTCCATATAGTATAATGCACCAGATATTCCTCAATATAGTATAATGCACTCCCCATAGAGCTTCATATAGTATAATGCACTCCCCATAGGCCTACTCTCTATTGTATAATGCACCCCATAGGCAGACTCTGTAGCATAAGGCGGCCCCATAGGCAGACTGTAGCACGAGGCAGCCCCACATAGGCAAACTCTGTAGTATAAGACAACACTCCATAGGCAGACTCTGTAGTATAAGGCAGCACCCGATAGGCAGACTCTGTAGTGTAAGGCAGCACCCCATATGCAGATTATGTCGTATATGGCAGCCCCATAGGCAGACTCTATAGTATAAGGTGGCACCCCATAGGCAGACTCTGTAGTATAAGGCAGCACCCCATAGGCAGACTCTGTAGTATAAGGCAGCCCCCATAGGCAGACTCTGTGGTATAAGGCAGCCCCATAGGCAGACTCTATAGTATAAGGCAGCACACCATAGGCAGACTGTAGTATAAGGCAGACAACTATAGGCAGACTCTATAGTATAAGGCAGCGCCCCATAGGCAAATTCTGTAATATAAGGGTATGTGCACATGTGGCGGATTCCACTGCAGATTTTTCCATGTGGATTCAGCAGAATCTGCAGGTAAAATGACCTGCGTTTTACCTCCGGATTCTCTGCGGATTTTGTGCAGATTTTTCTTGTGTTTTTACACCTGCAGATTCCTATAATGGAAAAGGTGCAAAAACGCTGCGGATTCCACACAAAGAATTGACATGCTGCGGAAAATAAACCGCTGCGTTTCTGCATGGAATTTTCCACAGCATGGGCACAGCAGATTTGGTTTTCCATGGTACTGTGCACCATATGGAAAACTGTTGTGGATCTGCAGAGCCAAATCCACTGCGGATCCACAGCCAAACCCACATGTGCACATACCCTAAGACAGCACCCCATAGGCAGACCCTGTAGTATAAGACAACACCCCATAGGCAGACTCTGTAGTATAAGGCAGCCCCCATAGGCAGACTCTATAGTATAAGGCAGCACACCATAGGCAGACTCTGTAGTATAAGGCAGCACCCCATAGGCAGACTCTGTAGTGTAAGGCAGCACCCCTTAGGCAAACTCTGTAGTATAATGCTGCACCCCCATAGGCAGACTCTATATTGCATAAGGCAGCCCCCTATAGGCAGACTCTATAGTATAAGGCAGCACCCCATAGGTAGACCCTGTAGTATATGGCAGCACCTCATAGGCAGACTCTGTAGTATAAGGGTATGTGCACACGTTGCGGATTCCATTGGGGATTTTTCCATGCAGATTCTGCAGAATCCGCAGGTAAAATTACCTGCGTTTTACCTGCGGGTTTTCTGCGGATTTTGTGCAGATTTAGCCTGTGTTTTTACACTTGCGGATTCCTATAATGGAATATAGAGAATTGACATGCTGTGAAAAATAAACCGCTGTGTTTCTGTGCAGAATTTTCCGCAGCATAGGCAAAGTGGATTTGGTTTTCCATAGGTTTACATGGTACTGTACACCGCATGGAAAACTGATGCGGATCCGCAGGGCCAAATCCACTGCAAATCTGCATCCAAATCCGCAACGTGCGCACATACCCTAAGACAGCACCCCATAGGCAGACTCTGTAGTTTAAGCTGTGCTATAAATTTACAATGAGTCGATTGGAGGGGGATATAAAAACCATGAACAAGAAAAGTTAGTGTATGGTACTTGCTCATTATTTGGTTAAATAAAAAGTTGTCCTAAGATTAAGTTTTTGTCTGCAGTAGCATTACAGATTAGACGAAATATTGGACCATTTAACATCAAACTGTACTAATGCAAATTTTATCAGAACCACCAATTGTGCCTTAAATTTACAAACAAAAAAAATAAAACACAGAATATCTGGACCCAACTGTATTTATTTTCTTTGAGTGAGAGGAAACCTGGTTATCATAGGCAATAAATCTTGCTTTTCTCTAACAGTTTTGAAACAAGAAGTGTCGATGTTTTGTTCGAAAGCCTTGGTAAGGCCAGTTTTAAAGGGACCCTGTCTGCAGGATTATGCATAGTAGCCTACACACAGTGTCAGGTCGGCGCCATTATACTGAAAAAACTGATGCCTTGGTTTAGGAAATCCGTCTTGTGGCTGTTTCTTAATCTTTATTTTCAGTTTTGTGCTAATGATATGCTTGTGTCCTATGTGGTGCTCTGATTATATATTCATAATGCAGCCTGCTGACTGGTCACTGATCCCTCACTGACCCGCCCCCTATTTTACATAATGAATCTTAGGCTAGCACATACTGAATGAAAACAATGCTTCTGCAGGCAGGTGACGGCCGTGGCACCAGCGCTGCGGCATAATCGCATTGTTACTGTGCACTTATCACCCTGCAAATTTACTTGCGCGAGGTAAAAAAAAAAAAAAAAAGTTATTTTGAAAATGGCTACGGGGCGCCTGCACAGTAGCAGCTATCGGTTTGTATAGAGATCATTAGCTCCTGTTGAGCAGGTGCTGGCGGAGCCATCTTGCTAGAGAAGAAAAAAAATTCCTCCAAGAGGGCGCCACCCGTGCCTGCACAGTAGCAGCTCTTGGAGATCACCAGCATGCGCCAGCAGAAGTGTTTTGTTTTTATGTTCAGTATGTGATGGGATTCATTATGCAAACTAGGGGGCGTGTCAGTGAATGATCAGTGACCTGTCAGCAGTCTGCAATATGAATACCTAATCAGAGCACCACATACACCAACCCCGCCTTAGGACACGATCATATCATTAACCCCTTCACGCCGCTGCCCTTTTTCATTTTTGCATTTTCGTTTTTCGCTCCCCTCCTTCCCAGAGCCATAGCTTTTTTTATTTTTCCGTCAATATGGTCATGTGAGGGCTTATTTTTTGCGGGACGAGTTGTACTTTTGAACGACACCATTGATTTTACCATGTCTTGTACTAGAAAAAGGGAAAAAAATTCCAAGTGTGGTGAAATTGCAAAAAATGTGCAATCCCACACTTGTTTTTTGTTTGGCTTTTTTGCTAGGTTTACTAAATGCTAAAACTGACCTGCCATTATGATTCTCCAGGTCATTACGAGTTCATAGACACCTAACACGTCTAGGTTATTTTTTATCTGAGTGGTGAAAAAATTCGAATTTTTTTTCTCACTACGCTGTTTAGCGATCAGGTTAATACTTTTTTTTTTTTTTATTGATAGATCGGGCGATTCTGAACACGGCGATACCAAGCATGGGTAGGTTTGATTTTTTTATTGTTTTATTTATATATTTTTTCATATTTTTAAAAACTTTTGCCATACTTCAATAGCCTCTATGGGAGGCTAGAAGCTGGCACAACTCGATCGGCTCAGCTACATAGCAACAATCATCAGATCGCTGCTATGTAGCTGAATTGCAGACTTGCTATGCGCGCCGACCACAGGGTGGTGCTCACAGCAGGCCGGCATCAGTAACCATAGAGGTCTCCAGGACCTCTATGGTTACTAAACTGACGCATCGCTGACCCCCGATCATGTGACGGGGACGGCAATGCGTTCTTTTCCGGCCACGTGGCCGGAAGCAGTAGTTAATTACCGCTTTCAGCGTTTGACAGCGGCATGTAACAGGTGGATCGCTATTCCACGCACATGTCAGCTGTACATAACAGCTGACATGTCGCGACTTTGATGTGGGCTCAACGCCGGAGCCCACATCAAAGGGAGAGACACGACATGCGCCGTACTAGTACAGGTCATGTCGTGAAGGGGTTAATAGTGATAATGAGCGAATATACTCGTTGCTCGGGTGATCTCAGAGTATTCGTTATTGCTCGGAGATAAGGTTTTCATTGCCTCAGTTCATTAATACAAAACTGAAGATAAAAAGATTAAGAAACAGCCACAAGACAGATATCAACCAAGGTATCATTTTATTCAGTATAACAGCACCGACCTTACACGGTGTGTAGGTTAGGGCTGTCCCACACGTCCAGATAATTCCGGTACCGGAATAAATCGGTACCGGAGTTATCCGTGTCCGTGTGCCTGGGAACTCACGGAGGCCATACGTGAGGCACACGTGTGCCGCCCGTATGGCGAGTGGGTACCACACGGAGCGTGTGGTACCCACTCTGCATGGTGCTGAAGCTGCGATTCATATCCTCTCTGCAGTAGCGTTTGCTGCAGAGAAAATATGAAAAATAGTGTTAAAAATAAAGATTTAGGTGTCCTAACCCTGCCACCCCACCCCCTGTGCGCCCCCCCGCTGGTCAGAAAATACTCACCCGGGTCCCCCGTCGGCTGTCGCTCCTTCCTGGTCTGGCCGCGGCTTCCTGCATGCGGTCACGTGGGCCCGATCATTTACAGTCATGAATATGTGGCTCCACCTCCCATAGGGGCGGAGCCGACTATTCATGATTGTAAATGATCGGCCCCACGTGACCGCATACAGTAGGAGGCGCGGCCAGACCAGGAAGGAGCGGGTAAGTATTTTCTGACCAGCGGGGGGGCGCACAGGGGGTGGGGGGGCGGCGGACACATGGATCTTTATTTTTAACACTATTCTTCATATTTTCTCTATAGCAAACGCTGCTACAGGGAAGATATGAATACCGGCTTCAGCACCATGTGGGGGGGACAGCGCTTACTGTAGCGCTGTCTCCTGCACGCACACGGACCCCAGACGGAGAATGTCCGTGTGAGGTCCGTGTTTTACGCGGACCCATTGACTCTATTGGGTCCGTGTAAAACGTGCGCTCCCACGAACACTGACATGTCTCCGTGTTTGGCACACGGAGACACGGTCCGCAAAAAATTAATGACATCTGAACAGATGCATTGATTTTTATGGGTCTACGTGTGTCAGTGTCTCCGGTACGTGAGGAAACTGTCACCTCACGTACCGGAGCCACTGACGTGTGAAACCGGCCTTACTGTGTGCAATCCTGCTGGCAGGTTCCCTTTAAGGGAACCTGTTACATGAAAATTTTTTTATTAACCTGCAGATTTGAAGTTAATCTTCAGTTTAATAGCATTCTGAACGCAGCTGTGGCCTTCAGTCACGGAGGTGGTGCCGGTTCCGTCTCCTCTCTATGTATAGAGTTCGGGCAGCTATAACCGCTCCCCCAGCACTGATGGAAAGCTGGCCCTAATGAGTTGCAGTCAGTCATAACTGGGGACATGATTATAGCAATGACCAAACCCACAACGGCTCCTCACCTGTGTCTGACACCTGAATGCTACCGGAGAAATAGTTAGTTTCCTCCCAGCACTTCCAAGTGGTGGCATTGGGCAGGTTCAGAAGGTTTTTTTTTTTATGTGACAGGTTCCCTTTAATGAGTCTCAGGTCTCCTGACTTAACTGTCTCAGCCACATAGCACATATGAAACCTACCAATGTGTCTCAAATGCATAAAAAAAATAGGGATGAGTGAATAGCTTCGGCTAACTCCTACAGATCTATCACTTACCGAATAACTGCATCAGACACCTGGAGCGCTCCTGATCAGCTGCGTGTGTTGTATGACAGTCAACACTTGCATGGAGAGCCTGTGTGTTGTGACTGTCACACCGGTGCGGTGCCAAACTGCTGATTATCGGGAGCGCTCCAGGTATCCATGTTACAGATGCAGCTATTTGGGAAGCACTATAGCTGTTCGGATAAGGAGTTAGCAGAAGCTATTCACTCATCCCTAATAAGGAACCATGGCCGTACCTTGAGATAAAAAAAAAAAAAGCTGCCAATGTTACGTTTTTCTGTATGTGCTCAACAGCCCAAAAATGGTTAATTGTAACGAAGTAATGACTTTGCATCAACCGTTCACACCCTATTGATGAATTTGGCGTAACATCAGCAAATACCAAAAGACAAAAAACCTCAAATGAGAGCAGGGCTATTGACTTACAGCTAGTCTAAGACTGCATACCTTTAGTAGTCACATTACTGCCCTAAATATCCCACTGCTTGAATTGATTTTTAAAGCCAAGGTCTGTAGCAAGTAGATACATTTCTTAATTAGGCCCAAATCCTGGTTCAGCAGTAAGCCAGGCAGACATATGCTCCAGCTCTATAACCGTGTATGGCTCATTGCTTCAAATGTGAACAAAACCTACCTTGAATATAATTTTCTACTTCATGACTGTTCACCAATTGACATGTAGTCAACAAGCTGACGATTTGCTTGCAGAATTGTCGGCAACTTTGTTCCATATATTGGCGGCACAAACTTCCATAAAGAATGTGCCTTACCTTTAATATATTAGTCAGGAAACCTGAGGCCATTCTACAATACTTTATGCATCATTTAGTCTTTTCAGTTTTGTGCTAAACTGCGTTACTTCAGGTCTTGTGACACCACAAGAGTGGACTTCAAATTATCCGTACAAGAGTGCAGACTGCTGTATAAAAAATGGACTGAGGTCAGAACGCATGGACTGGTCAGTGGCTCTCCTGATTCATGGCCTTCTGGTCAGGAGAGCCACCGACCAGTCAAGCACTGCGTTTCGGTTTATAGATGTTTCACTGCGCCCCAAGCTTGAATACTTGCATAGAAGGGGGCATGCAGACATCCATGCAACAGGGACAGAGTATGGACCAGTTGCTGGACTTGAGCAAGACAGCCTCAAGTAGTCACATTCAGGTTGTCAGTCCTTAGCCAGTCTGTGCTTGAACCATGCTGCACGGGTGTCTGTATGAGCCCATTAGGGAAGAGGAGAGTGGAAATTCATGTTGTGTCATACATTTTCCCTTGAGTGGCATTTTCCAAAGCCCCCCAGCAACATACGAATGTGTCTGAAACATTAACATCATATCCCCAGCACTCAAGCAGGGAATGGGTAGTAATTATAAGTTGAGGAGCAGATCCTTAAACTCCAAGTAGTGTCTATAAAACTCAGCAATGCCATTAATGTTCACAATTATCTAGAGGTCTAGAGACGTGAGACCAGAAATATCAGAGCCATCTCAAAACAGGTTATTAAACTTCTCCCAACATTGTAAAGCCCCACCTCCCCAACAAAAGTTAAATATTTGGCACGTATGCCTCAAGACTAGAGACAAGCCATCCGGTGTCAGTAATTAGGTTAGCAAGTGTCATTTTGGTAGTTGGAGCCTTCATCCGTGCACACAGACTACTGGCTGACCACAGCCTACTAACAAAGGCTACAGAGATTAGTCATGGTACATGTCTGCAGCATGTTGCAAGATCAGGATTCTCAAAACTGTTAGTAACAAAAAAAAAAACAAAAAACACACACAACTAAACACACGTTTGGTGCGAGAAAAGTAACTAGGATTCATAGAGGCATTACAGTAGATTAAACACTTTTTGCAAGTTTAGCGTTCTGCCTGTAGCCACTTACCTTTGTGTGTCACCCAGCCCCTACCTCCTCATCACAAAGGAAGGTCCAGCTCCATGATATCCATGAAAATTTTATGCATAAATGCATTAAAAAACCTTTTAGATACAAATTGAAAAATGTCACAAGCCCGCTATGAGGTATATAGTAGCATATGCATTTCAAACCTTGCAATGATTAAGAACCGCACGTGCTACTATACATCTCCTCAAAGAGGACTTGAGACATTTATGCAGATTTTAGCTAAAAGTTTTTAATTATGAATAAAAAATAATTTTGGACATCATGGAGCTGGACCTTCCTTCATGATCGATTGGTTTTCCATGCTCCAGATTCCCGTCTACATGTGGGTGAGCTGACAACATTTTTTCCCCTCCCTCACTACAGTGGTTTAAGTTATGGGAAACATTTACAGAATGAAAAAAAATAATCCCAAGTCAGATGAAGTTAATAGGCCAGTATGTATGGAACAACTTTAGGTTAAACATTCTATGACTACTCCCAAGTGAAATACCCTGCATGGAAAAAAAAAAAAAGAAAAAAAAAAAAAAGTCCCCCTCCCCTAGTATTAATTGCCACAGACTGGATTAGAAACTAACATATCATACAAAGTGGGTGGGTAAGGCAGACTACACCAGTTAACATCCCTCACTACTTACTAGAATAGCAAAAGGAAGGAAGAAAAAAAATAAAATAAAAATCAGTACCGTCACATGGCCGGTCAGCGCGGCACAAAAGAATAAATTAGGTTTGATGAAAATGTAACATCACCATGGGAAACTGAGCGCCCTTTGTTTTACCCACACGTCTCCTCCAGCGGGGACTTGGCAAAGATAGAAAAATAAACACGAATCAGAAAATATTTTATACTTTTTATTTGCATATTGAAAAAAATTGTGCATTCCAATAATTCAAATCATTTTGAACAAAAAAAATGGCACTCGATTTGACCGCATTTTACAGCTCGCCGGACCTTGGTGCAGCTTTCCAATCAACTCATCACCCATGTGTCTGGATATCTGTAGTTCCACTCAGATCCGCCTTTCATCGTGCAAGGTCGTTCATGCTACCAAAACCAAAGCCAGCCGGACAGGCAGATGGAGAGGCAGCGCCTTCAGTCAGAGTTCAGTAGTTCTTTATTAACTTTCCTGTCGGTGTAACGGGGGCAGCACAGTAAACGTTTTTCCAACCTCTTTGTATCTTAGTTATTTCTTACAAAGTTAAACAGCTAAAAAGAAAAATAAGAAGGCAATGCTTGTGGAATGTACAGTGCATATTGGGGTGATGGGGTTCATTAGGATTCAGACGCTTGTTTCTCTTGTTCAATTGCTGGGGGGGAAAAAAAAAAAAAAAAATGAATAAAAAACCTCATTAATATTTGTCAGCCATAAAATGTTTATTTACAATTCAGAGAAAAAGCTGAGTATTTAAATAAATATAATATACTCACTTTCTTTAGAAGGAAGTGGATTTTTCTCTTGCGTTTCTGTCTTTTTCAGCTTGGCCTTATCAAATTTCTCAATCTCAGCCATATCTGGTTTGTCAGACATTTTGTAGGGTGATCTGCACAAAGGAGAGAAAAGAATGAATGTTAGAGCGCCACCGTGCCTGCACTGAAAAAAGTGTCACTCGATACAGTGGCTGCCACGCCCTCGTGCCCCCTCACATTTGGGAAACTTAATAGCCAGGACTTTAAGGGTTACTTCTAATAATCCCAAATCACATTATAGCCAAAATTAAAAAAATAAAACTATAAAATAAAATGCAGCAACACCATCTCCATAAAGTAACAACATAATGACCTAATCAATAATCTGGATGCATGCCAGGGTATGTTAATGGGGGTGAGCAAGCATGGTGGGCAGCAGTCCCTTGCTGGCAGATGAAGTCATGCATTCTTCCTTTCTTACAAAGGGCTGCAGCTAACTCAAGGAGCCTTAACCACCGCCCTATTCCTCAGCAACCCCCACTCTTCAGCAGAGCAGCGACATACCTCATTCCAATGAATGTTATTCTAAGGAATCAGAATAGGGTTTTATTTTTCCTTTTTCAGCTATTGTCATAACCTCGCCTTTACACAACAGAACTAAGACAATCTAGACATTCTATAGCCATCTGCTTAATGCTAGGGATCAGTTACTGGCAAAAAAAATTATATATATATATATATATATATATATATATATATATATATATATATATATATATATATATATATATATATATACACACAATTTTTTTTAACCACAGGAAGATAACTGGGAGATTGAAATGTATATGCAAATCCAAGAACGTACCATACAATACAAGGACAAAAGGAAGCAAAATCCTCTACTGGACCGCAAAAGGTCAAACAATAAAACCTATAACACAAGCAACACCGTCCAAACAAAGCACGTTAACCAACACAATGGAAATTGGGCAGAAAATCTCCAATCTACTTACCAGCAACACAACGCACACGCAGCAGAGCTCCTTACAGATGCAGCCTTGAGTGGGAGAGGAGAGCCCTGCTCCTGCTTTTATACAATCTCCTCTATGCAAATGAGGAGTGATGTCATCCCCCTGTAACTCTTTGTTGCCCTTGCCTTCCTATTCTCTTACATTGCCTTCTATTATATTAATAAGACGACACAGCCGAGCCCTGGTTGTGCATTCTGTAATGTTTCTGTACAGCCATGCAGAACTTTAGGCGAGGCGATGGCTGCTGTTTAGCGGAAGCCTTAAAAATGCAGAGTATTGTTTGATGCGACGTGTTATTAAAGGAACAATGTGCTGCTGCTTCGTATTTTCAGGCCATGCTGTTTCATTTTCCAGCACTGCAGGCCTAGCTCTGGATCCAAGGAGGGGGAATCATAGATGTAACACTCTGAATATGTATAGTGCTGCAATAAAGGAGAAAAAAAGATATTTTGAGTTGAAACCAGCAGCAGAAAGAAGAAGTGACCATTCCATTTCTTTTTTTTATTTTATATCTGCTCATAAAATATTTGCTCTTTATGAGGCTTCTGGTGGAGGTTGCTCAAGACCTCTGCAGCTTGTCTCTGGTTAGGATCATTGATGGATCCCACATGTTGGGTTTTTTTGGAACCTCAAAAGGTTTTATCTTTTGCTTTGCAGATTCCTCCAGCTCTGCAGAGGTTAATAAATGCAATACTGTGGTAAAGGAGTAGTTAGACAGGAAACAAGCTTCCTGTTCTCATATTAGCTGTAAAAAAAAAAAAAAAAAAGAGGCAATGTAATCCACCGCTACCTCAATATAACACTACACAGCTGTCACAGCGCCATATAATGTAGGTGAGCATTGGAGGCAGGGTGGGGTGTTCCAGCATTCCCACCAGTCCTCTGTGGGCCTACTAGGTAAGGTGCTGGCAATGTCTGCTTCACCAGGCGCGGTCTTTAAAAAAAAAAAGATGGTCGGCAGGACAAATGACATTCTCACGCTTTGCTAATGTAATCAAGGAGGGGCAAAGCATAATCCAGAATGAATCGCCTTCATCTTATCCATCTCCTGCTTTCCCACAGGTAGCAAATAGTTTCCACTTTATTGTTATAGTATAAATAACATTAGTGTAATATGAATTGATGAACACTATGAAATTAATATACGATATGATGACATCCACGTCATCCAAGGCACAGGAGGTGGCATTATGATGAGCTATTGGGCTGCAAACGGCCCATATTGTTCTTCACAGGGGCCCTCTTCTGTATTCATCTTCTACTGATACACATATTAAGGCCGTAGGCCGGGTGCCCACAATCCGGAACTGGCAGCACTTTGGATGCAGCACATGTCCACTGCTGTGTATTGAAAGCAGATGAATCCACATGTGATCACTAGTGTTGAGCATTCCGATACTGCAAATATCGGGTATCGGCCAATATTCGCTGTATCGGAATTCCGATACCGAGTTCCGATATTTTTGTGATATCGGAATCAATAGTTCCTATAAGTTCCCAGGCGTGTGCAGTGCGTATGGTTCCCAGGGTCTGGAGGAGAGGAGACTCTCCTTCAGGCCCTGGGATCCATATTCATGTAAAAAATAAAGAATAAAAATAAAAAATATGGATATACTCACCCCTCCGACGGACCCTGGCTCTCAGCGGTGCAACCGGCAGCCTCCGTTCCTAAGAATGTAGTGAGTGTAGGACCTGCGATGACGTCGCGGTCTTGTGATTGGTCGCGTGACGGGCGCGTGACCGCGACGTCGTTGAAGGTCCTTCACTCACTGCATTCTTAGGAACGGAGGCAGACGCTTGCACCGCTGAGAGCCAGGGTCCGTTGGAGGGGTGAGTATATCCATATTTTTTAAACTTTAGTGAAACACTTGGGGGTTCAAAGTGCTCACTACACATCTAGATAAGTTCCTTGGGGGTCTAGTTTCCAAAATGGGGTCACTTGTAGGGGTTTGTACTGTTTAAGCACAGCAGTAGCTCTCCAAACGCAAAATTACACCCACAGACCATTCCTTCAAATTCTGCATTTCAAAACGTCACTACTTCCCTTCCGAGCCCCGACGTGTGCTCAAACAGTAGTTTTCTCCCACATATGGGGTATCAGCATACTCAGGACAAATTGGACAACAACTTTTGGGGTCCAATATCTCCTGTTACCCTTGTGAAAATAAAAAAATGAGGGCTAAAAAAATCATTTTTGTGGAAAAAAAATATTTTTTATATTTATGGCTCTACATTATAAACTTCCGTGAAGCACTTGGAGGATCAAAGTGCTCACCACAAATCTCGATAAGTTCCTTACGGGGTCTACTTTCCAAAATGGTGTCACTTGTGGGGGGTTTCCGCTGTTTAGGCACATCAGAGGCTCTCCATGGCATCCAATCTCAATTCCAGCCAATTTTGCATTGAAAAGTCAAACGGCGCTCCATCCCTTCTGAGCTCTGCCATGCGCCCAAAACAGTTTTTTACCTCCACATATGGGGTATAGGTGTAGTCAGGACAAATTGCCCAACAACATTTTGGGTCCAATTTCTCCTGTTAACCTTGGAAAATAAAAAATTGGGGGCAAAAACATCTTTTTGTGTAAAAATATGATTTTTTATTTTTACAGCTCTAGATTTTAAACTTCTGTGTAGCACTTGGGGTTCAAAGTGCTCTGAGTAAAATAAATATAAACCAGCTCACCTGTGATGCATAAGCTGAACGTCAGGAGCACGGACCCGCTGTGTCCAGGCGTATAGGATCCAAATAAGAAAAATGTCCAGCTTCACCGAAAAACTGAAAATAATGTTTCGTTATTAGTGTTGAGCATTCCGATACTGCAAATATCGGGTATCGGCCGATATTTGCTGTATCAGAATTCCGATACCGAGTTCCGATATTTTTGTGATATCGGAATCGGACGTTCATATAACTTCCCAGTCATCTTCAACGTGTGCGGTGCGTATGGTTCCCAGGGTCTGGAGGAGAGGAGACTCTACTTCAGGCCCTGGGATCCATATTCATGTAAAAAATAAAGAATAAAAATAAAACATATAGATATACTCACCCCTCGGACGGACCCTGGACCTCAGCGGTGCAACCGGCAGCCTCCGTTCCTAAGAATGCAGTGAGTGTAGGACCTGCGATGACGTCGCGGTCTTGTGACTGGTCGCGTGACCGCTCATGTGACCGCGACGTCATCGCAAGTCCTTCACTCACTGCATTCTTAGGAACGGAGGCAGACGCTTGCACCGCTGAGGTCCAGGGTCCGTCGGAGGGGTGAGTATATCCATATTTTTTTTTTATTCTTTATTTTTTACATGAATATGGATCCCAGGGCCTGAAGGAGAGTTTCCTCTCCTTCAGACCCTGGGAACCATCCAGGATAGCTTCCGATATTTGTGTCCCATTGACTTGTATTGGTATCGGTTATCGGTATCGGCGATATCCGATATTTTTGGGATATCGGCCGATCCAATCCGATACCGATACTTTTGAATATCGGAAGGTATCGCTCAACACTAGTGATCACTGAACCGTGCGGAATCACCACATTCAATACATTCTATGGGTGAAATTTCTTTGGCGGAGACTCGCATCTCCGCAAGAGAAATTGACATGCTGTGGTCTGGAAATACCCACCGCATGTCCGTCTCCACCGGTGATCCATGGGCATCTGTGGACGCATAGTGGGCATGGGATTTCTAGAAATGCCATCCACTATGCTGTAACATTTGGATGCTGCACAAGTACGCTGCAACAAACCCACAGCAGTTTCTGAATGTGGGAAAGTACCCTTACGGTTCACTCACATCACTGATTTTTCTTTATAGAATAGCTCTTGGACCAATGTTATTTAATGGGGCAGTGCTGATTACTGATTTTCACTTAAAGGGAATCTGTTACCCCATTTTTTCGATATGAGATAAAGAGAGATTACAAAGGTATTTTCTCAGCAAAGGTGGGGAATCAGGGGATATAAAAGGTACTGCGGTAATGCAGAGCTCACGCTAAATTGAACATTATTTTTATCTCATATGGAAAAAAAGGGGTGACAGACTCCCTTTAACAAAACTGTGAAAAAAATTGCAGCATGCTGTTATTTCAATCAGAAATCAGTAGCTGCTCCCCTATTCGAGCCCATAGGTGCGTGGAAAACAAGTAGTCTGTTAAATATCTTGGTGTTATGGTATGTAACAGACAGGTATGGACTGGGGCTGAAATTCAGCCCTGGCATTTGAAATCACACAGGCCCATGTTGTCTCCATCCCCAAGCACCAGAACAATATTTCTAATGATACCTGTGGCCTGCTGGGGTAAGTGATGGAGTCAGTGACTTTGTGCTCCGTCACAACTCTTAACAGTCTGGGTGTCTTGAGAACACAGATTCTGCTAACAACGTAGCAGACAAGGCAGCCCGTGACCAAACCGGCCCTTCTGGCATTTGCCAGATGGCCAGTCCGGCCCTGGTAACAGATAAAATAATTGCTGGTTTTTCATTATAGGGTATGTGCATACCGTAAGTACTGTATTTCTGCACCTCTTTGCAGGAAAAAAAATACATCTTGTAATACACAAAATTTGTATTGTTTTTGGTGCCTTTTTAACTTGTGTTTTTGGTACAATCTGCAATGCAGCAAAAACACTGAAAGAATTGACATTATGTAGATTTAAATCTGCACAAAATCTGCAAGACAAAAGTAAGCAACGTAAGCACGAGACTTCAGGATTCTTATTCACTTTGTTGACATTAGGAAAGCCTTCAAGTTTTGTGACAAATCTGCTCAGAAAAAAAGCGACAAATCTGCAATGTGTGCACAGGTCCTATAGACTTCAAGGGCATGATGTATTAAAGCGCCATACATCCTATGAGTTATACAGTGCCCATTAATGCCTACAGTGCCTCACTGATACTCCCCGTGCCTCTGGAGTGATACAGATTGTTTATTTTTCTTGTTGTATATGAATTTGATGGAACAAAAGTTGTGATTTTCTAATCTCATATCAAAGAACAATACTGTCCTTCTAGCGCAGAATACCCCTGTAATACAATGCTGTCCAGGACACCATATGGCGGTACAAACTGCAGTTCCAGAATATGGGGTTGCAGGCTCCCTGTTACCTCTGCAAGGTCTGTGGTTGAGAAATAAGCAACAAATGAGTTGGGCCTGATGCCCTGCAACTGATTTTTCCTGTTGCATGACAAGGAGACCCGAAGTCTGCAATGTTTAGGTTTCAAAAAATGGTTGGGCTGTAAGATACTGAAGCCGATATAATAGCTTCTTTTTCTTATACAGACTTAAAAATAACAGCCTTCCTTTATTTTGGATCATGCGCTTGCCTGTGCATGCAGGTGGGCTAGCTGCTTACACAATAGGCATATGGGATCAGTGTGGGGGGTTTTCACAGTTGGCAAAAATTGACAAATGGCCATATGGACAAATGACCCTATATGCAAAGTCATGTGAACTTTGAAAAGTAATTGTATTTGTGTAAATGAGGCCTATATAAAAAAAAATAGAAATTATGATGTTTGCATAAAAATAGTTCGATTTTAATCAGTGTTTTAAAGTAAATCTTCTTTAGTGTTTGGTCAATGTTCATTCAGCAAATTTTTGGTATAAAAATAAGCAAATAAAGTTCTATCCATTAGCCCGGGCTCAGAGAGGTGAATTTCACAGCCCGCATGGACTGCAAGACCTGGGCTGACTGCATGCCTCCTGACCCAAACTTACAGCCTCATGTGTCTATGAGGTCAAGAATAGAGATGAGCGAGTCATTCCTCTGTGTCTCTCTCTATTCTGCAGAGTGTAAGCTCTTATGGTCAGTGAGGTTCTTTTCTCTCTGTCTCCTGTAGAATGAAAGCTTTTATTTATGATCAGCAGGGTTATCTCTCTGTCGCTCTCTCTTATGATCAGCGGGGTTGTCTCTTCTCTCTCCTTTCTCTTTCAGTAGAACCTCTTATTTATGGTCAGCGGGGTCCTTTCTATCTCTCTCTCCTGTAGAGTGTAAGCTCTTATGATCAGCAGGGTCCTTTTTCTCTCTCTGTCTCCTGTAGAATGAAAGCTTTTATTTATGTTCAGTGGGGCCCTCTCTCTTTCTCCTGTAGATCATGGTCAGCAGGGTTTTCCGAGCAATCACAAGTTTTCCAGTATTGAGTTTCATGTATTCGTTGCAAATCAATTTTAGGGGGAAGCTTGGTGAAGCCAGCGAAACAACGGATACTGGAAGCCTGTGCTAGCATTTCTTTTGCAGTCTTGCTATCAGTGTGTCAAGAGCAGGAGAAGAGAGTTGCATTGACAATCCAACACAATGGGCAGCATTTTTAACACATTCTATAAGTGGTCATAGACTTGTAAATAACTCATGAAAGAATAAAGTTATGCAGCGCCTCAGAGTCCTGGTCGTTGCAGTAATGTCGCTCTGCCACTAAGGGGAGTGATGTTACGTCTGATTGCACTAAAGGAGTTTCTCTGACCAGGTAACACTCACACTACACTTCACACTCTGGCCACCAGGGGGAGTGGTTCTATCTAGTAGGCCACTCCTCACACTCTGGTAAAACTGGGGGTTGGACAGGAAGACAGACAGAGAAGTAACTGGGAAGAGCTAGTGAGAGGACCTGTCAGGGATGGGATCCTGGCAGACTCCTAAGAGCAGAACTAACCAGTGAACAACAGGAATACAGTAAAGAGGAATTAGGACCAGAAGGAGTCGTGCTGTTAGACCGAGGCAACATCCTTCTGAGGCGCAAACAGTCGGTGGCCGGAACGCCGAGCAAGTAAGAGACTCTAAGTACTACTGCAAACCACGGCCGGACAGCCAATTATAGGTTGGCTGTCTCACACAAATCACCTAAGCAGACAACGGAGGCAGCTGTGGGAGAGGGGCGACTCTAGGGTCCCGGAAGAACTCCAGGCCTACCCCGTCATACGGGTGCGTCCTACCATATCACCTGGGGGACGGAGAGAACGAACATGAGAGACAGGCAGAATCAGTTGTGAGGACTATCCCGGGAGCTCAGCAGGGAAGAACTACAACACCCAGCGCTAGAAGGTAGACACTGATTCCCACCTGTAAAGGGAACTCCTGATGTGCCTTTGGACCGGTCGGTCTTTGACAGCCCTGTTGACAGCGCTCTGGACTGAGGACTCTAAAACCTTCAGTAAAGAGGTAAAGAGACTGCAACCTGGTGTCCTCGTTATTTACTACGACCTACACTGCACCATCTCCATCATCCCATATCCACATCTATTACTGTACGCCCCTCAGCAGGGTCACGGACCGGGTCTAGCCACCGTGACAACCCCAGAGCAGAGACTCAGAGGCCCGGTACCGGGTACCCCTCGGCCCTGCGGCAGTGGGGGCGCTACAACTTGGCGTCATGAACAGGATCTACTTAAGCCTGAAGAATCAGGTCATGTGTGCCTTGGAACTGTGATTTATTATACTTGGACTGTGACTTATTGCAAAGACTGTGCGTCGACGATTGCCGCCAAGAGTTCCCGCCACGATTCGCCATCGCAGTGTGCGGAGGGAGGAGCCACAGCTTCGTGGGCGGAACCGGCCAAAAGAAGCGTGGAACGAGAAAGCGCGGTAACGTGCCGATCCCGAAAGAGGAACCCCGATCTCCAGCAGGTTAGTGGAGGAAGGGCCAGCCATGTCCGAGTCGGGAGGAGCGGAGGAGGAGGCCGCAACCGGGGACGCAGGGGCACCTCCGGGCCCCGCAGCGGGCGAAGCCGCGGCCCTAATACCACCACCGGTTGCCGCAGAACCCGCTGCCCCCAGCAGTCAGTCGGACACTGCCGCTACCACAAAGGCCATAATGCCCTTCTCTATGCCGTACCTGCCCGGAGCGGCCTGGCTCCCGCGATACTCCGGGGAGTCGCATACATTCACTGACTTTAAGGAAGGGCTCTGCAGCCTGCTCGAGTTCTATCCCCTGACAGAGCCTCAGAAGGTTCATATGATAACCGGCCAACTCTTTGGGGCGGCTCTGAGAGAATTGAAGTCCTGGCCCGCCGAGGATAAGGGAACTGCACAGCAGATTTTCGCAAAGCTTAAAGCCACCTTCGATACTCGCACTGCTACAGAAATTAAACTGACCTTCTATGGATGCAAACAGAGACCGCAGGATAGCTTACGGGACTATGCCCTTAATCTCCAGGAGGCGATGCGGGCCATTAAGCAGAGTGACCCCGGCAGCATGCAGGATGAGGATAAACTCCTGAAGGAGCGGTTCATTGAGGGGCTCCTGTGCAGTCACCAGCGGGGCCAATTGCACTTCTTGGCCATGCAAAATCCAGACTTGACTTTTGCGCAATTCAAAGATAAAGCTATCCAGGCATTGCAGGAGCGACAGCCCAGCCGTGCAGCACCTCCCCGGCGCCCCGCTCTCACATACCACCAGGAGGTGGCGTCGGATGCCCCAGTCGCCGCCGAGACCGATGCCCAGAGCCTAGAGGACGACTCCCCTGCAGGACTTCGCCTCCAGATGCAGGAGCTAACCAAGAGCGTTGCTGCCCTGGCCCGGACGGTGCAGTCCCTACAGGAGGCCCCCAAGGAGAAGATCCAGTTGGCCTCCAGACCAGAGGATGTCCCTTGGATGCGACAGAGGAGGACTCCGCCGACCAGAGGCCGGAACGACGATTGCTTCCACCAGGACGGACGACCCATCTGCCGCCGCTGTCACCAGGTGGGCCACCTTGCAAGGTACTGTCCTTTAAACGAGCAACCCCTGGGGCAAAGGGCCAACCCCCAGGAGTAGGACGGTCAGGCCCGCAGCATTGGAGAACCAAGTACATTGGAGGACAACCAGTTCTCCCTGTAGTGGTTGATGGAATCCCCTTGAACGCTTTGCTGGACACCGGTTCTCAGGTGACGACTATACCTTACGTGCTTTATAGACGGTATTGGGAGGACACCGATATTACTCGTGGCCCTGACGATGATTTCACCATAATAGCCAGTAATGGTCAGCCGTTGCCACAAGTGGGGTATAAGGAGGTCACCATCAAGGTGGGGCGGGTGGAATTGAAAGCCCAAGGGATTGTGATTGTTGATATTGACTGTCGAGAATGTAATCCCATGATGACTAGTGTTGAGCGATACCGTCCGATACTTGAAAGTATCGGTATCGGAAAGTATCGGCCGATACCGGCAAAGTATCGGATCTAATCCGATACCGATACCCGATACCAATACAAGTCAATGGGACTCATGTATCGGACGGTATTCCTGATGGTTCCCAGGGTCTGAAGGAGAGGAAACTCTCCTTCAGGCCCTGGGAACCATATTAATGTGTAAAAGAAAGAATTAAAATAAAAAATATTGCTATACTCACCTCTCCGACGCAGCCTGGAGCTTACCGAGGGAACCGGCAGCGTTGTTTGCTTAAAATTCGCGCTTTTCCTCCCTTACGTGAAGTCCCGGCTTGTGATTGGTCGCGTGCCGCCCATGTGGCTGCGACACGACCAATCACAGCAAGCCGTGACGTAATTTCAGGACATCAGGATTTTAAAATTACGTTCCGGCGTTGTGATTGGTCGCGTCGCGGTCACATGGGCGACGCGACCAATCACAAGCCGTGACGTCACGGGAGGCTGGACACGCGCGCATTTTAAAATGCGCGCTTGTCCTGCCTCCCGTGACGTCACGGCTTGTGATTGGTCGCGTCGCGGTCACATGGGCGACGCGACCAATCACAACGCCGGAACGTAATTTTAAAATCCTGAAGGACCTGAAATTACGTCACGGCTTGCTGTGATTGGTCGCGTCGCGGCTACATGGGCGGCACGCGACCAATCACAAGCCGGGACTTCACGTAAGGAAGGAAACGCGCGAATTTTAAGCAAACAACGCTGCCGGTTCCCTCGGTAAGGTGCAGGCTGCGTCGGAGAGGTGAGTATAGCAATATTTTTTATTTTAATTCTTTCTTTTACACATTAATGTTGTTTCGATACCGATACCCGATACCACAAAAATATCGGATCTCGGTATCGGAATTCCGATACAGCAAATATCGGCCGATACCCGATACTTGCGGTATCGGAATGCTCAACACTAATGATGACTCTTGGTTAGTGTTGAGCATTCCGATACCGCAAGTATCGGGTATCGGCCGATACTTGCGGGTATCGGAATTCCGATACCGAGATCCGATACTTTTGTGGTATCGGGTATCGGTATCGAAACAACATTAATGTGTAAAAGAAAGAATTAAAATAAAAAATATTGCTATACTCACTTCTCCGACGCAGCCTGGACCTCACCGAGGGACCCGGCAGCGTTCTTTGCTTAAAATGCGCGCGTTTACTTCCTTCCGTGACGTCATGGCTTGTGATTGGTCGCGTGCCGCCCATGTGGCCGCGACGCGACCAATCACAGCAAGCCGTGACGTAATTTCAGGTCCTGAATGCCTAATTCTGCATTCAGGACCTGAAAATTACGTCACGGCTTGCTGTGATTGGTCGCGTCGCGGTCACATGGGCGGCACGCAACCAATCACAAGCCGTGACGTCACGGAAGGAAGTAAACGCGCGCATTTTAAGCAAAGAACGCTGCCGGTTCCCTCGGTGAGGTCCAGGCTGCGTCGGAGAGGTGAGTATAGCAATATTTTTTATTTTAATTCTTTCTTTTACACATTAATATGGATCCCAGGGCCTGAAGGAGAGTTTCCTCTCCTTCAGACCCTGGGAACCATCAGGGATACCGTCCGATACTTGAGTCCCATTGACTTGTATTGGTATCGGGTATCGGTATCGGATTAGATCCGATACTTTGCCGGTATCGGCCGATACTTTCCGATACCGATACTTTCAAGTATCGGACGGTATCGCTCAACACTACTCTTGGTACTAATGTTATAGAAAATTGTCTTGCAGAAGTTATTGTTTTATTGCAACAGGTGGCAGAAACCGCTGGCCACAGTGAGCAACGTGCCCTGCAGAAGGAAATCAGAGCTCTGATGCAGAGACAGCAGGTAGAGCTGACTGGTGGTGAGATTGGTCGTGTCACTGTGAGTGATTCAAACCCCATCGCGATACCCCCCAGGAGTGAAATGTTAATATGGTGTCGGGCAGCCATAGGCCTCAGGGGAAAGGACTACCAGGACTTGGTAGAACCCGTATATTCAGACAATAGGCCTACTATTCTGACAGCCCGGGGGGTGGTCGACGTCCGCCAGGGGAGAGTGCCCATACGTGTCCTCAATTGTGGGGAGGAAGAGGTTCACCTCACCAAGTATGCCACGCTTGCCAAATTGTTCACTGTTAATAATAGTGTGATACAGACACCTGAACCCTTGGTCCCGTCAAACGTGGCGGAGGACAACGGTTCTGCAGAGCACTCGAAAGACTGGTGTCGGGAATTGCATGTGGGCACTGACTCTACCCCATCCCATCAAAAGCAGGGGGCCTACAGGGTGGTACACGAGTACGGGCAGGTATTCAGCAAACACCCCTTAGATTTTGGGCAGGTGAAAGGGATCCAACACCATATCCCCACGGGAGATCACCGACCCATAAAAGAGAGATATCGCCCTGTACCCCCAGCTCATTACCAGTGTGCCAAGGACATGTTGCGGGAAATGAAGGAGGCTGGGGTGGTGAGAGACAGCTGTAGCCCCTGGGCAGCTCCGTTAGTCCTTGTTAAAAAGAAAGATGGTACAATGAGAATGTGTGTTGATTACAGGCAGTTGAATTGCATTACACATAAGGACGCATACCCACTGCCCAGGATAGAGGAGTCTCTGGCTGCCTTAAAATCTGCTAACTACTTCTCTACCTTAGATCTCACCAGTGGGTACTGGCAGGTTCCTGTAGCGGAGGCGGACAAAGAGAAGACGGCCTTCACGACACCAATGGGTCTCTGCGAATTCAATTACATGCCCTTCGGATTGTGCAATGCTCCCGGGACGTTCCAGAGGATGATGGAGTGCTGCCTGGGACACATGAACTTCGAAACCGTGCTGCTGTATTTGGATGATGTCATTGTCTTCTCTAAGACCTACGAAGACCATCTGAAGCACCTGGCCGAGGTGTTTGAAGCCCTGTCCAACTTTGGCTTAAAGGTGAAACCGTCCAAGTGTCATCTGCTGAAACCCAAAGTGCAGTACCTGGGCCATGTGGTGAGCGCTGAAGGAGTGGCCCCAGACCCCGACAAGGTCACGGTGATCAAGGACTGGCCAAAGCCCAGTGACCTTCACGAAGTCCGGCAGTTCCTCGGGCTGGTAGGCTATTACCGGAGGTTCATTAAGGACTTTACCAAGAAGGCCGCACCCTTGCAAAACCTGTTGGTGGGCCAACCAAAGAGGACCAAGGGGAGGAACACCCCCTTTGATTGGAACGAGGAGCTGGAGGGATCCTTCACTTGTTTGAAGTCGGCACTGATGGGAGAAGAGGTACTGGCTTACCCCGAATACGACCAACTGTTTGTTCTGTACACAGATGCCAGCAATGTGGGATTAGGAGCCGTGCTGTCCCAGGTCCAGAAAGGCAAAGAAAGGGTGATCGCTTACGCTAGCAGGAAACTCCGTCCCACGGAAAGAAACCCTGATAACTACAGTTCCTTTAAGCTGGAATTCCTTGCCATCGTCTGGGCAGTGACAGAGAGGTTCAAACACTACCTGGCCTCTGCGAAATTCACCGTCTTCACGGATAACAATCCGCTAACGCATCTGGATACTGCCAAACTCGGGGCCTTGGAACAGCGGTGGATGGCCCGGCTGTCCAACTACGATTTCACCATCAAGTACCGGGCAGGACACAAGAATGCCAATGCCGATGCCTTGTCCCGAATGCCCAATTTGCCAGAAATGGGAGAAGACCCGGAGGCACTTGAAGAGGTGGAGCTGCCTGCATTCCATCGCCCCAAAGCCACTCAGAACTCTCATCATGTGAAGAACAGGCACAGAAACCAACCGGATGCCACGCTGAATCCCCTGCCCCACCACGGATGGGCGGAAACTCAGGATGGTGACCCCGCGGTCCGTCGGGTGAAAGAGCTCTTGACGCAGGCAGGGTTGCATCCCGGCCCAGATGATCCACAGGAAACCCAACAGCTGTGGAAGGGGAGAAGCAAACTGTTTATCCATGATGGCAAGCTGTGCAGGAGGAGCATCGACCCACGTACTCATGAATTGGTGTGGCAGATAGTGGTGCCAAGGCGAGATGCGCCCATAGTTCTGGGAGCCTACCACGATGGAGCCGGACACTTCGGATGGAGGAAGCTAGAGAGGCTACTCCGAGGGAGGTTCTATTGGATTGGCATGAAGAGAGCCATTGAGAAGTGGTGTCGGGAGTGTGGTCCATGTAGCCTGCGCAGGAAGGACCGTGGCAGCCAACGGGCTCCCCTGCAGCCTATCATCACCAAATGGCCGCTCGAACTGGTCACGCTGGATCATGTGAAGTTGACACCTAGCCGGTCCGGCTATATCTACGCTCTTACCATCGTAGATCACTTCTCCAGATTTCTGGTGGTTGTACCTGTCAAGGATCTAACGGCCAGGACTGCCGCCAAGGCCTTCCAGCAGTACTTTTGTAGGCCCCATGGCTACCCGGAGAAGGTACTGACTGATCAGGGACCAGCATTCGAAGCAGAAGTGTTCCAAGAGTTCTGCCAACTGTACGGGTGTAAGAAGATCCGAACCATGCCGTACCATCCTCAAACCAATGGGATGTGCGAAAAGATGAACCAGGTGGTGATCGACTTATTGAAGACCTTGCCCGTAGAGGAACTGAACCTGTGGCCGACAAAGTTGCCTGACTTGGTGGATATCTACAATCACATACCAGTAAATTCCACCAACTGTACTCCAGCGTACCTAATGAGGGGAAGGCCTAGCCAGTTACCCGTTGATCTGGACATGGGGGTCCTAGTCCCCGAAGATACCTTGCCGGATGCAGATTGGGATGCAGAAAGGCAGCGAAGGTACCGCAAAGTACAGGACTGCGTGGAAAGAAGTCTCGCCCAGGCTAGGCAAAAACAGGAAAGGGACTACAACCAGCACGCTTCTGTGATTCCCCTGTCACCTGGTGAGCAAGTACTTAAACGAAAGAGGAGACTACACAAGCTCGATGACCAATGGGAAGCAGAACCGTATACCATCCTGCCATCCGATTTCGACAACACGAAGGTCTGTCTCATCAGCAAGGACAGAGGGGAGACCTCGACAGCGGTATCCAGGGATCACCTTAAGGTCTGCCCCGATAAGTTGAGAGAGAGGGACACGGCCCCAGGAATCTCCCCGCCGGTGGAAAAGGAGAAGATGATCCATACCGTCCTTGGTGACTTTCCCCAGTCCTGGACTCAGATAAATCAGGCCATCGTGGTACCTGTTCTAACGTTTCAACAGCCGGACCCACCAGAAACAGTGGTGGTACCAGATCATCCGGCCCCGCAACCTCACCAAGCCCTACCTGAAGATGCCATGCCAACCGTTGAACCGGCAAATCCTCCCTCTGCTATCAGTGAGCCTGCCGTACCTACTGTTGCCAGCAGCAGCAGCCCTGAGAGCTTCAGCCTGCCAGTGCTACCCAGACTCACTGAAAGTGTAGCTAGAAGGCAGTACACTACACCAGGGGTAGCAAGTATAGTGGGCCCTGTTAGGCCAGTAGCAACCCCTGTGCTGCAAAGGTCCACACGCAGCACTCAGAATCAAATTCCCCTCCGCTACAAAAATAAGAGATACTAATAAGGGCTGTTATTTAGTTGAAAATGTTTGTGTATATATCTTTTGTTACAGGTTTTAAAATGGACAATAGAGTAATGGACGGTGAATTGCTCCACAAACTTCTAAAAGGGGACCCCTTTGTTTACCCGGTGTCCCCGCTGTTTCAACCACTGAACTGAGAGTCATAAACTGTGCATGACCTAATTTTCGCAACGTTCAAGAGTCCTCACCTCCCATAAAGAGAAGCACTGCTATGTTTAATTGTTTATGATATTTCAAAATTTTGTGTGTTTTCTGTTAACATGTAATGTTGTTCTTGTTTTCCCAGTCCGGGAGTACTGGATTTAACCGGGGGGGAGTGCAGTGCCCCAGAGTCCTGGTCGTTGCAGTAATGTCGCTCTGCCACTAAGGGGAGTGATGTTACATCTGATTGCACTAAAGGAGTTTCTCTGACCAGGTAACACTCACACTACACTTCACACTCTGGCCACCAGGGGGGTGGTTCTATCTAGTAGGCCACTCCTCACACTCTGGTAAAACTGGGGGTTGGACAGGAAGACAGACAGAGAAGTAACTGGGAAGAGCTAGTGAGAGGACCTGTCAGGGATGGGATCCTGGCAGACTCCTAAGAGCAGAACTAACCAGTGAACAACGGGAATACAGTAAAGAGGAATTAGGACCAGAAGGAGTCGTGCTGTTAGACCGAGGCAACATCCTTCTGAGGCGCAAACAGTCGGTGGCCGGAACGCCGAGCAAGTAAGAGACTCTAAGTACTACTGCAAACCACGGCCGGACAGCCAATTATAGGTTGGCTGTCTCACACAAATCACCTAAGCAGACAACGGAGGCAGCTGTGGGACAGGGGCGACTCTAGGGTCCTGGAAGAACTCCAGGCCTACCCCGTCATACGGGTGCGTCCTACCATATCACCTGGGGGACGGAGAGAACGAACATGAGAGACAGGCAGAATCAGTTGTGAGGACTATCCCGGGAGCTCAGCAGGGAAGAACTACAACACCCAGCGCTAGAAGGTAGACACTGATTCCCACCTGTAAAGGGAACTCCTGATGTGCCTTTGGACCGGCCGGTCTTTGACAGCCCTGTTGACAGCGCTCTGGACTGAGGACTCTAAAACCTTCAGTAAAGAGGTAAAGAGACTGCAACCTGGTGTCCTCGTTATTTACTACGACCTACACTGCACCATCTCCATCATCCCATATCCACATCTATTACTGTACGCCCCTCAGCAGGGTCACGGACCGGGTCTAGCCACCGTGACAACCCCAGAGCAGAGACTCAGAAGCCCGGTACCGGGTACCCCTCGGCCCTGCGGCAGTGGGGGCGCTACAGTTACATTTAAAACCAAGCACACCATTGTTTTTCTTGTGAAATTCAAATAAGTTTGACGTGTTATATGACCCTCTTCCCTAATATTTAATTCAGTGATATCTAGGATGTGGGATTTTAGTGTTCCCTTTTATTTTTTTGATATATATATATATATATATATATATATATATATATATATATATATATATATATATATATATATATATATATATATATATATATATATAGCATATTTTTTGGACACACAGGCATGTGAACAGCAGCACAGATTATAATGGGTGTATGTTTTATCTGTGAAAAACACACGGACATCTAAATAAGGCTTTATACTGTTCACAAACATGAACTGTGAAGCTCTAAAACGGTTTGTACTTCTAGGCGTTGCACTTCCTAAATGACAGTGATGTGGCAATGGGCTTAAAAAGAACAGGGGATTTGTGGTTACAGCAATATTAGACATTTTACCTGTCTCAAACAATTGAACCTTAAATGCACATCTGTATAATGCTGTAGTTAGTAATGCCATTCAAGCAATTGTCTGTCACAATATATACATAGAATTTTTTTTAATGCTATGTGCGCACATTGAGGAAAGGTGTGCGGATTTTTTCGCACTGATTTTGGTAAATCCGCAGGAAATCCACACTGCGGATTTCCTGCGGAATTACCATGGATTTACCACTGTTTTTTTTTGCGCTTTTTGTGCGGATTCCACCAGCGGTTTTACACCTGCGGATTCCTCTTATGGAGCAGGTGTAAACCGCTGCGGAATCCGCACAAAGAATTGACATGCTGCGGAATAAACAACGCAGCGTTTCCGGGCGTTTTTTCCACACCATGTGCACTGCGGATTTTGTTTTCCATAGGTTTACATGGTACTGTACTCTCACATCAGCCATAGACTCAATCGCCCCTCTCATGCATGGCAAAGTGCAACGAACCAATAGGCATTGGCAACCTTGGCATAACAATCTCACAAAAAACTTCGACAAGCATCCAGGGTTGCAGAGCGACGTTGGAAGAAAACACGCCTGCCAGACGACTTCACTGCTTTCAAACAAGCTACATTTGACTTCAAATTAGCCCTCACCTCCGCTAAACAGACCTATTTCACTAACCTTGTATCTTCACTATCCTACAACCCAAAACAACTGTTCAGCACATATAACTCCCTCCTCCGCCCACCACTGCCACCTCCAACTCCCCTCATCTCCTCCGAGGACTTTGCCACCTACTTCAAAAACAAGATCGACCAAACAAGGCAAACCCTAACTGTTCCACCACTCCAGCCCCTCCATATACCAGACCTCTGCCCTTCCCTAATAACCTACCTCTCCAACATCACTGAAGGAGAGCTTACTCGCCTTTTTTCCAAATCACACCTCACCACCTGTGCACTTGACCCCATCCCCTCCCACTTGCTCCCCAACCTCACTAACACGCTCATTCCAGCCCTAACCCATCTCTTCAACCTATCGCTATCTTCTGGTACCTTTCCCTCTGCCTTCAAACATGCCACCATCACACCCATCCTCAAAAAAACTAACCTTGACCCAACTGCTATGCCCAGCTACCGCCCCATATCACTGCTCCCGTTTGCTTCAAAACTCCTTGAGCAGCATGTCCATGCTCAAATTGCCTCCCACCTCTCATCTAACTCTCTCCTTGACAACCTCCAATCTGGCTTCTGCCCCCACCACTCCACCGAAACTGCCCTTACAAAAATTACTAATGACTTACTCACAGCCAAAGCTAACAGACAGTTCTCCATCCTCCTCCTTCTTGACCTGTCCTCTGCTTTCGACACAGTCGATCACTGCCTACTGCTACAGATTCTTTCTTCCCTTGGCATCAAAGACCTTGCCCTGTCCTGGATTGCCTCATATTTTTCTGACCGCACATTTAGCGTTTCCCATTCCCACACTACCTCCTCATCCCGCCCTCTCTCTGTTGGAGTCCCTCAAGGCTCTGTCCTAGGGCCCCTATTTTTTTCCATCTATACCCTTGGCCTAGGGCAACTCATAAAGTCCCATGGCTTCCAGTACCACCTGTATGTGGATGACACTCAGATCTACCTCTCTGGCTCAGATGTCGCCTCTCTTCTGTCCAGAATCCCGGAGTGTCTGTCAGCCATATCCTCCTTCTTCACCTCTCACTTCCTAAAACTCAATGTAGACAAAACTGAACTCATCATCTTTCCCCCATCTCACGTATCCCCCCTACCTGATCTATCTATTATGATAAACGGCATCACGTTCTCTCCCGCACCTGAAATCCGCTGCCTCGGGGTAACTCTCGACTCTGCCTTGTCCTTCAAACTGCACGTTCAAACTCTTGCCACCTCCTGTCGCCTCCAACTCAAAAATATCGCCAGAATCCATCCCTTCCTCACCCCACAATCTACTAAGACTCTTGTGCATGCCATTATCATCTCCTGCCTCGACTACTGCAACACCCTCCTCTGTTGGCTCCCCGCTAACTCTCTTGCACCACTCCATCTGTCCTCAACTCTGCTGCCCGGCTAATCCACCTCTCTCCTCGCTACTCCCCTGCTTCTCCCCTTTGCAAATCCCTCCACTGGCTCCCAATTCCCCAACGAATCCAGTTCAAACGACTAACACTGATCTACAAAGCCATCCACAACCTGTCCCCTCCCTATATCTCTGAACTAATCTCCCAATACCTTCCCTCACGTAATCTCCGATCCTCCCAAGACCTCCTACTCTCCTCCACACTTATTCGTTCCTCACACAACCGCCTCCAAGATTTCTCCCTAATATCCCCCATCCTCTGGAATTCCATGCCTCAACATGTCCGATTATCCACCACCCTCGGATCCTTCAGACGGAACCTGAAAACCCATCTCTTCAAGAAAGCCTACAGCCTGCAATAACCATCTGCCACCTCGCCATCGCCAGAGCAGCCGCCTCACCACCGCCAGAGCTGCTGCACCTCCGACCTTCTGTCTCTTCCCCACTATCCCATAGAATGTAAGTCCGCAAGGACAGGGTCCTCTCCCCTCTGTACCAGTCTGTCACTGTAAACTTGTTTACTGTAAACGATATTTATAACCCTGTATGTAACCCCTTTCTCATGTACAGCACCATGGAATTAATGGTGCTATATAAATAAATAATAATAATAATAATATTGTAAACTCATGGAAAATTGCTGTGAATCCGCAGCGGCCAATCCAATCTTCTCTCCAAATCACACCTCACCACTTGTGCACTTGACCCCATCCCATCCCACCTCCTGCCCAACCTCACCACCACACTAATCCCATCCCTAACCCATCTCTTCATCCTATCACTAACTTCTGGTACCTTCCCCACTGCTTTCAAACACGCCACAATCACACCTATCTTCAAAAAGCCATCACTTGACCCAACCACTATGTCCAGCTATCGTCCCATATCTTTGCTCCCATTTGCATCCAAACTCCTTGAGCAGCACGTCCATGCTGAACTTTCCTCTCACTTTGTATCTAACTCTCTCTTCGACAACCTACAATCTGGCTTCTGTCCCCACCATTCCACTGAGACTGCCCTGACCAAAATTACTAACAACTTACTTACAGCCAAAGCTAACAGACAATTTTCTATACTCCTTCTAGACCTGTCCTCTGCCTTCGATGCAGTTGACCACTGCCTCCTACTACAGATCCTCTCTTCCTTTGGGGTCAGAGACCTTGCCCTATCTAGAATCTCCTCATACCTTTCCAACCGTACATTTAGCGTTTCCTACTCCCATACTACCTCTTCATATCGCCCCCTCTCTGTTGGTGTCCCTCAAGGCTCTGTCCTTGGGCCCTTACTCTTCTCAATCTATACACTTGGCCTGGGATAACTCATAAGGTCCGTTGGCTTCCAGTACCATCGATATGCTGATGACACTCAGATCTACCTCGCTGACCCAGATGTCACCTCTTTGCTCTCCAGAATCCCAGAGTGTCTATCAGCCATATCCTCCTTCTTCTCCTCTCGCTTCCTCAAGCTCAATGTGGACAAATCTGAACTAATTATCTTTCCTCCATCTCGCATATCTTCCCTACCTGATCTAGCTATCAAAATAAATGAAATCACACTTTCCCCTGTCCCCAAAATCCGCTGCCTCGGAGTAACCCTGGATTCTGCCCTGTCCTTCAAACCATACATCCAAGCTCTCGCCACCTCCTGTCGCCTCCAGCTCAAAAATATTTCCAGAATCTGTCTTTTCCTCAACCCTCACTCTACCAAAATGCTTGTGCATGCCCTAATCATCTCCGGCCTCGACTACTGCAACATCCTCCTCTGTGGCCTACCTTCTAACACTCTCGCACCCCTTCAGTCTGTCCTTAACTCTGCTTCCCGACTAATTAATCTCTCTCTCCTCGCTACACTCCTGCTTCCCCTCTTTGCAAATCCCTTCACTGGCTCCCAATTTCCCAGCTTATCCAGTTTAAACTACTAACACTGACCTACAAAGCCATCCATAACCTTTCTCCTCTGTGTATTTCCGAACTAATCTCTCAATATCTTTCCTCACGTAATCTCCGGTCCTCCCAAGACCTCCTTCTCTCCTCCACGCTTATTCGCTCCTCACTAGTGTTGAGCGATACCGTCCGATACTTGAAAGTATCGGTATCGGAAAGTATCGGCCGATACCGGCAAAGTATCGGATCCAATCCGATACCGATACCCGATACCAATACAAGTCAATGGGACTCAGGTATCGGACGGTATTCCTGATGGTTCCCAGGGTCTGAAGGAGAGGAAACTCTCCTTCAGGCCCTGGGAACCATATTAATGTGTAAAAGAAAGAATTAAAATAAAAAATATTGCTATACTCACCTGTCCGACGCAGCCGGGACCTCAGCGAGGGAACCGGCAGCGTTGTTTGTTTAAAATTCGCGCTTTTACTTGGTTACGTGAGGTCCCGGCTTGTGATTGGTCAGGGCGGCCATGTTGCCGGGACGCGGACCAATCACAGCAAGCCGTGACGAAATTACGTCACGGCTTGCTGTGATTGGTCCGAGTCCCGGCAACATGGCCGCCATTAACCAATCACAAGCCGTGACGTCACGGGAGGCTGGACATGCGCGTATTTTGAAAAGCGCGCGTGTCCAGCCTCCAGTGACGTCACGGCTTGTGATTGGTCAGGGCGGCCATGTTGCCGGGACGCGGACCAATCACAGCAAGCCGTGACGAAATTACGTCACGGCTTGCTGTGATTGGTCCGCGTCCCGGCAACATGGCCGCCATTAACCAATCACAAGCCGTGACGTCACGGGAGGCTGGACACGCGCGCTTTTCAAAATACGCGCATGTCCAGCCTCCCGTGACGTCCCGGCTTGTGATTGGTTAATGGCGGCCATGTTGCCGGGACGTCACTGGAGGCTGGACACGCGCGCTTTTCAAAATACGCGCATGTCCAGCCTCCCGTGACGTCCCGGCTTGTGATTGGTTAATGGCGGCCATGTTGCCGGGACGTCACTGGAGGCTGGACACGCGCGCTTTTCAAAATACGCGCATGTCCAGCCTCCCGTGATGTCACGGCTTGTGATTGGTTAATGGCGGCCATGTTGCCGGGACGCGGACCAATCACAGCAAGCCGTGACGTAATTTTGTCACGGCTTGCTGTGATTGGTCCGCGTCCCGGCAACATGGCCGCCCTGACCAATCACAAGCCGGGACTTCACGTAACCAAGTAAAAGCGCGAAATTTAAACAAACAACGCTGCCGGTTCCCTCGCTGAGGTCCCGGCTGCGTCGGAGAGGTGAGTATAGCGATATTTTTTATTTTAATTCTCTTTTTTACACATTATTACATTAATGTTGTTGCGATACCCGATACCCGATATCACCAAAATATCGGATCTCGGTATCGGAAATTCCGATACAGCAAGTATCGGCCGATACCCGATACTTGCAGTATCGGAATGCTCAACACTACTCCTCACCCAATCACCTCCAAGACTTCTCCTGAATATCCCCCATCCTCTGGAATTCTGTGCGCTAACATGTCCCGGTTATCCACCACATTTGGATCCTTCAAAAGAAACTGGAAAACCCACCTCTTCAAAGAAGCTTACAACCTGTAATGACCACACGGCCACCTCAACACCATCGGAGCTACTGCAACCCTCAACCTACTGTCTCCTTCCCCGTAATCCTGTAGAATGTAAGTCCGCAAGGGCAGGGTCCTCTTCCCTCTGTATTAGTCTGTTATTGTTAGTTTTGTTTACTGTATATGATATTTGTATTTTGATGTAACCCCTTCTCATGTACAGCACCATGGAAATAATGGTACTATATAAATAAATAATAATAATAATAGAACTATAAATAAATAGATAGATAGATAGATCGATCTATGGATGGATAGATCTATGGATAGATTGATTTATGGATAGATCTATAGATAGATTGATCTATGGATAGATAGATCTATAAATAGATAGAAGGAGTGATATATAGATAGAATGAGATCTATCTATCTATCTGCAATGGAGTGTGGGTTGGACAAATGTTAAAGAGGAGGATGGACCAGAAATGACATAACAAATCTTTTTTTTGTTAAATAATATATCTTTATTTAGCTTACAAAAAAACGCATACAAATCCGCATGAAAAAAAAAATGCATCAAAAAATGCAGGTGACCTTTGGTGCAGATTATACCTGCTTCAAATCCTGAGCAAATACTGAGCCAATCCTGACCGTGGAAACATACCCTTACCTTTATACTTTTTGTTTTGGATCAACAAAACACACAGAAATGAATGGCATGACACTGTTCCATGAGCCTATTGAGGTGTATACGGTATATGAGATTTTTCTAGTGTCATTGAGTGTACTTGGTTTTCTTTACAGCAATGCTGGTCAGGGCTGCCATCAGGGCATTACTGCCCTGACTGGCGTATGGGGCTGCTCAGCAGAGGGGCCTGCATCGGGCCCCATATCTTCAGCTGATCAGGCCCCAATGAAACCAGGACCTTTTTCCATCCAACCTTACCAGGATAAGGATGGGGCCGTACGCACCAGAACCGGGATGGGGCCATGCATACCAGGCTAGGGATGAGGGGGCCATGCATATCAGGATAGGGATGAGGGGCCATGTGTATCAGAATGGGGATGAGGAGACCATATATACCAGGATAGGGAATATTACGTACAGAACTGACCATTTTTTTGCTTAAATTTTTTTCCTAATTTCCTCCTCTAAAACCTAGGTGCGTCTTATGGTCCGGTGCGTCTTATAGTCCGAAAAATATGGTAAATTTTTTTATGTAAAAAAGGTAAATGTTTATTTTTTCTTCCACATTGCCTCATTTCCTGTGAAGCAGCTGAAGCGATAATAAAGTTCTTGAATGTGGCTTTGAACACCTTGAAGGGTGAAGTTTTTAAAATGGTGTCACTTTTGGGTATTTTCTGTCATATAGTCTCCTCAAAGTCACTTCAAATGTGATGTGGTCTGTAAAAAAAAAATGGTTTTGTAAATTTTGTTGTAAAAATTAGAAATCGCTGGTCAACTTTTAACCTTTAACTCCCTAAGAAAAAAAAATTGTTTCAAAAATTGTGCTGATGTAAAGTTGACATGTGGTAAATGCTATTTATTAACTATTTTGTGTGACATAACTGATTTAAGGGTATAAAAATTAAAAGATTAAAAATTGTGAAATGTTCAAAATTTTTGCCATTTTTTAAAAAAAATTTTCACAAGTAAACACAAGTCACATCGAGGAAATGTTACCACTATCAGGACACTTCCACCTCAGCTGCCTCTAAACCCTAATCACTGACTGCCTCCTTTAGCCTCACTCAATGGTCCTCTGAAGCCACTCACAAAGATGGCCACAGGCTGGACCTCATCTTCACCCGTCTCTGTTCCCTTTCTAATCTCATTAACACACCCCTCCCCCTGTCTGACCACAACCTACTGACATTCTCTTCCCTCTCCTCTCCTAGTGTGCAACCCCCACTCCACAAACTCACTCACCCTCGCAGAAATCTCAAACATCTCAACTTACAATCACTCTCTGAGTCCCTTCTCCCTCTTAGGGTACTGTCACACTCTGCAACTTTCAAACGATCACGACCAGCGATACGACCTGGCCGTGATCATTGGAAAGTCGTTGTGTGGTCGCTGGGGAGCTGTCACACAGACCGCTCTCCAGCGACCAACGATGCCGAGGTCCCGGGTAACCAGGGTAAACATCGGGTTACTAAGCGCAGGGCCGCGCTTTGTAACCCGATGTTTACCGTGGTTACCAGCGTAAAAGTAAAAAAAAACAAACAGTACATACTCACATTCCGGTGTCCTTCAGGTCCCTTGCCGTCCGCTTCCCGCACTGACTGAGTGCCGCCGTAAAGTGAAAGCAGATCACAGCGGTGACGTCACCGCTGTGATCTCTTACTTTCCGGCCGGCAGTCAGTCAGAGCGGGAAGCAGACGGCAAGGGACCTGAAGGACACCGGAATGTGAGTATGTACGTTTTTTTTTTTTTTTACTTTTACGCTGGTAACCACGGTAAACATCGGGTTAATAAGCACGGCCCTGCGCTTAGTAACCCAATGTTTACCCTGGTTACAAGCGAACGCATCGCTGGATCGCTGTCACACACAACGATCCAGCGATGACAGCGGGAGATCCAGCGACGAAATAAAGTTCCAAACGATCTGCTACGACGTACGATTCTTAGCAGGGTCCCTGATCGCTGCTGCGTGTCAGACACAGCGATATCGTATGGATATCGCTGGAACGTCACGAATCGTACCGTCGTAGCGACCAAAGTGCCACTGTGTGACAGTACCCTTACAGACATAACTTCGTTCAATGACACAGATGCTGCTCCCACTTTTTATAACACCACAATAACAGCAACACTCGATTTGGCCGCCCTGCTCACGCATAGCAAAACTCGTACACTCAACAGGCAGCCCTGGCTGACCAGCCTGACCAAAGAACTGAGACGGGCTTCCAGAATCGCTGAGGGGAGATGGAAGTGATCCCGCTCTGCCGACCACTTCACTGCATACAAGCAGTCCCTCGCCATCTTCAAGTCCACGCTCACTGCCGCAAAACAAACTTATTTCTAATCTCTCATATCATCCCTGTCTCACAACCCTATACAACTTTTCAACACTTTCAATTCTCTACTCCGTCCCCCCACACCCCCTCCCTCTCCTCTCATTACTGCTAAAGACTTTGCCTCTTTCTTTAAACAGAAGATCGATACGATCAGAGAAAGCTTTTGCTCACAGCGCCCAATGCCCCTCTTAGCTGCTCAACCCTGCTCCTCCAAAACCAGCTTCTCCACTATGACAGAAAATTAACTCTCCTCCCTCCTGTCAAGATCACATCTCACCACCTGCACGCTCGACCCGCTCCAGTCCCACCTCATCCCTAACCTTTCCACGGTCTTCATCCCAACCCTAACGCACCTGTTCAACCTCTCACTCACAACAGGTGTCTTCCCCTCATCCTTCAAGCATGCCAAGATCACACCTATCCTCAAAAAGCCCTTCCTTGACCCATCCTCTGTGTCTAGCTATCGCTCGATTATCTCTTCTCCCTTATGCCTCCAAATTACTGGAGCAACACGTCCATCTTGAACTATCCTCTCACCTCTCCTCCTGCTTCCTCTTTGATCGGTTACAATCTGGCTTCTGACCCCATCACTCAACTGAAACTGCCCTAACTAAAGTCACCAACGACCTACTAACTGCCAGGAGCAAGCGACACTACTCTGTCCTCCTTCTCCTGGACCTGTCTTCTGCCTTCGACACTGTGGACCACTCCCTTCTGCTACAGATCTTCTCATCTCTTGGCATCACAGACTTGGCCCTATCCTGGATCTCGTCATATCTGACAGACTGAACATTCAGTGTCTCCCTCCCCCACACCACCTCCTCACTTCGCCCCTTTTCAGTCGGTGTTCCTTAAGGCTCTGTACTAGGTCCCCTACTCTTCTCCATCTACACCTTCGGCCTTGGACAGCTCATAGAATCCTACTGTATGCAGTACCATCTCTACGCCAATGACACGCAGATCTACCTATCAGGACCTGACCTCATCTCCTTACTTAGCAAAGTCCCGCACTGTCTGTCTGCTATTTCAGCCTTCTTTTCTGCTCGTTTTCTAAAACTGAACATGGACAAGACAGAATTCATCATCTTTCCCTCATCTCACTCTACCCCTCCACCAGACTTATCCATCAAGGTCAATGGCTGCTCATTTTCCCCAGTCCCACACGCCCGATGCCTCGGGGTGATCCTCGACTCTGCCCTCTCTTTCAAGCCACATATCCAAGCCTTTGCCTCCTCCTGCATCTCAAACTCAAAAATATTCACCGGATCCGCGCATTTCTTGACCGCGACACCACAAAAACACTAGTGCATGCCCTTATCTTCTCCCGCTTTGACTACTGCAACCTCCTACTATCTGAACTCCCCTCTAGCACTCTGGCACCACTCCAATCCATCCTACACTCTGCTGCCCGACTAATCTTCCTGTCTCCCCGCTATTCCCCAGCATCTCCCTTATGCCAAGCCTTTCCCTGGCTTCCTATCGCCCAGAGACTCCAGTTCAAAACCCTCACAATGACATACAAAGCCATCCACAACCTATCTCCTCCATACATCTGTGACATGGTCTCCCAGTACTTACCTACACGCAACCTCCGATCCTCTCAAGACCTCCTTCTCTACTCCTCTCTCATCTCTTCTTCCCACAACCGCATCCAAGACTTCTCCTGTGCTTCCCCATACTCTGGAACTCTCTACCCCAACACCCAGACTCTCTCCTACCATAGAAACCTTCAAAAAGAACCTGAAGACTCACCTCTTCCGTCAAGCCTACAGCCTGCAGTGATCCTCAACCTACTGAACCGCCTCACAGCCAGCTCTACCCTCTCCTAGTGTATCCTCACCCATCCCCTGCAGACTGTGAGCCCTCGTGGGCAAGATCCTCCCTCCTTATGTACCTGTGTGCCTTGTTTTTTGCTCATGTTTAATGTATTTGTCTATAGTTGGTCCATACTCACATGTAAAGCGCCATGGAATAAATGGTGCTATAAAAATGTATAATAATAATAATAATAATAATAACTTTGCTGCAGGAGTGCGGCAAGGTAAGAAGAAAGTTTTTTTTTTATTGAAAGCGGCCCGGGGCAGGATGGGAGACATAGGGGCAGGATGGGAGACATAGGGCAGGATTGGAGACATAGAGCAGGATGGGAGACAGAGGGCAGAATGGAGACAAGGGGCAGAATGGAGACACTGGGCAGGATGGAGATACGGGGCAGGATGGAGGCAGGATGGGAGGACATGTGGCTGGAGCCAGGAATGAGACACATGGGCCAGGATGGGGGATATTATTACTGCAGTGATATATTTATTTTATTTTTTGAGGATATTATTTTAAATGGGGGAGGCAGTCCTGTTACTGTGCAGAGCAACACTGTTGCCTTTTTTCTTCATCTGGTGTAGTTTAGAATTTGGGAAAAAAATAAGTAATGTGTTCTACAAGCGGTGTTCTAGATAACTGTGTTATTTCCTGCAGAGACGAGCCCTGGCTGTAAGAAGTGACGGTGGTCTGTGCTGGATGAAGATGTAAAGCGAAGATGAAGGACTTTCCCTAGAGACGTCACTGGTGAGTCAGTGTGTTGCCTGTACACTGACACTATACACTGTATACTATATACAGTGGTCCTGTGTACAATGTCACCAGTGATCACTGTATTACCTTTACAATATACACTATATACAGAGTTCCTATGTATAATGTCACTGGTGATCACTGTATTACCTGTACACAGACACTGCATACTAAGTACAGATCTCCTGTGTACCAGTCTGATCTCCCCTCTGTGTCAGTCTGTCATTGTAAATTTGTTTACTACAAACGATATCTATAACTCTGTACGTAACCCCTTTCTCATGTACAGCACCATGGAATTAATGGTGTTGTATAAATAAATAATAATAATAATGGCACTTATGGTGATATTAGTATTGTGTTTTTTGTTTTTATTGATCAGTGTGTTAGTATTCAGTCACTATGTGATGGTAATATGTTGTCCGGCCATGGTATGGTGCTATATTATCCTTGTATGAGCTATTATTTGGTCACTATGTGGTTGATAATTTGTGGTCTGGTCATGGTGTGGTGGTATTTGTTCCTTGTATGTGGTATTATTGCTCTTCATGTGGTGGTAATATGTGGTCTGGACATGGTGTGGTGGTATTTGTTCCTTGTAATATTATAGGTCAGTATATGGTGGTAATATGGTGTCTGGTCATGGTGCAGTTATATTTGTCCCTTGTATGTGATATTATTGGTCATTTTAAAAATTGAAAAATAAATAAAAATATACCTAAATTGTATTGAATATTTTAACAAATGTTTAATAGGTTAGAGTAGAGTAGGGCCCGGCCAAAAGAGTCTATCTTGTGGTGGTGGCGGCTTAAAAAATCTTTTGACTGTGGACAGTTTGAGGGGTAGAGCCTGGGCGGAGTCTCAAGGGGGCCCCGAAAATTTTGCCAGTATGGTTCCCCGAAATTCCTAGTGGCAGCCCTGATGCTGGTGGCAGGGTGGGTTCCCCGTGTCAACAACAGCAGATCACTAAACCTGAGGGCTCATTCACATGACCATATTTTCTCCCTGAGTGCTATCTGTGAAAAAAACGGACAGCACTTGGACCAATGTTATCCAGTGGGGCACTGGAAATGACCAATTATTTTCATGGACTGAATCTGCGTTTGAAAAAAAATTGCAGCATGTAGTAGTTTCTTCTGTAAATTGGATGGGACTCACCCACTCAAGTCTATGGGTTCGCAAAAAAATGGATGCCATATGGAGCCACAGTATAAAACCTGGAGGCCTCAACGAGATTCTCACCTATAGCTGCTTTCTCTGACATCGTGGGGTATACCTCACAAGCCCTGTGCACTTTTTCTGCCCTTCCTTCCCCCCTCTTTTTGTAGCATTTAGGGCTATGGAGGGCTTAGATAGGGTCAGTCGTCGTGGAATGGGGGGCGCCTCTTCTCGTTTATCTATCCCTAGGGTGCCAACCTCCATTGATAGGTAGGGTATAGCATATAGGGGTAGTAATAGGAAAATCATTTATTTAGTTGTTACATATTTAAGTAAATTTTTCCAACTACCTTCCTTCCTTGCACTGAATTGGTTATGGTATTCATACTACCACAATTTCTTTATCATTTCTCCAGTAGTCATTACATTTCCATACTCAATTTACTTATTTTTTTGAGTAGAATAATCATAAATCTGAGCGCATAATCACCATCATTAAGTATTAATTCATATGGTGAATCTCTTTATTTTTGGTAGTATAATGATGGTAAATGAATAAGGTTTCTTCCCATTTTTTCCGTGTTTTCCCTTTTTTTCAGGTGGACAGCACATGCCCTGACACCATAATCCTCCTTCCTGTATGGAGGTTCGAGATAGGATTATTTATAGAATATTTGTTTTGAGTATGCTTTTTGGAATAAAAAGACTCGTTTTAGACAATCCGGCCAGTTAAAGGTCAACTTTGATTGAAACTATACATCTGGTCCGGTGCCGTTCCTTTATTTACACTCTAACACACAGTTACGCCATATAGTGCGCCTGCAGGAGGCGACGTGTGCGGTTCATTTATGCGTTCCAGCAGTGGGATGCATGCTCAGTGCGTCATAGGCGGAGCGTTCCAGCTATGCGTTCCATGTGAGAGACGCCTTGGATATGACGGGGACGCATCCCTTAGCAATGCGCGCACAGGAAATGAGGTTTTGGCGCTGGAAACATGAGGATCCGGTGGCTGTCTATTTAACAGGCAGCATCATAACAGGTGTGAGATAACTTTCCCCCGGTTGTATGATGGGTGTCCATGTCTCAGAATGGTTTGTCACCCCACTTCTTCTATTATGACATCTTCCCCTGATGAGTTTTAGAAACGAAACGCGTTGGGAAGCCTGAACTTTGGGGAGACGCTATGTTTTCAGACTGGTGATCTACGTGGGGTAATGTATGGACAGAAATAATAATTGTCTCCCCTACATATATGGCACCAGTGTTTATGGGTTATTCTCCCTCTGTTAGATGAACAAAAGAACATGAGGTGAGACGGTTCCCTTTTCTTTATATCAGTACAGTTGAAATCGTTACTGCTTTATGTATATATGGTTGAAACATATGGCCATATAAATTCTGCTGAATATTGAGGACCATTTATAGATCCTTGTCTATTGGTTCTAAGATTCCTATTTTTGTGTTTATGTGGATATACGCACTTGTTTGTGGATGTGTCTATTTGTGATATTAGTTAGTATTTTGTTCACATATTATTGGCTGCATAGTTTTAGTGTAATTACTGTGTTGGACCTTATGGTCCACAGTTTTTAGGATTACGATTAAAGGTTAAATTTTAACTTATTGGTCCCACCCTGCTTGATTTAAAAATAGAGTAGGGCCCGGCCAAAAGAGTCTATCTTGTGGTGGTGGCGGCTTAAAAAATCTTTTGACTGTGGACAGTTTGAGGGGTGGAGCCTGGGCAGAACTGAGCTTACTACAGAGATATGGGAGCAGAACAGAGCTTAATACAGAGATATTGGAGCAGAACCGAGCTTACTACAGAGATATGGGAGCAGAAGCGAGCTTACTGCAGAGATAAGGGAGCAGAACCAAGCTTACTACAGATATATGGGAGCAGAACCAAGCTTACTACAAAGATAATGGAGCAGAACCAATTTTACTACAGAGATAAGGGAGCAAAACAGAGCTTACTATAGAGATATGGGAGCAGAACCGAGCTTATTACAGAGACATGGAAGCAGAACAGAGCTTACTACAGAGATAAGGGAGCAGAACAGAGCTTACTACAGATGTAAGAGAGCAGAACAGAGCTTACTACAGGGATATGTGAGAAGAACCAAGCTTACTACAGAGATAAGGGAGCAGAACAGAGCTTACTACAGAGCTGTGGGAGAAGAACAGAGCTTACTACAGAGATATGGGAGCAGAACCAAGCTTACTACAGAGATATGGGAGCAAAACTGAGCTTACTACAGAGATACGGGAGCAGAACCAAGCTTACTAAGTCTAATATATATATATATATATATATATATATATATATATATATATATATATATATATATATATATATATATTGGAACAGAACCAAGCTTACGGCATGCATATGGTACCAGAATCTAGATTACTACATTGATACAGTACCAGAATCAAGCTTACTGCCTAGATATGGTGCCATAGCGTAGTTTACTTACAAACATACATATATCTCTAGAAACACTGACAACTAAACACACAGTACTAATAATAATAATAATAATCTTTACGGCAGGGACATTGCTAGGGTTCTAAAAGATCAGGGGTCCAAGCCCCAAAGTGCATGTCTCCCCACCAATGATGAGCGACTATACTCGTTGCTCGGGTTTTCCCGTGCATGCTCGGGTGTCCTCTGAGTATTTTGGCATGCTCGGAGATTTAGTTTTTGTCGACACGGCTGCTGGACAGCCTGAACACATGCAGGGATTGCCTGTTTGTTAGGGAATCCTCACATACATTCAGACTGTCTAGCAGCTGCAAATCATGCAGCTGTCGACAAAAACTAAATCTCCGAGCATGCCAAAGTACTCGGAGGACATCCGAGAATGCTCGGGAGAACCCGATAAACAAGTATACTCGCTCATCCCTAGATGAGATGTAACTAAAGACACTGCATGGTGAAGGGCGGAGTGCTCAGTCAGAAAGCTTAGCATATAAGTAAGGCCGGGGTTGATGTGAGAAACTCATGCGAGTCTCTCGCATCAACACCCGACACTGCCGCCGGCACTCGGGACATGAGTGTGCGGCTGCATAGAAATATATGCAGCTGCACGCTCTGGTCTGAGTGCCGGCAGCAGGGCCGGGTGTTGATGCGAGAGACTCGTGCGAGTTTCTTGCATCACACTCGCAAGTGTGACCCCGGCCTAACAGAAAAACTGACTGAAACAATGAAAACTAGTCTGAATAGGCACACTCCGCCCTTCACCTTGCTGTGATTTTAAAGGGACTCTGTCACCTGAATTTGGAGAGAACAATTTTCAGTCATATGGGCGTGGTTTTCGGGTGTTTGATTCACCCTTTCCTTACCCACTGGCTGCATGCTGGCTGCAATATTGGATTGAAGTTCATTCTCTGTCCTCCGTAGTACATGCCTGCACAAGGGAATCCCTCCAAATTCAGGTGACAGAGTCCCTTTAATTACATCTGATCACATCAAGTTCTGACCAACCCATAAATGTAGGCTTTATATTCACCCATACATTCAGAGATTAGCCATAGGTACTGTAAGTGATCACACTGGGTGGTTAGGTCAGGGACTCATGAATCGGATGGGATTATCTTGGCAATGATGGATGGTCTCACATTATTTGGCCAAATTTTGTGCTAAGCGTCTCGTGTACGTGTCTCTCTCTCTCTCTCTCTGTGAAGATATATGTGTGTGTATATATATCTATCTCTCTCTCTCTCTCTCTCTCTCTCTCTCTCTCTCTATATATATATATATATATATATATATATATATATATATATATATATACACTCACCGGCCACTTTATTAGGTACACCATGCTAGTAACGGGTTGGACCCCCTTTTGCCTTCAGAACTGCCTCAATTCTTCGTGGCATAGATTCAACAAGGTGCTGGAAGCATTCCTCAGAAATTTTGGTCCATATTGACATGATGGCATCACACAGTTGCCGCAGATTTGTCGGCTGCACATCCCAAAGATGCTCCATACAAGGCAGGATGGATCCATGCTTTCATGTTGTTTACGCCAAATTCTGACCCTACCATCCGAATGTCGCAGCAGAAATCGAGACTCATCAGACCAAGCAACGTTTTTCCAATCTTCTACTGCCCAATTTCGATGAGCTTGTACAAATTGTAGCCTCAGTTTCCTGTTCTTAGCTGAAAGGAGTGGTACCCGGTGTGGTCTTCTGCTGCTGTAGCCCATCTGCCTCAAAGTTCGACGCACTGTGCGTTCAGAGATGCTCTTAGGCCTACCTTGGTTGTAACGGGTGGCGATTTGAGTCACTGTTGCCTTTCTATCAGCTCGAACCAGTCTGCCCATTCTCCTCTGACCTCTGGCATCAACAAGGCATTTCCGCCCACAGAACTGCCGCTCACTGGATTTTTTTTCTTTTTCGGACCATTCTCTGTAAACCCTAGAGATGGTTGTGCGTGAAAATCCCAGTAGATCAGCAGTTTCTGAAATACTCAGACCAGCCCTTCTGGCACCAACAACCATGCCACGTTCAAAGGCACTCAAATCACCTTTCTTCCCCATACTAATGCTCGGTTTGAACTGCAGGAGATTGTCTTGACCATGTCTACATGCCTAAATGCACTGAGTTGCCGCCATGTGATTGGCTGATTAGAAATTAAGTGTTAAGAAGAAGTTGGACAGGTGTACCTAATAAAGTGGCCGGTGAGTGTATATATATATATATATATATATATATATATATATATATATATATATCATGATGGCCCCAGTTCTCCCCATATGCCGTATATAGTATAATGGCCCCAGTTCCCCCCATATATAAAGTATGATGGCCCCAGTTACCCCATATATACAGTATTACAGTATGATTGCCCCAGTTCCCTTCATATATACAGTATGATGGCCCCAGTTGCCCCTATATATACAGTATCATGGCCCCAGTTCCCTCCATATATACAGTATAATGGTCCCAGTTGCCCCTATGTATACAGTATGATGGCCCTAGTTCCCCCCACATATACAATATGATGGCCCCAGTTCTCCCTATACATATATATATACAGTATGATGGCCCCAGTTCCCCCTATATATACAGTATGATGGCCCCAGCCCACTTATATACAGTATAATGGCCCCACAGTCCATTTATACTCACCTCATCCTGATTCCCGGCACTACAGCCTCCGTCTTCTCTTCTGGCCTGTAGAGCGGCATCAGACAATTACGTCATAGCGCCCCCTGCAGGAGCATGCTGAGGTCTCACAAGCCACGGTCTGCATCACAGCTTAGCAGACACGGCCGCGTGCAGTTTGCTGTGCGTGGCCATCAGGTGGCCGGCCCTGCACAGCTGCTGGGGTACCGGCCCGGGGAGCATTTGCCTCCCTACCACCCAGCCCAGTCCGCCTGCCCCTGCTCCTCCTCCTACTCTGCTTTCTCCACAATCTCCTCAATCGGTCAGAAATGTGGCCATTATGTCGACTGCTACTGGCCACCGCACCAATGAACTAAGCACACCAAAGCTGGCTCAAATGACCTCCCTGACAATATAGGGGTTGTCTGTTGTCAGGGACTGTAGTGAGTCATAAATCTTCTTAAAGGGAACCTGTCACCTGAATTTGGCCTGAAGGGAACGCCTTGCGCTGGCGTGTACTCCGGAGGACAGAGAATGAACTTCAATCCAATATTGTGGCCAGCATGCAGCCAGCGGGTAAGGAAAGGGTGAATCAAACACCCCAAAACCCCGCCCATATGACCCAAAACTGGTCCCGCCAAATTCAGGTGACAGATTCCCTTTAACCTTAGCAGCACCTGCATAATGAGGCATCTCAATGCAAAGCACAAGCTGCAGTGGAGTACACACCTGAAAAACAAGGAAAGATCTGAGCTTCTTCCTGCTCTCTCTTCTTCTGTGGTCTCGGCTTCTTCCTCACCCTCCTGAGCAAAAGGGCCACCTGGCTCCCCACAAAGAGAAGATGTGACAGCACCACCACCAGCAGTGTCACCGGGCATCTTCACACCATCCCATTAAAGTGTTCAGCTGTATATCCACCCAGTGGCGTATCCAGGGGGGGCAGCCGGGGCATGTGCCCCGGGCGCAGTCGACAGGGGGGCACCAGCAGGCCACCTGATGCGGCGGTCCAAGGAGGAGGCTCCCCGTCGGTGGAATTCTGCCACCCCCACACTGAGATGCTTCCGTTTTCTGTGCCGGCTGTCAAATTGAAAGCCGGCTCAGAGAAAGTGCTGCGCTTCGGTTCCCAAGAATGTTCTTGATCTATGCCAGCGGTCTCAAACACATGGCCCCTGGGCCGCATGCGGCCCCTGAGGCAGGCATCTGTGGTCCAAGGTGCATGCTAGAGGAGAGGAGGCAGCACAGAGCTCTGCGACTTTTGCAGCTGCTGGAGAGCCGCCCACAATGCATCGCCATGGATACGCAGAGTGACTTCCGACCATTCAGTGCCCGGAGAATGAGCCGCATGTCACCAAACAGGAAGTGTGCAGCACCTGACACCTGAAGCAAAGGATTGCGGGGGGATGCAGAGCCTGGCTGGGAGGACAAGGTATGGGCTCTTATATACTGCGTGGGCTGTGTTATATACTATGTGGGCTGCTATTTACTACTTGGGCTGCTATATACTACGTGGGCTGTGCTATATACTATGTGGGTTGCTATATACTGCGTGGGCTGTGCTATATACTACATACGTGGGGTGGGCGCGATAGAGTGTGCGCAGTGACCACTATTTCTATCTGCGGGTATGTACTATTCAAGTATTTATGCTTTTTGGCGATTCATGTCACTTGACTGTTATATGTGTTGATAAAATGGGTGGTATATTATGCCTTGCATTGGATACTCTGCTGCACACCTATCTGTGCCCTTTCTAGATGTGTTGAGGCTATCATGGGGAATTCATCCCTTGCTGTCTGTTCACCTATATTTCTAATAAAGATTTTGATATTTTGCATATAATTGGACTTTTTGACTGCTTTTGTTCTTGTGGGTTCTTCTATATACTACATGGGCTGCTATATACTATTTAGGCTGTGCTATATACTACGTGGGCTGCTATTTACTACATGGGCTGCTATATACTACGTGGGCAGTGCTGTATACTATTATGTGGGCTGTGTTATATACTACGTGGGCTGCTATATACTACGTGGGCTGCTATATACTACGTGGGCTGCTATATACTACGTGGGCAGTGCTATATACTATGTGGGTTGCTATATACTGCGTGGGCTGTGCTATATACTACATGAGCTGCTATATACTACGTGGGCTGTGCTATATACTACGTGGGCTGCTATTTACTACATGGGCTGCTATATACTACGTGGGCAGTGCTGTATACTATTATGTGGGCTGTGTTATATACTACGTGGGCTGCTATATACTACGTGGGCTGCTATATACTACGTGGGCTGCTATATACTACGTGGGCTGCTATATACTACGTGGGCTGCTATATACTACGTGGGCAGTGCTGTATACTACTATGTGGGCTGTGTTACAGTATATACTACGTGGGCTGCTATATACTACGTGGGCTGCTATATACTACATGGCAGTGCTATATACTACTATGTGGGCTGTGTTATATACTACGTTGGCTGCTATATACTACTATGTGATGTGATGCAGCGGTATGACCATACACAGTGAAACGGCAGTGACCAAAACAAGTTCTAACAAAACGTTCTTTCATTGTGTTACTTCACACAGTCAATATAGTATACGGCTTCTTCATACAGTCCATTAATAATGCATGGCTATATGACGCAGTCAATACACAGGCCGAACTTCCCTCTGTCCAGTTTCCCTGGGTGACCGCACGCCGGTAACAAGTCTCCGTACTCACTCAGCGCACTGCACTCTTTATCCTCTGGAGTGCAGCCGGGTACACGTAAGACAGCCCAAGATGCAGGGTGTCAGTCTCTCTGGTTCCTTTAGCCTCTGTGTTGCTCCACACAGAGATCTCTGCAGACAACTGCCCTGTCTGCTTCCAAGAACACACTGACACACCTCCCCCACTACTGCAGGGCTTTTTAATCAGTCACTGCTTCACTATTCTAATTACAGCCACACTTGTGTCTGTAGTATGCCCTCATGGTCTCACTATGCTTCCATGCACATTCTGCAGAGCACATACGGCGCCCCCTAGCTGTAACAGGGGTCACTGCCTCACAGTGGGCAGTGCTATATACTACTATGTGGGCTGTGCTGTATACTACTGTGTGGGCTGTGCTGTATACTACTGTGTGGGCTGTGCTGTATACTATTGTGTGGGCAGTGCTGTATACTACTGTGTGGGCTGTGCTATATACTACTATGTGGGCTGTGCTATATACTACTATGTGAGGACTGAAGCAAGGCCAGGGGGCTGGATGGGTGCAATGTCCTGACTTCTGCCCCCCTAATGTCCAGATTTCTGCTGTCCGTTCTTCCTCTTGTGTCTCCATTCTTCCCCATGTGTCTCCATTCTTCCTCCCATGTCTCCATTCTTCCCCCTGTGTCTCCATTCGTCCTCCTGTGACTCCATTCTTCCTCCTGTGTCTCCTTTCTTCCTCCTGTGTCTCCATCCTGCCCCCTGTGTCTCGAATCTTCACCCTGTGTCTCACATCCTGCCCCCATGTCTCCCATCCTACCCCCGTGCCCCTTTCAGTAAATAAAACAACCTTTCTCCTTACCTGGCCGCGCTCCATTGGCTATGACCCTCCATGCAGTTCAATGTCGCACTCACCGGCAAATGACAATGACATAATACACCGGTGACATGTGTGCTGATGCCAGCTGCCAGCCTCCTATTGTCTGGCGGCTTTTATATATTGCCATGTGGGCCCGCATGGCAATAGATTATAACTTAACCTGCGTCTCGGAGGCAGGTTCAGTTACTGCACTGGCAGAATTCTGCCGCTAGGGCCCGGTGAGCAGATGAGATGGGGCCTGATGCGGGCCCCCTCTATTCATTGTCCTCATATGCCAGTTAGGGCAGTAATGCTCTGATGGCAGCCCTACACCCCACTGTCATCAAATGTGGGGCTCGTATGTTGTTTTGTTCCAAGTCTCTCTGTTGTTGGTGTCTGCTCTTAGGTAAGGAATTGTGACATTGCAATAGTTTTACTGTCATGTAAGCTACTATGACACCTTAGCTGTGCTTCTGCTAGGTAAGCTACTGTGACACCCTAGCTGTGCTTCTGCTAGGTAAGTAGCTGTGACACCCAAGCTGTGCTTCTGCTAGGTAAGCTACTGTGACACCCTAGCTGTGCTTCTACTAGGTAAGTAGCTGTGACTAGGGTTGAGCGAAACGGGTCGATCATTTTCAAAAGTCGCCGACTTTTGGCTAAGTCGGCGTCTCATGAAACCCGATCCGACCCCTGTGCTTGTCGGCCATGCGGTACGCGACTTTCGCGCCAAAGTCGCGTTTCAATGACGCGAAAAGCGCCATTTCTCAGCCAATGAAGGTGAACGCAGAGTGTGGGCAGCGTGATGACATAGGTCCTGGTCCCCACCATCTTAGAGAAGGGCATTGCAGTGATTGGCTTGCTGTCTGCGGCGTCACAGGGGCTATAAAGGGGCGTTCCCGCCGACCGCCATCTTACTGCTGCTGATCTGAGCTTAGGGAGAGGTTGCTGCCGCTTCGTCAGAATCAGGGAGAGCGTTAGGCAGGGTCCACTAACCACCAAACCGCTTGTGCTGCAGCGATTTCCACTGTCCAACACCACCTTCGGTGTGCAGGGACAGTGGAAGCTATTTTTTTTTTTTTTTCCCCTCAGCGCTGTAGCTCATTGGGCTGCCCTAGAAGGCTCCCTGATAGCTGTATTCCTGTGTGTACGCCACTGTGGAAACCAACTGCTTTTATCAAAGCACATATCCTCTTGTTCCTTCCTTTCTGCACAGCTATCTTTTTTGTTTGTCCACACTTTTTATTTAATTTGTGCATCAGTCCACTCCTATTGCTGCCTGCCATACCTGGCTGAGATTACTGCAGGGGAGATAGTAATTGTAGGACAGTCCCTGTTTTTTTTTTTTTTTTGTGGGAGATTAAGATTGGCATTTCTGCTACAGTGCCATCCCTGTGTGTGCCATCTCTCACTGAGTGGGCCATAGAAAGCCTATTTATTTTTTCCTTCATTTGTGTTCTAAAATCTACCTCAACACAAAAACACTACATCAATCAGTGGGAGAAAAATATTGGCCTCAGTCAGGGCTTGTGTGCCACTGCTGTGTGTGCTATCTCTCATTCAGTGGGCTATAGAAAGCCTATTTATTTATTATTTTTTTTTAAATATTATTTGGTTTCTAAAGTCTCCCTGAAACAAAAAAAATACCTAAAAAAACAGTGGGAGAGTAATATTGCCCTTTCAGCTTGTGTGCCAGTCTTGACTCCTGGGTGTGCCACCTCTGTCCCTCTCATTCAGTGGGCCATAGAAAGCCTTTTTTTTTTTTTTTTTTTAATATTATTTGGTTTCTAAAGTCTCCCTGAAAATAAAAAAAAAAATACATAAAAAAACAGTGGGAGAGTAATATTGCCCTTTCAGCTTGTGTGCCAGTCTTCACTCCTGGGTGTGCCACCTCTGTCCCTCTCATTCAGTGGGCCATAGAAAGCCTTGTTTTTTTTTTTTTTTAATATTATTTGGTTTCTAAAGTCTCCCTGAAAATAAAAAAAAAAATACATAAAAAAACAGTGGGAGAGTAATATTGCCATTTCAGCTTGTGTGCCAGTCTTGACTCCTGGGTGTGCCACCTCTGTCCCTCTCATTCAGTGGGCCATAGAAAGCCTTGTTTTTTTGTTTTTTTTTTAATATTATTTGGTTTCTAAAGTCTCCCTGAAAATAAAAAAAAAATACATAAAAAAACAGTGGGAGAGTAATATTGCCATTTCAGCTTGTGTGCCAGTCTTGACTCCTGGGTGTGCCACCTCTCTCTCTAATTGTGGGCCATAGAAAGCCTTTTTATTTTTTTCCTTCATTTGTGTTTTAAAATCAACCTCAACACAAAAACACTACATCAATCAGTGGGAGAAAAATATTGGCCTCAGTCAGGGCTTGTGTGCCACTCCTGTGCGTGCCATCTCTCATTCAGTGGGCCATAGAAAGCCTTGTTTTTTTGTTTTTTTTTAATATTATTTGGTTTCTAAAGTCTCCCTGAAAATAAAAAAAAAAATACCTAAAAAAACAGTGGGAGAGTAATATTGCCCTTTCAGCTTGTGTGCCAGTCTTCACTCCTGGGTGTGCCACCTCTGTCCCTCTCATTCAGTGGGCCATAGAAAGCCTTGTTTTTTTTTTTTTAATATTATTTGGTTTCTAAAGTCTCCCTGAAAATAAATAAAAAAAAAACATAAAAAAACAGTGGGAGAGTAATATTGCCCTTTCAGCTTGTGTGCCAGTCTTGACTCCTGGGTGTGCCACCTCTGTCCCTCTCATTCAGTGGGCCATAGAAAGCCTTGTTTTTTTGTTTTTTTTTTAATATTATTTGGTTTCTAAAGTCTCCCTGAAAATAAAAAAAAAATACATAAAAAAACAGTGGGAGAGTAATATTGCCATTTCAGCTTGTGTGCCAGTCTTGACTCCTGGGTGTGCCACCTCTGTCCCTCTCATTCAGTGGGCCATAGAAAGCCTTGTTTTTTTGTTTTTTTTTTAATATTATTTGGTTTCTAAAGTCTCCCTGAAAATAAAAAAAAAATACATAAAAAAACAGTGGGAGAGTAATATTGCCCTTTCAGCTTGTGTGCCAGTCTTGACTCCTGGGTGTGCCACCTCTGTCCCTCTCATTCAGTGGGCCATAGAAAGCCTTGTTTTTTTTAATATTATTTGGTTTCTAAAGTCTCCCTGAAAATAAAAAAAAAAATACATAAAAAAACAGTGGGAGAGTAATATTGCCATTTCAGCTTGTGTGCCAGTCTTGACTCCTGGGTGTGCCACCTCTGTCCCTCTCATTCAGTGGGCCATAGAAAGCCTTGTTTTTTTTTTTTTTTTTTAATATTATTTGGTTTCTAAAGTCTCCCTGAAAATAAAAAAAAAAATACCTAAAAAAACAGTGGGAGAGTAATATTGCCCTTTCAGCTTGTGTGCCAGTCTTCACTCCTGGGTGTGCCACCTCTGTCCCTCTCATTCAGTGGGCCATAGAAAGCCTTGTTTTTTTTTTTTTTAATATTATTTGGTTTCTAAAGTCTCCCTGAAAATAAAAAAAAAAAAAACATAAAAAAACAGTGGGAGAGTAATATTGCCCTTTCAGCTTGTGTGCCAGTCTTGACTCCTGGGTGTGCCACCTCTGTCCCTCTCATTCAGTGGGCCATAGAAAGCCTTGTTTTTTTGTTTTTTTTTTAATATTATTTGGTTTCTAAAGTCTCCCTGAAAATAAAAAAAAAATACATAAAAAAACAGTGGGAGAGTAATATTGCCATTTCAGCTTGTGTGCCAGTCTTGACTCCTGGGTGTGCCACCTCTGTCCCTCTCATTCAGTGGGCCATAGAAAGCCTTGTTTTTTTGGTTTTTTTTTAATATTATTTGGTTTCTAAAGTCTCCCTGAAAATAAAAAAAAAAATACCTAAAAAAACAGTGGGAGAGTAATATTGCCCTTTCAGCTTGTGTGCCAGTCTTCACTCCTGGGTGTGCCACCTCTGTCCCTCTCATTCAGTGGGCCATAGAAAGCCTTGTTTTTTTTTTTTTTAATATTATTTGGTTTCTAAAGTCTCCCTGAAAATAAAAAAAAAAAAAACATAAAAAAACAGTGGGAGAGTAATATTGCCCTTTCAGCTTGTGTGCCAGTCTTGACTCCTGGGTGTGCCACCTCTGTCCCTCTCATTCAGTGGGCCATAGAAAGCCTTGTTTTTTTGTTTTTTTTTTAATATTATTTGGTTTCTAAAGTCTCCCTGAAAATAAAAAAAAAATACATAAAAAAACAGTGGGAGAGTAATATTGCCATTTCAGCTTGTGTGCCAGTCTTGACTCCTGGGTGTGCCACCTCTGTCCCTCTCATTCAGTGGGCCATAGAAAGCCTTGTTTTTTTGTTTTTTTTTAAATATTATTTGGTTTCTAAAGTCTCCCTGAAAATAAAAAAAAAATACATAAAAAAACAGTGGGAGAGTAATATTGCCCTTTCAGCTTGTGTGCCAGTCTTGACTCCTGGGTGTGCCACCTCTGTCCCTCTCATTCAGTGGGCCATAGAAAGCCTTGTTTTTTTTTTTTTTTTTTAATATTATTTGGTTTCTAAAGTCTCCCTGAAAATAAAAAAAAAATACATAAAAAAACAGTGGGAGAGTAATATTGCCCTTTCAGCTTGTGTGCCAGTCTTGACTCCTGGGTGTGCCACCTCTGTCCCTCTCATTCAGTGGGCCATAGAAAGCCTTGTTTTTTTTTTTTTTTTTTTAATATTATTTGGTTTCTAAAGTCTCCCTGAAAATAAAAAAAAAAATACATAAAAAAACAGTGGGAGAGTAATATTGCCATTTCAGCTTGTGTGCCAGTCTTGACTCCTGGGTGTGCCACCTCTGTCCCTCTCATTCAGTGGGCCATAGAAAGCCTTGTTTTTTTGTTTTTTTTTTAATATTATTTGGTTTCTAAAGTCTCCCTGAAAATAAAAAAAAAATACATAAAAAAACAGTGGGAGAGTAATATTGCCCTTTCAGCTTGTGTGCCAGTCTTGACTCCTGGGTGTGCCACCTCTGTCCCTCTCATTCAGTGGGCCATAGAAAGCCTTGTTTTTTTTTTTTTTTTTTAATATTATTTGGTTTCTAAAGTCTCCCTGAAAATAAAAAAAAAATACATAAAAAAACAGTGGGAGAGTAATATTGCCCTTTCAGCTTGTGTGCCAGTCTTGACTCCTGGGTGTGCCACCTCTGTCCCTCTCATTCAGTGGGCCATAGAAAGCCTTGTTTTTTTTGTTTTTTTTTAATATTATTTGGTTTCTAAAGTCTCCCTGAAAATAAAAAAAAAAATACATAAAAAAACAGTGGGAGAGTAATATTGCCATTTCAGCTTGTGTGCCAGTCTTGACTCCTGGGTGTGCCACCTCTGTCCCTCTCATTCAGTGGGCCATAGAAAGCCTTGTTTTTTTTTTTTTTTTTAATATTATTTGGTTTCTAAAGTCTCCCTGAAAATAAAAAAAAAAATACCTAAAAAAACAGTGGGAGAGTAATATTGCCCTTTCAGCTTGTGTGCCAGTCTTCACTCCTGGGTGTGCCACCTCTGTCCCTCTCATTCAGTGGGCCATAGAAAGCCTTGTTTTTTTTTTTTTTAATATTATTTGGTTTCTAAAGTCTCCCTGAAAATAAAAAAAAAAATACATAAAAAAACAGTGGGAGAGTAATATTGCCATTTCAGCTTGTGTGCCAGTCTTGACTCCTGGGTGTGCCACCTCTGTCCCTCTCATTCAGTGGGCCATAGAAAGCCTTGTTTTTTTTTTTTTTTAATATTATTTGGTTTCTAAAGTCTCCCTGAAAATAAAAAAAAAAAAAACATAAAAAAACAGTGGGAGAGTAATATTGCCCTTTCAGCTTGTGTGCCAGTCTTGACTCCTGGGTGTGCCACCTCTGTCCCTCTCATTCAGTGGGCCATAGAAAGCCTTGTTTTTTTTTTTTTTTTTTAATATTATTTGGTTTCTAAAGTCTCCCTGAAAATAAAAAAAAAATACATAAAAAAACAGTGGGAGAGTAATATTGCCATTTCAGCTTGTGTGCCAGTCTTGACTCCTGGGTGTGCCACCTCTGTCCCTCTCATTCAGTGGGCCATAGAAAGCCTTGTTTTTTTTTTTTTTTTAATATTATTTGGTTTCTAAAGTCTCACAGAGAAAAAAAAAAAAATAAATTAGGTGGGAGATTAATATTGACATTAGTGCTTGAGTGACAGTCCTGCGTGTGTGTCATCTCTGTGATTTGGTGTCACAGAAAACAGAGTGTGTAACATTGTGCCTGATTTTCCTTGTGGTCTCACCAACCTGTTAAGGGATATTGAAATCATACTGAAGTTATAGCTCACCGTGTAAGTTGTTTGACAGCAACAAATAAAGTTAGTTTGGTTACGATTTTTAAACAATGAGGAAGTCTGGTGCAAGAGGTCGTCGTGGGCGTTCATTGTCAGCTGGTAATGATGGTAGTGGTAGTGGAGCATCAGGTGGTCGTGGGGATAAAAATATTCCACCTAAGTCTGGAGTTGTGGAGCCAGTTTCGTCGTCAGGCTACACAAGGCCTCGAACGCTCTCTTTTCTGGGAGTAGGAAAACCGCTTTTAAAGGCGGAGCAGCAACAGCAAGTTTTGGCTTACATTGCAGACTCAGCCTCTAGCTCTTTTGCCTCCTCTTCCGAAACTGGTAAATGTAAAAGCAGCGCGTCGCTTGTGGATGTTCACGGTCAGGGACAAGTCGCTTCCTTGTCCTCCTCAGCAAAAACTACAACAAGAGAGAAGGATGCAGCAGGCGACACAACGGGTCACTCCATGGAGCTCTTTACACATACCGTCCCTGGCTTAGAAAGTGAAACATTTAACAGGCCATGCCCATTACAAGTAGATTCTGACATGGAGTGCACTGATGCACAGCCACAGCCAGAGTACTATGCTGCTCCTTTGACTCAGACCACCACATTGCCCTCTCAGGGTACAGATCCACAATCAGACCCTGATGAGACTATGTTGCCCCGCCACGAACGCTATACCACCGACCGACACAGTGACACAGACGAAGTTGCACACGAGCTCGAAGAGGAGGTAATAGATGACCCAGTTATTGACCCCGATTGGCAGCCATTGGGGGAACAGGGTGCAGGCGGCAGTAGTTCAGAAGCGGAGGTGGAGGAGGGGCCGCAGCAGGCATCAACATCGCAACAGGTTCCATCTGCCGGGCCCGTATCTGGCCCAAAACGCGTGTCAAAGCCAAAACCTGTTGGAGGACAGCGTGGCCATCCGGTTAAAGCTCAGTCTGCAATCCCTGAAAAGGGATCCGAGTCTAGGAAGAGTGCAGTCTGGCATTTTTTTAAACAACATCCAACTGATCAGCGCAAAGTCATCTGTCAAAAATGTTCAACTAGCTTAAGCAGAGGTCAGAATCTGAAAAGTCTAAATACTAGTTGCATGCATAGACACTTAACCACCATGCATTTTCAAGCCTGGACTAACTACCAAACGTCCCTTAAGGTTGTAGCACCCTCGGCCAATGAAGCTAGTCAGCAACGCAACATCCCTTCCGTCACTGTAAGGCCACCATTTTCCGCACCACCGGCAGTATCTGTGCAGGTTTCTTTGCCAGCCAAAAGCAGTCAGGGTCAGGGAATCACCAGTTTAGTAGGAGGAAATATTGCATCTAGGGCACCGGCGGAAACAATACCGTCTCCAACCGTCTCTCAGTCTGCCATGTACACCGGCACACCCGAAAGTTCCACGATCTCCTGCTCTCCAGTCCAGCTCACCCTACATGAGACTCTGGTTAGAAAAAGGAAGTACTTATCCTCGCATCCGCGTACACAGGGTTTTAACGCCCACATAGCTAGACTAATCTCGTTAGAGATGATGCCCTACCGTTTAGTTGAAAGCGAAGCTTTTAAAGCCCTGATGGAGTACGCTGAACCACGATACGAGCTACCTAGTCGACACTTTTTTTCCAGAAAAGCCATCCCAGCCCTGCACCAGCATGTTAAACAGCGCATCGTCCATGCACTTAGGCAATCTGTGAGTACAAAGGTGCACCTGACTACAGATGCATGGACCAGTAGGCATGGCCAGGGACGTTATGTGTCCATCACGGCACACTGGGTGAATGTGGTGGATGCAGGGTCCACAGGCGACATCAATTTAGGGACAGTTGTGCCTAGCCCACGGTCTAGGAAACAGTTGGCTGTAGGCGTTCGCACCCCCTCCTCCTCCTCCTCGTCCTCCTGCAGAAGCTACAGCTCTTCCACAGAACGCAGTCGGCCAACCACTCCATCGGCAGATGACACTGTTGCACACCAGTTGTCCCATTATGGGCCAGCTACTGCCAAGCGTCAGCAGGCTGTATTGGCTATGAAGTGTTTGGGCGACAACAGACACACCGCGGAAGTTCTGTCCGAGTTCTTGCAACAAGAAACGCAGTCGTGGCTGGGCACAGTAGATCTTGAGGCAGGCAAGGTAGTGAGTGATAACGGAAGGAATTTCATGGCTGCCATCTCCCTTTCCCAACTGAAACACATTCCTTGCCTGGCTCACACCTTAAACCTGGTGGTGCAGTGCTTATTGAAAACTTATCCTGGGTTCTCCGACCTGCTCCTCAAAGTGCGTGCACTTTGCTCACATATCCGACGTTCGCCTGTACACGCCAGCCGTATGCAGACCTATCAGCGGTCTTTGAACCTTCCCCAGCATCGCCTAATCATAGACGTTGCAACAAGGTGGAACTCAACACTGCACATGCTTCAGAGACTGTGCGAACAGAGGCGTGCTGTTATTTATTTGTGGGAGGATACACGGGCAGGCAGTAGGATGGCAGACGTGGAGTTGTCAGGTGTGCAGTGGTCGAAGATACAAGACATGTGTCAAGTCCTTCAGTGTTTTGAGGAATGCACACGGCTGGTTAGTGCAGACAACGCCGTAATAAGCATGAGCATCCCCCTAATGCGTCTGCTGATGCAAAGTTTGACGCACATAAAGGAGCAGGCGTCTGCACCAGAGGAAGAGGGAAGCCTTGATGACAGTCAGCCATTGTCTGGTCAGGGCAGTGTACAGGACGAGGTAGCGGGCGAAGAGGAGGTGGAGGACGAGGAGGATGATGGGGATGAGTATATTTTTAATGCGGAAACTTTCACGGGGGCACAGGAAATTGGTTGCGTGTCACGGCCGGGTTCTGGTTTTTTGAGGGACACAAGTGACGTAGATTTGCCTGCAACTGCCCCTCAACCAATCACAACCGGAGATTTGACAACTGGAACTTTGGCCCACATGGCGGATTATGCCTTACGTATCCTAAAAAGGGACACACGCATTACGAAAATGATGAACGATGACGATTACTGGTTGGCCTGCCTCCTTGATCCACGCTATAAAGGCAAATTGCAAAATATTATGCCACATGAGAACTTGGAACTAATATTAGCAACCAAACAATCAACTCTTGTTGACCGTTTGCTTCAGGCATTCCCAGCACACAGCGCACGTGATCGTTCTCACACGAGCTCCAGGGGGCAGCAGACTAGGAGTGTTAGGGGTGCACACATCAGAAGTGGCGTTGGACAGAGGGGTTTTCTGACCAGGTTGTGGAGTGATTTTGCTATGACCGCAGACAGGACAGGTACTGCTGCATCAATTGAAAGTGACAGGAGACAACATTTGTCCAGTATGGTTACTAACTATTTTTCATCCCTTATCGATGTTCTCCCTCAACCGTCATTCCCATTTGATTACTGGGCCTCCAAATTAGACACCTGGCCAGAATTGGCAGAATATGCATTGCAGGAGCTTGCTTGCCCGGCAGCAAGGTCCTATCAGAAAGAGTATTCAGTGCTGCAGGGTCAATATTAACCGAAAAAAGGACTCGTCTGGCTACCCAAAATGTTGACGATCTAACATTCATTAAAATGAACCACAACTGGATTTCAAAATCTTTTGCCCCACCTTGCCCGGCCGACACCTAGCTTTCCTATGAAAAGCTCTTGCCTGTGAATTACTTTTCTAATGTCTAATTTGCTGCTGCAGATTGTACAGCATACGACATGTTTACACCTCCCTAAATGGCCAAACTCCCCACACGGGGCCGTGGTATCGCGACTTGGCGCAAGCACCCGTGAGACTGCTGTTTGTCTGAAGAGGTGGGTGTGCTCGCTTTTGGCTGACGGCATTGCTACTGGGTCCCTCATAGTACAATGTAGTGTCTCTGGCGGTGGTGGTGCGCACCCAACGTCAGACACACCGTTGTAACATGAGTGGCCCTGGGGCGGTCCCGCCGGCCTCAAGAGAGTTCCCCCCTACCCCAGCTCAAACTGGGCTCTACCACGTGCAAAATTATGTCGCACAGCTCCACCAATCTTTAGTCTATTCGCTGACATCATTCAATGTCTGGCACTGACAATACAAATTTGTAGACATCTATGATGCAACTTAAAGTAGTCTGTGTCTGTGTCCTATATTGGCACCATTAAATAGTTACTGCCAAATTACTATGTCAGAAACACAGCAGATGAGCCCACCCCTGTACCTAAGTATGCCACCTTTTTTTTTGTTTTGGTTGTTTTGCGAGACATTAACATCTATTTATATTTTGGGAGTACTGGGACAGACACTCCTTGCACTACTCCTCCACTCAGCACCAAGCTGCCTGCCCGTGTATCCATGTAACCGCTGTAAAACTGCCATGAGCCTATTGTTTGTTATTTTAGGCCTTTGAAGCCTTTCTGCGCTCCCTCCTTCCACTAGTCCTCCACTGACCAGACCACTGCTGCCCGTGTACCCCTGGAACCAATTTTAAAGTGCCTACAGCCAGCCCATTTTATTGTGTTAGGCCTTCGAAGCCTGTCTGCGGTCCCTCCTTCCACTAGGCCTCCACTGACCAGACCACTGCTGCCCGTGTACCCCTGGAACCAATTTTAAAGTGCCTACAGCCTGCCCATTTTATTGTGTTAGGCCTTCGAAGCCTGTCTGCGGTCCATACTTTAAATACTCCTCCACTCACCACCAAGCTGCCTGCCCGTGTATCCATGTAACCGCTGTAAAACTGCCATGAGCCTATTGTTTGTTATTTTAGGCCTTTGATAGCCTGTCTGCGGTCCCTACTCCTCCACTGACCACCAAGCTGCCTGCCCGTGTATCCATGTAACCGCTGTAAAACTGCCATGAGCCTATTGTTTGTTATTTTAGGCCTTTGAAGCCTTTCTGCGCTCCCTCCTTCCACTAGTCCTCCACTGACCAGACCACTGCTGCCCGTGTACCCCTGGAACCAATTTTAAAGTGCCTACAGCCAGCCCATTTTATTGTGTTAGGCCTTCGAAGCCTGTCTGCGGTCCCTCCTTCCACTAGGCCTCCACTGACCAGACCACTGCTGCCCGTGTACCCCTGGAACCAATTTTAAAGTGCCTACAGCCAGCCCATTTTATTGTGTTAGGCCTTCGAAGCCTGTCTGCGGTCCATACTTTAAATACTCCTCCACTCACCACCAAGCTGCCTGCCCGTGTATCCATGTAACCGCTGTAAAACTGCCATGAGCCTATTGTTTGTTATTTTAGGCCTTTGAAGCCTTTCTGCGCTCCCTCCTTCCACTAGTCCTCCACTGACCAGACCACTGCTGCCCGTGTACCCCTGGAACCAATTTTAAAGTGCCTACAGCCAGCCCATTTTATTGTGTTAGGCCTTCGAAGCCTGTCTGCGGTCCATACTTTAAATACTCCTCCACTCACCACCAAGCTGCCTGCCCGTGTATCCATGTAACCGCTGTAAAACTGCCATGAGCCTATTGTTTGTTATTTTAGGCCTTTGATAGCCTGTCTGCGGTCCCTACTCCTCCACTGACCACCAAGCTGCCTGCCCGTGTATCCATGTAACCGCTGTAAAACTGCCATGAGCCTATTGTTTGTTATTTTAGGCCTTTGAAGCCTTTCTGCGCTCCCTCCTTCCACTAGTCCTCCACTGACCAGACCACTGCTGCCCGTGTACCCCTGGAACCAATTTTAAAGTGCCTACAGCCAGCCCATTTTATTGTGTTAGGCCTTCGAAGCCTGTCTGCGGTCCATACTTCCACTAGGCCTCCACTGACCAGACCACTGCTGCCCGTGTACCCCTGGAACCAATTTTAAAGTGCCTACAGCCAGCCCATTTTATTGTGTTAGGCCTTCGAAGCCTGTCTGCGGTCCCTCCTTCCACTAGGCCTCCACTGACCAGACCACTGCTGCCCGTGTACCCCTGGAACCAATTTTAAAGTGCCTACAGCCAGCCCATTTTATTGTGTTAGGCCTTCGAAGCCTGTCTGCGGTCCATACTTTAAATACTCCTCCACTCACCACCAAGCTGCCTGCCCGTGTATCCATGTAACCGCTGTAAAACTGCCATGAGCCTATTGTTTGTTATTTTAGGCCTTTGATAGCCTGTCTGCGGTCCCTACTCCTCCACTCAGCACCAAGCTGCCTGCCCGTGTATCCATGTAACCGCTGTAAAACTGCCATGAGCCTATTGTTTGTTATTTTAGGCCTTTGAAGCCTTTCTGCGCTCCCTCCTTCCACTAGTCCTCCACTGACCAGACCACTGCTGCCCGTGTACCCCTGGAACCAATTATAAAGTGCCTACAGCCAGCCCATTTTATTATGTTAGGCCTTTGAAGCCTGTCTGCGGTCCCTACTTTAAATACTCCTCCACTCACCACCAAGCTGCCTGCCCGTGTATCCATGTAACCGATTTCAAACTGCCATGACTGCCTACTGTTTGTTATTTTAGGCCTTTGTGAGCCTGTCTGCGGCCCCTACTTGCAATACTCCTCCACTGACCACAATGCTGCCTGGAGTGCCTGCCTGTGTATCCATGTAACCGATTTCAAACTGCCATGACTGCCTACTGTTTGTTATTTTAGGCCTTTGTGAGCCTGTCTGCGGCCCCTACTTGCAATACTCCTCCACTGACCACAATGCTGCCTGGAGTGCCTGCCTGTGTATCCATGTAACCGATTTCAAACTGCCATGACTGCCTACTGTTTGTTATTTTAGGCCTTTGTGAGCCTGTCTGCGGCCCCTACTTGCAATACTCCTCCACTGACCACACCAATGCTGCCCGTGTACCCCTGGAACCTATTTAAAAGTTCATAGAGCCTAGTTATATATTTTATTTACTATTAATAAGGCCATGATGGACTACGCTGTACCACGCTACAAGCTAACCAGTCGACACTTCTTTTGCGAGAAAAGCCATCCCAACCCTCCACCAGCTTGTAGAAGACCGCATTGTCCATGCACTCTGGCAATCTGTGAGTACAAAGGTGCACCTGACAACAGACGCATGGACCTGTAGGCATGGCCACGGAAGATTACGTGTCCATTACGGCACAATGGGTTAATGTGTTGGATGCATGGTCCACAGAGGACAGCCTACTAAGTATGTCTGCAGTCCATAATTCAAATTGTCCTCCACTGTCTAAATCGGAGCTTCCACCTTCTGGCTTTCGGCCTATAGTATCAGAAATTAAACTGCATTTGGCCTTCAACTTTGGTTACGGCCTACTAACGGCTTCTGCCCCTCCCTGGTGTTGCCCACAACTAAATAAAGCTGAGCTTCAACCTTCCGGCTCTCATTAAGTGGTTTTGAAAAAACAAAATGGTGGATAGGGCCTACTAACGGCTTCTGCCCCTCCCTGGTGTTGCCCACAACTAAATAAAGCTGAGCTTCAACCTTCCGGCTCTCATTAAGTGGTTTTGAAAAAACAAAATGGTGGATAGGGCCTACTAACGGCTTCTGCCCCTCCCTGGTGTTGCCCTCAACTAAATAAAGCTGAGCTTCAACCTTCCGGCTCTCATTAAGTGGTTTTGAAAAAACAAAATGGTGGATAGGGCCTACTAACGACTTCTGCCCCTCCCTGGTGTTGCCCTCAACTAAATAAAGCTGAGCTTCAACCTTCCGGCTCTCATTAAGTGGTTTTGAAAAAACAAAATGGTGGATAGGGCCTACTAACGGCTTCTGCCCCTCCCTGGTGTTGCCCACAACTAAATAAAGCTGAGCTTCAACCTTCCGGCTCTCATTAAGTGGTTTTGAAAAAACAAAATGGTGGATAGGGCCTACTAACGGCTTCTGCCCCTCCCTGGTGTTGCCCACAACTAAATAAAGCTGAGCTTCAACCTTCCGGCTCTCATTAAGTGGTTTTGAAAAAACAAAATGGTGGATAGGGCCTACTAACGGCTTCTGCCCCTCCCTGGTGTTGCCCTCAACTAAATAAAGCTGAGCTTCAACCTTCCGGCTCTCATTAAGTGGTTTTGAAAAAACAAAATGGTGGATAGGGCCTACTAACGGCTTCTGCCCCTCCCTGGTGTTGCCCTCAACTAAATAAAGCTGAGCTTCAACCTTCCGGCTATCATTAAGTGGTTTTGAAAAAACAAAATGGTGGATAGGGCCTACTAACGGCTTCTTCCCCTCCCTGGTGTTGCCCTCAACTAAATAAAGCTGAGCTTCAACCTTCCGGCTCTCATTAAGTGGTTTTGAAAAAACAAAATGGTGGATAGGGCCTACTAACGGCTTCTGCCCCTCCCTGGTGTTGCCCACAGCTAAATAAAGCTGAGCTTCAACCTTCCGGCTCTCATTAAGTGGTTTTGAAAAAACAAAATGGTGGATAGGGCCTACTAACGACTTCTGCCCCTCCCTGGTGTTGCCCTCAACTAAATAAAGCTGAGCTTCAACCTTCCGGCTCTCATTAAGTGGTTTTGAAAAAACAAAATGGTGGATAGGGCCTACTAACGGCTTCTGCCCCTCCCTGGTGTTGCCCACAACTAAATAAAGCTGAGCTTCAACCTTCCGGCTATCATTAAGTGGTTTTGAAAAAACAAAATGGTGGATAGGGCCTACTAACGGCTTCTTCCCCTCCCTGGTGTTGCCCTCAACTAAATAAAGCTGAGCTTCAACCTTCCGGCTCTCATTAAGTGGTTTTGAAAAAACAAAATGGTGGATAGGGCCTACTAACGGCTTCTGCCCCTCCCTGGTGTTGCCCACAACTAAATAAAGCTGAGCTTCAACCTTCCGGCTCTCATTAAGTGGTTTTGAAAAAACAAAATGGTGGATAGGGCCTACTAACGGCTTCTGCCCCTCCCTGGTGTTGCCCACAACTAAATAAAGCTGAGCTTCAACCTTCCGGCTCTCATTAAGTGGTTTTGAAAAAACAAAATGGTGGATAGGGCCTACTAACGGCTTCTGCCCCTCCCTGGTGTTGCCCTCAACTAAATAAAGCTGAGCTTCAACCTTCCGGCTCTCATTAAGTGGTTTTGAAAAAACAAAATGGTGGATAGGGCCTACTAACGACTTCTGCCCCTCCCTGGTGTTGCCCTCAACTAAATAAAGCTGAGCTTCAACCTTCCGGCTCTCATTAAGTGGTTTTGAAAAAACAAAATGGTGGATAGGGCCTACTAACGGCTTCTGCCCCTCCCTGGTGTTGCCCACAACTAAATAAAGCTGAGCTTCAACCTTCCGGCTCTCATTAAGTGGTTTTGAAAAAACAAAATGGTGGATAGGGCCTACTAATGGCTTCTGCCCCTCCCTGGTGTTGCCCACAACTAAATAAAGCTGAGCTTCAACCTTCCGGCTCTCATTAAGTGGTTTTGAAAAAACAAAATGGTGGTTAGGGCCTACTAACGGCTTCTGCCCCTCCCTGGTGTTGTCCTCAACTGAACAAAGCTGAGCTTCCACATTCTGCCTTTCGCCCTATACTATCAGATATTAAACTGCATTTGGCCTACTAGTGTGGTTAGGCCCTTGAAACAGTGTCTGCTGCTCTTGGGTTTGCTACTCCACTGAACAAAGCAATGCCGCCTGTTTAGTCCTGTTACCAATTTTGAACTGCATTTAGCCTACTTTATTCTTTGGCCCTATATCTGTTTCCTCCTCATCCTGCCCATTGCCCAGCCACTGCTAAATGAGTCTGCTGGTACATTGACCTAGACCACTACATTCCCCTTGTACTCTACACAGCCAGAATCTGACCCTGCTGAAAGTAAGGTTCCCCTTCTCGCATGTTATACCACCTTACACAGGGACAAAGAGGAAGGTGCAGATGAAAGTGCAGGTTCCTTCATCAGGTGGGGGGGCATACTCGTTGGCGACGTCACTGGCACAGGGCCCCTCAGAGTACGCAAAAGTGTCGCTGCTGGTGGGAGGCGCCCCCGCCATGCAAACACACCGCCGTACTTTGAGGGGCCCTGTGCCAGTGCCAATGCGAACGAGTGGGCCCCCCCCTGCTTGCTCAGGATCACAGCACTTGCAACGTTTAAATACTTACCTTTCCCTGCAACACCGCCGTGACGTAGTCCGCATTTCCTGGGCCCACGAAAAAATTGAGCCAGCCCTACTCCCCCCACAACTTTTGCCAAATGACCCCCAATTCCCTATGCCCAACTATTATTATAAAGTTAATTACGATTGGCAAGCTTCAGAAACAAGAATGGATGTTTTTGGCATTAAAATGGGCACTGTAGGTGTTTTCCTGGCCTCCACTCACTGCCGACTATGCTTCCCCATTGACTTGCATTGGGTTTCGTGTTTCGGTCGATCCCCGACTTTTAGCGATAATCGGCCGACTGCACTCGACTCGACTCTGGACAAAATCGGGTTTCCCAAAACCCTACTCGATCTTAAAAAAATGAAAGTCGCTCAACCCTAGCTGTGACACCCTAGCTGTGCTTCTGCTAGGTAAGCTACTATGACACCGAAGTTGTGCTTTTGCTAGGTAAGCTACTGTGACACCCTAGCTGTGCTTCTACTAGGTAAGTAGCTGTGACACCCTAGCTGTGCTTCTGCTAGGTAAGCTACTTTGACACTGAAGTTGTGCTTTTGCTAGGTAAGCTACTGTGACACCCTCGCTGTGCTTCGGTTAGGTAAGCTACTGTGACACCATATTTGTGCTTCTGCTAGATAAGCAGCTGTGACACCAGAACTGTGTTTCCATCAGGTAGACTGTTGCATCATGACATGTGGCAATTAGCCAATCATGCTGCTGTAAGGGTATGTGTCCACGTTCAGGAAACGCTGCGTTTTTGACGCTGCGTTTTTCCGCAGCGTCAAAAACGCAGCGTCCAGATGTTACAGCATAGTGGAGGGGATTTCATGAAATCCCGACTCCACTATGCGTTAAAAAACGCATGCGTTTTTGCCACGAAAACGCACATGCGGTGCATTTTTTCAAAACGCAGCATGTTGCTACAATGAGCAAAACACGCAGGAACACCGCAGGTGACCTGCCAGTGACCTCAGGTGCAGTTTTGGTCAGGATTTTACTTGCATAAAATCCTGACCAAAGCCTGAAGCAAGCCTGAACGTGGACACATACCCTAATAGTATGCAGGTACTGAGTGTGTCACCACAGAACAGACAGACCAACAGTTGAGGGGTTTATTAACAGGAATCAGGTTCTCCTCACAGGGTGGAAGCAGTGGAATATAACTAGCAATTAAACAGTGCAAAAATATGGGAGTCAAACAGTGTAACAAAAGTAAGCAGGATTTCTTGAGAAAACAACACTTATCAGTCTGATGAGGACTTGCTTGAAGTGTCGTCTTCTCCAACGTAGGCGCCAAGAAACAGCGGCGCTTGTCATCCCTATGTTGTCTGTGGGCTGAGTAGTCTCTAGGAACCCGCTGCCTGGGGTTTCGGGAGTTAATCTGATATGCACAGGCTCTGAGTCTTTAGCTTTTACAGCACAGCCTATCCCAGGAAAACGATGGTCAGTCTATTATTAAGTCTCTCACCAGGAATCAAGGGCTCTGCACGGAAACCGTGGGTACCAGGGGTCACAGTCTCTGCACTGATACCGTGGGTACCAGGGCATCACAGTCTCTGCACGGGCCAATGTCTCTGCACGGGTCTCAAGGCGCCCCTCTCCAGTCACAGCAGAGTCCGCTTTCATGTACTCCCAAGATGTAGTCTTTCTGGGCAATCTCCCTGTATTTGTCCTCTGACCGGGAGCTCTCTCTCCCAGAGCGCAGCCGCGCCCTGCTCTGACCACTGCTCACGCTGCTCTGACCCTTGCGCACGCGCTTTTCCCGCTCTCTGCCCCGCTTCCTTCCTGTCCCAGTCTCTAAGTTTGCCCCCTGGGGAACCTGTAGCACATCTCAATGGTTCCAGGCACGGAGCCGAGAAGGTAACCGCCCCCGGATTCTTCTTGTGCTTCACCTCCTTACACTGCTGTGAAATTGATAAGCTGCTATGATACTGTAAAGCAATGTGGCAGATGTTTAAGTATATAGAGGTGGATCATGTTTTAGGGAAAGCACAATAGAAACTTTAAAAAAATCATATAAGTCAATTTTTGTCAAATCAGTGAATGGAAATCTTGCTTGGGTGTCAACTTCTCTTGGTAAACTTCTCTTCTTCTCTTGGTATAATTCTCTGCTAAAAGGGGCGCCAAAATGATTGCCCCACTAAAAGGATGATCCCATTTATATCGGCCCCTCCTCATCTCCACCCCAATCCCACCTACTTTCCCCATAGCCCAATCCTAGATCCATAATTCAAATTCTCTACCCCTCCTCCTATTAACCCACTTCATGTTCACTCCCTATAGTCCCTCTCAACCCTGTCATGTCGTCCTCCCTTAAATGGCCTGTGGCCCCCAGTACGTCCTCTCTTGACGTTGGGTATTCATGATGCCTGTGAGTTTCCCTTATATAAGCCACTATCTTTAACCCTAAAACCTCCCCCAAACAAAATTCCATACCACGCCCAAATGACTACTCGTCAATCCTTAATTTGGATAAATTGGCCACAGCAGACTTTATTAACATTTTTAACATAACAGTTTATTTGATTAACATTAACCCCGGAGAGGGCGGTCCTCGAAGCCCCAATAAGTAACCAACTCAGGTCAAATGTCCATAATTTGGCCTCCAGGTCGCGTCTTGCCTCTAGCCGCTAGGCACCAGCTCAGAGATGCTAAGAGACTCGCCCAGCCAATATCCGCCAAAGTACCCATGGCCCCAGTAATCTCAACCGTGTAACCACTATATTCCCTTCCATTTTAAACCACACCAGGGGGAGTCCAGGATCTTTAAATTCCCCTCCCTCCAAGCCGCCATTTATTGGCACCACCAACTTCGAGGACCTCCTCTCCCCGCCACCAACATAAATGTTCTGACCCCTCAAACATTTATGTCCCACCACACCACCAACCCCTTCTCTATACCTTCCTGTATTGCCAAGCACCACAGATCCAGACCAATTGCATTTAAGTGGATACCATCCTTCCTCCAGTACTCGCAAATTCCCGACTCCAAATCCACATGTTGAGCAAGGATAGCCCCATTTCTAACCATAAAACGGGAGACCGCTCTATTTACCTTTATCCTAGCCCTGTTCAGACCTTGTTCTGATCAGGCCCCATACCACACCTTTCTGGGAACGATATCAGACCAGATCACCATCAGATGCGTAAACATAGACCACAGCCTCAGTAAATCAAACTTGATATCGTTAATCAATTCCCTACATGGACGCTTTCCCAAATCATTGCCCCCTAAATGGATCACCAACAAGTCCGGCTCCCGATCCAAATGACTAAAGTTGTGGAACTCGGGCAACAGCTGCTTCCATGACATTCCACGCTTTCCGATCCATCTCACGACTGCCGATGTCTTCTTCACACCCAGTTGCCTCCCATTTAGACGAACGTCCGCTCGCAGCGCCACCCAAAAGATGAACGAGTGACCCATAATCCACGTGAGCAATGGCCTCCTCGCTGAAACAGAAAGAGAAAAACAAAAACACCACAACCATAACAATTGCAAATCACTATCCCGTTAACAACCAAACAACCGCCCCTCAAATCAGTGACGGGCGAATGTATGACCAGAATCTCGCGGATTCCCAACGACCAATTTTTTGCACCAAATCATCACCCAAACCTCGTCTAGCTGCTTCCGTAGCCACCCCAATTCGAAAGGAATGCCCTGTAAAATTCTTTGCCGGAATACCCCCTCATGCTAGACAACACTTGAATACCGTCACAAACTGATATCGAGATAAGAATGAACCATCCTCGTGCCTTAACAACAGATCATCTCCCAACCAAACAACCCTCTGAGAATTCATGCACAAGAACATCAGCCGTATATTACCAAACCAAAAAACTAGCGACTCAACCATGAATATAACATTAATAGGAGAACCATGAGTCAAAAAGGGTTGCCAGCCGTATTTAAATCAAATAATATCAATTTTTATTAAGGTACAATCAAATAACATAATAAAATATTACCACTTATGATAAAGTGACATAGTGACTAAATCCGTGGATGCAGTGGTGAGCTGGGAATATCGGTACGAGACATGAAAGCTCCTATGATATACATATGTGAAGATCGTATATTATCACAATGAAGTGTGCTAGCAGCTGACTGCCGAAAACCGGCAGCCCAGCAAAGGTAAATTGATTCTATAAAGTGCAACAGTGCTATGAAACAGACCTAAAGCTGCAAATGCACACAGAGTAAGTAAAAGGTGTTATTTACCCATGTGGGATAGTGTAGAAGTCTCGTCCGGCACCCAGTCACATACCCCAACGCGCGTTTCGCGTTTGAACGTTGCCGCTTCCTCAGGGGGCGTGGAAACAGAGTAAAGGACATAGAGGGGAACCGGGTACCTCGAAAAGAATAACCTTACAATCTTTTCCTGCCGTGTCCGTTTTCGAATACCGTAAAAATATCTCCAACCTGTCTCCGTACAAAACCACATCACGGCTAATCAAACCCCCTTTACAGTGTCTGGAGGGGCCAACCAACTCGCCCAAACGAAATGTGCCAAAAAATGCCAAAGAAAACGCTAGCTTAAACAAGGTTACCTCAGACGGTGAAGAGCAAACCCCCGATAATTGCTCCCCTAAAATTAATAGTACTTCATAAGACACAGGACGTCTCCCACCCATAACCCTCCAGCCTTTTCGCCATCCCCTCATCACTTGGAGGACCATAAACGACTTGGTTAAATCCTGTAACCCTCTAAACTTGAAGCCAGACGCTAATCCTGACAAAAAATTATTGACTTTCGGGACCGTCCATCCTGACTCTCAATTATGCCCCATTAGCAACAGCAACTTGCCTTCATCCTCTAAGCCCGTCCCCAATGTTGACTTCCAATCTTCCCATACGCTTCACGACTCAACATAATGTGACCATGTCCCAGACACTAGGGATCTGGATAATAGATCTCTTACTGCCCCGACGGAAGATTCCATAAGTTCTCTGGGCACACCACTCCTGTGAGATCTACTTGAGGCACCAATTCTCGAACACGATCCCACTGCGAACAATAATTGGTATCAGGCCTGAACTCCACGGTTACCCATAAGTTACACTGAAAACCCATCCACACCAAATGCTGTAACACTTTCAGCAGTGCCGGATCAGATGAAGACAGCTAATTTATGGCTCTCACAGCCCCCTCAGTCCCACAACCAAAACAAATCTTCGAGTTCTGAACGTCCGATCCCCACAATGACAACGCAACAGCAATGTGGAACACCGAACACAACACTCGGTTGGATGATAAACCTTTTTCGACCCAGAAGCTTGGCCATTGACACACTAGCCAGCTGTTCTTAAACAACAGGCTGAAACCTTGATCACCCACCGAACCAATCAAGAAACCTAAGGACTCGGCCGGCACCATTGGTGCAATCCACAATGACTTCCCACTATATGAGTCCAAGAACAGCGCCCATACCCTCAAGTCATCTTTCAAAGTTTTCCTAAGCCTAATGAAATGTGACGGTACTTGAACCCCTGCCGTAGGCAAGGACAGCCTTCGACAAAAGGCTCTGCCCATTGGCAAGATCCGGCAAGCGAAATTCAGCTTACCAAGCAAAGATTGAATCTCCCGCAACGTTACCTTCTTCAGCCCAATAACCCAGTTCACTTCCATTCTCATGCCGACCAATTTGTCTTCAGGCAACCTACACTCCATTTTGACCGTGTATATCTCGATACCCAAAAAGCTTAATGACGTTACTGGACCCACGTTTTTTTCAGCTGCCAACGGAACACCGAACTTCTTTGCCACACACTCCATTGTATGAAGCAAAACTGAACAATCAGCGGACTGTGCCGAACCAACAAACAAAAAATCGTCTAGATAATGAATGCAAGACCGAAGTCCAGACATGTCCTTAAAGGTCCATTCCAAAAATGTGCTGAACATCTCAAAATACGCACACGACAATGAACACCCCATCGGCAGGCAACGATCAACGTAAAGACCCTCATTCCAAAAACACCCTAACAAATGCAAGCTATCCGGGCTAACAGGTAGCAAACGAAACGCAGCCTCGATGTCTGTTTTTGCCAACCAGGCACCCTGCCCACAAAGTCTAACCCAATCCATGGCCACGTCGAATGACATATATAAAACCAAACACAATTGTGGGTCAATGCCATCATTAACCGATAAACCTTTTGGGAACGAAAGGTGGTGAATCAACCTAAATTTATTAGCCTCTTTTTTGGGAACTACCCCCAAAGGTGAGACTCTCAAATTCTCAATAGGGATAGACCGAAATGGACCAGCCATTTGCCCTAAAGCCCCCTCTTTGCTCAATTTTTCAGTAACCACTTCTGGGAATTCATAGGCCGACTTTAAATTTTTTGTTGACAACTGCACCTGAACATCCACAAACGGAATCGTAAAACCATTTCGCAAGACTAACACCACCTCCCTATTTGGATATCTACTTAGAAACATCTCCATCTTTGCCAGATGCACTGGAGTCACTCCTTTTCTCAAAACCATCAGACCTTTTTTGCTTTCCTCCCCTGAAACATCTCGTCGACCCATGACTACCTCCGCACGATGAGCATTCGTGTTTAAATTTACATTTTGCCCCAAACCTGCAAGCCCCTTCATTAAAGGCAAAACACAGTCCTTTCTGCATGACCTGCCCCGAACCCCCGGTGCCCCCGGGAAATGGCTGAAATCCCTGTCCTGGCCTAACCGGAGCTGTCACCCTCATCCATAAAGCAATATCTTTATGATCCCAGCGGATACTCGGTCGAACCGCCTTGCGTTGCCGGAATTGCTCATCATATCTAAGCCAACCCTGTCGCCCCATAAACTCTGTAGGCTTCACCGATGATATCCAAATAACAGAATAAAGGGGCACAAGTCTCCGGTGACTTCTCCCCTATGACACTGGCTAAAATTGCAAAAGCCTGCAGCCAATTAGAGAAAGTACGGGGAATCAACCTAAACCTCCTCCTTTCCTCGTCCTCCTTCTTAGAGTCGTCCCTACGAGCTTTGTCCAAATTGAAACGTTCTAACGGGAGTAGTGAAAATATTTCGACATACTCCCCCTTCCATATTTTTTCTTTCGTCTCGATTTTTAGATGAGCCCCTAACGGCCCTTCAAAACAAACATATACCTCCCCTTTTGCCGCATCATCTACTTGTACCAAATCATCCTTGTCCTTCTCCGCGCCTTCTAATGCTGAAGATCCTTGGGTTGTTACCTCACTGCTCCCTGCCACTGCTTCCCCAGTCACCAATGAAGCCCCCTGTAATGGACTTTGTACTGGCATAAAAGAACCCCTAACCCCATCAGCCTCTAAAACTCCCCTATCCCTCACATTACACAACCACGCGGATAGTGGTGATGAGACGCTCTGATTAACTCCCAAGTCCCATAACCTGATCAAATCCTTCAACCCCTGTAGTAAGATGCCGGCACCATAACTAGCCCCCCCTACAGACATATCCCCCATTCCCACATCAACACTAGGAGTCAGTGATGGCAGTAAAAGAGGAAAAATGCTTCTCTCACCTGGCTGCCTGGGTGCTGTGTTCCCAGCAGCCGTCGATCCAGGATCCCAAAGCGACCAGTCCATCTCCGATCTTCCCTGGCGATGTGGGCTCACGGTTCCATAGGTCCCATCCCGTTGGTCCTGAGGAGCCGCCGCGCGTCTGAAGTCCACGGAGCTGTCCTGGATTATGGCGTAGCCCCCTGGCGACCCCAGGCGTATAGGTGATCCAAATTGCATGGGTGACCTGCCCCTGCTAGTCTCACGGCCCCCCCTAAAACTGTCCCACTCAACGCCTCCGTCGCCCAAGGGGCCCGAGAATATACCTCCCCCCCGCTAGCTCCCCTGACAGCCGATGAGGCCGCAGAATCCTTCTGGCCGCTGCAGCTTGCGCACACAGCAGCAGCAGCAGCTAGCGAGTAGGCGGAGCTATGGAAGCACCCATAACCAGCTGCCCTGCGTTCCGGGGCCTGTGTTGCCGCCGCCGGTCGGTCACTCACATCACGCCGGACGGAGGCCCGGATGGACAGGGCTTCCGCTGCTCCTGTAACTGGTTCCTCTGCACCTGACGTACCTGGTAAGTGGGCGGACCCCCTCGCCGTGATGCAGCTGGAGTCACCCGTTGAGCGGGCCCTCGCCTAGTCCCACGCGCCATACCTGGTCACCGAGCTGGGCTGTTCCAGGCTGGGCACCAGCCGCCCCATTTCCTGGTTCCCTGCTCGGTCTGGACGATTCAGATGAAGGGGAGGCTGATGCCTCCCCCCACTGTAGGCCCCGCCATGATGAAGGATTCCTCCCGGCTCCCTGACTGCGCGCCCTAGGTCTGCGGCGCGCAGCTTCAGCCGGAGGGTCCCCGGAGGGGCTCCTAATATGACGCCGGGCCCGGGGGGGGTCACCTCAGGGCTCAGGCACTCCAGGGGCCTAGATCTCCGATGCCAGTGGCCCTCGTTCTGGGGCTGAGAAGGCCAAGGTTCCCCCGTCAGGTAGCAGGCCTTGTATTGATGCATGCAACCAGCCTGCACCCCTGGTGCTAGCAGCATCCCTCAAATGCTGCAATATTGCCTCTATCTCCATGGCTCAGGAACTACCCTACAGAGCTCGCTTCTCTGCTAAAAGGGGCGACAAAATGATTGCCCCACTAAAAGGATGATCCCATTTATATCGGCCCCTCCTTATCTCCACCCCAATCCCGCCTACTTTCACCATAGCCCAATCCTAGATCCATAATTCAAAATCCTCTACCCCTCCTCCTATTAACCCACTTCATGTTCACTCCCTATAGTTCCTCTCAACCCTGTCATAGTTACATAGTTACATAGTTACATAGTTATTAAGGTTGAAGGAAGACTGTAAGTCCATCTAGTTCAACCCATAGCCTAACCTAACATACCCTAACATGTTGATCCAGGGGAAGGCAAAAAAACCCCATGTGGCAAAGAGTAACTCCACCATGGGGAAAAAAATTCCTTCCCGACTCCACATACGGCAATCAGACTAGTTCCCTGGATCAACGCCTTATCAAGGAATCTAGTGTATATACCCTGTAACATTATACTTTTCCAGAAAGGTATCCAGTCCCCTCTTAAATTTAATTAATGAATCACTCATTACAACATCATACGGCAGAGAGTTCCATAGTCTCACTGCTCTTACAGTAAAGAATCCGCGTCTGTTATTATGCTTAAACCTTCTTTCCTCCAGACGTAGAGGATGCCCCCTTGTCCCTGTCTCAGGTCTATGATTAAAAAGATCATCAGAAAGGTCTTTGTACTGTCCCCTCATATATTTATACATTAACATAAGATCACCCCTTAGTCTTCGTTTTTCCAAACTAAATAGCCCCAAGTGTAATAACCTATCTTGGTATTGCAGACCCCTCAGTCCTCTAATAACCTTGGTCGCTCTTCTCTGCACCCGCTCCAGTTCAGCTATGTCTTTCTTATACACCGGAGACCAGAACTGTGCACAGTATTCTAAGTGTGGTCGAACTAGTGACTTGTATAGAGGTAAAATTATGTTCTCCTCATGAGCATCTATGCCTCTTTTAATACATCCCATTATTTTATTTGCCTTTGTAGCAGCTGCCTGACACTGGCCACTGAATATGAGTCTGTCATCCACCCATACACCCAGGTCTTTTTCATTGACGGTTTTGCCCAGAGTTTTAGAATTAAGCACATAGTTATACATCTTATTACTTCTACCCAAGTGCATGACCTTACATTTATCCCCATTAAAGCTCATTTGCCATTTATCAGCCCAAGCTTCTAGTTTACATAAATCATCCTGTAATATAAAATTGTCCTCCCCTGTATTGATTACCCTGCAGAGTTTAGTGTCATCTGCAAATATTGAAATTCTACTCTGAATGCCCCCTACAAGGTCATTAATAAATATGTTAAAAAGAAGAGGGCCCAATACTGACCCCTGTGGTACCCCACTGCTAACCGTGACCCAGTCCGAGTGTGCTCCATTAATAACCACCCTTTGTTTCCTATCCCTGAGCCAGCTCTCAACCCACTTACACATATTTTCCCCTATCCCCATTACTCTCATTTTATGTAACAACCTTTTGTGTGGCACCGTATCAAAAGCTTTGGAAAAGTCCATATATACTACGTCCACTGGGTTCCCTTGGTCCAGTCCGGAACTTACCTCTTCATAGAAGCTGATCAAATTAGTCTGACATGAACGGTCCCTAGTAAACCCGTGCTGATACTGGGTCATGAGGTTATTCCTCTTCAGATACTCCAGCATAGCATCCCTTAGAATGCCCTCCAGGATTTTACCCACAGTAGAGGTTAAACTTACTGGCCTATAATTACCGAGTTCAGTTTTTGCCCCTTTTTTGAATATTGGCACCACATTTGCTATACGCCAGTCCTGTGGTACAGACCCTGTTATTATGGAGTCTTTAAAGATTAAAAATAATGGTCTATCAATGACTGTACTTAGTTCCTGCAGTACTCGGGGGTGTATCCCATCCGGGCCCGGAGATTTGTCAATTTTAGTTATTTTTAGACGCCGCTGTACTTCCTGCTGGGTTAAGCAGGTGACATTTAATGGGGAATTATTATCACTAGTCATATTGGCTGCCATGGGATTTTCTTTTGTAAATACTGATGAAAAAAAGTCATTTAGCATATGGGCTTTTTCCTCATCCTCATCCACCATTTCACCCAGACTATTTTTAAGGGGGCCAACACTGTCATTTTTTAGTTTCTTACTATTTATATAGTTAAAGAATATTTTGGGATTATTTTTACTCTCTCTGGCAATGAGTCTCTCTGTCTCAATCTTTGCTGCCTTGATTTGCTTTTTACAGAATGTATTTAATTTTCTGTATTTATTTAATGCCTCCTCACTACCTACTTCCTTTAATTCTCTAAATCATGTCGTCCTCCCTTAAATGGCCTGTGGCCCCCAGTACGTCCTCTCTTGACCAGGATCTCACATTCTTTATTTTATCCATTGAAATTGTATGTCCTTTTTTTTTTGCTTCTTTACACATTTATATTACTATTACACATTTTCTATTGTCATCAGTTCTATTTAATAAAACTTAAGTATACAAAGCAATACATAATCACTGAAACAATGTGTAATCGCATCTGTAACCCACCTCATTTTAGAAGAATTCCCATTATAATCTGAAGCAGACAAGCTTCTAGAATTTAAGCATGTACAGATAATTACCATAGCCTGGTCCATCAGTATGAACCCACAGAGAAGTCATCTGATCTCTGCTACGTCCAGCATATTTTCATAGACATAAAATTGGCACATACTTTACTGAACTACGATACCTGGAAACTGTGAAGAGATACACTCAATACTAACAGTCCATCTGATTGGTCAAGCCTTTCACTTTACAAGTCTATACTTTCACTTCACAATCTACAAGCCACATAAAGGAACAACTATACCAATCACAGCAACCGAAAAAAGGCTATAAAAAAATAAAATGGAAAAATAGAAGAGATTTACAAACAATCTATGTTCATTACCTTAATAACTGAAGCTAAAGGAACTCTTTTCCTCTATTGCACTATTTTCAAACCTTCGAAAAACCCATTGAAGCCTGCATTGTCAAAAAAGTTTCAGTAAGTTCTACAAATCCTATTAAATTAAATCTAAATGCCAGCTGTGCCAGTAACCTACTGACCTTATGGTAGGACCAAACCAACCCCCTGCACTTACTTATTTGTTATCACATGTGTCCTCTAGTTCTCTTCTACTCAACACAGATTACCATTCATTCTAGTGCTTCTACGCCTGCACATAAATAATTCACGTGCCTCCTGCTACCAAAGACAAAATAAGCTCCACAGCTGTTTGTACTCTACCAAAAAGAAGGCCCATAATAGGCATATATAAATTCACTCCGTAATCAAAAAAAGCAGTAAAGTGCCATGATATCTGCTATAACCAGAACTAGGCCTCAGAAGAAAACTCAGCAAATTAGAACTTGTAATTTTTTTAATCGTTTTAATCTTTCATAACCATTTTTATCAAATTTATTATTAAAATTTATAACCCTCCCAAAATCTATCAACGAGCTCAAAAACAAGGCATCCATCTAGTTTGGGTATCTACTTCATCCTCTTTCAAAGCACCCTGCATCCCTCACTTTGCTCCCTACACAAATAAAATGTTCATGCCCCAACTGACTAGAATTGATAAGCCATGCCAATGACTGCCCTGTCTAACCCAACCTAACGTATGCTGCAACAACCCAATAACTGAACCATTTTTCCTGTGTCGAATCCTGTGAATCGATCCTCTCATCTTTAATCCCAACTGTCCCAGACACAGCGGGCAATCACGGATTTTGGTCTATGCCCTGCAGTCTCGAGTGTCTGCTGAATTTCCCTCACTGTCAGCTCCCCTCTGACATCTACTCTTGCCAGGGTAGAAAGAAATGGTAAATGGGCTTGGATAAGGGTGTGACCAAAATGTGCCATAGCGTGCATAGTCTAATTTGTCCCTCTTTCAGTTCTTCAAAAGTTGGGAGGTATGAATCAAAAACAAAATTAGTATTTTATGGAATATTGTTTGCTTTCTGTGAATTTAGGATACATTCCACTACAGTATTACGGTAGCCTAATTTCTGTCATTCATTAACCCCTTCAAGACATGCGCCGCATATGTATGGAGCCGCGCGAGGACACACTGAGTGCTGCGGCGATCGGTTGTGGGTGTTAGCTATATGTGAGAGCTGACACCCTGCAGCAACACCCACGACTGGTGCTAGCACCGATCACAGGTGTTTAACCCCTCTGATGCCTCTGTCATATATAACTTACTAACAAAAAAATTATGTTTCAAAAATTGTGCTGATGTAGACAGGTGGGAAATGTTATTCATTAACTATTTTGCGTGACATGACTCTCTGATTTAGGGGCATAAAAATTAAAAGTTTGAAAATTGCATAATTTTTAAAATTTTCACCAAATTTCCGATTTTTTCACAAAAAAACGTAAGTCATATCAGAATCAGTGGGATCCATTGACGCGTTCCAGAGTTATGATCTCATAAATTGAGAGTGGTCAGAATTGAAAAAACTGGCCTGGTCAGAAAGATGAAAACTTCTGTGGCTGAAATGAGGACTTTGTTATAAGAGCATATGCTGTATTTCTATGTATGCCAATGTGTGTGCCAAGTTCGTGATTTTGAGCATCTTTTTGAGATCAGGTTCCAAAAAGAAACATGTGCAATACACCAGGCTTATTACTGTAAGATCAGTGAGCGGGAAAAAAAACATTCCACCCAAGACACATCTTTCCTTTGTGGCCATTATGTTTTACAATAATAACTGAAGTTTTGAATTATCTTCTTCATAGCAACACATATCATTTGTGGGCGGCCAGCATCCTGCAGGTGTGGTTTCCTATAGGAGTGAAAATAACAACCCAATTTGTACTTTATACCCAATTTAAGTTTATGGATACACAATACGTAATAAGGCTGGTTTTATAATCAATAAAAATGAAAACAGATATGTGTGATAAAGTGCACAGGTGTGTATCACTCATACTTTCTGTCTTACTGATACTGTAGGAATAAGGTTTTATTGCCACATGCACCTAATTACAATGTCTCGGCAGACAACATTGAAAATGTCACTGTGTGTTACTGAATTGTGGAGTAATGCATGACTAGTATTATATTGTCAACTGAATCCACCTCAAACCTATTATTCCCAAACATAAATGGATTTTATTGGTCACATCAGCCTTTTATTAAGTAAACAACATAAATAAATATAACAACAAATTAGGATTCATCCCAAAGGATGAACCTCAATTGTGCATGCACTTCAATATTACATTTTATTTTTTAACATATCATCCCACAGCTTTGATTCTCAATTATGCATATCCCATCCTACGGGTTAGGCCTAAGAGCCTCATCAACTTTAATGTGGTAATCTGCCAACCAATCAATTATTTTTTTAAGATTAACTACAAAACCTCCAACTCTTTTGCTGATGGCGTTCTCACCTGACAGCGGGGGTTCAGTAGAAGCACAAGGCAGGGGAGGAGGAGGAAGTCGCCAATGCAGCTGGTGCACTGGTCCCACCTCGGAAGATAGGGTTACCCTGGACAAAATGTGGAAAGTCTTCCACAGCATCTAGCACCACCATCTGATATGGTCCACATTAGCAGTAGGCAGTGTTTCAGTAACATGGTGAAAGAGTATGTGTCTACACACCTCCACGTACTGAGTGATGGGTCTGCCCCATTTATCTTCTGGGTCTCCAAATTGGACACATGAGCTTGCCCTTTATGCCTTGGAGGCGCTGGCCTGCCTTGCAGCAAGTGTACTGTCAGAACGTGTTTTTAGCATGGCAGGGGATGTAATCACAGACAAGTGCATCCACTTGTCCACAGTCAATGTTGGCAAGCTCACATTCATTAAAATGAACCAGGCATGGAACCCATAGGACTTGTCCGTACCTTTGTCTGAATAGAGAAGTATACGAGCCGAACCCAACCATTACTTTACTCTACCGCAGTTTGTTCATTCATATTTGCCATACCCAATGTTTTGGGGCCTCCCCAAATTAATATAAAGCAAACACTAAAACAGTGTTGGCTTCCTCCTCCACCTCTTCCATCTACTCTGCCACATCCACATCCACCTCTTCCTCAACCTGCTCCTCCACTTGGACCGCAGCCTCCTGGTTCAAGAGATTTTTTTTTCTTTTTATTCAATACTATTTTAAGTCATTTCTCTATCCACATTTATTTGCATGGCAGTTGACCATCTCTTACCCCAATTTTGCTTCCTTTTGCAGCCCCCTAGTCCTTACTACAATCATTTTACAGCCAGCCATTTTACAGCATGAAAGTTCGAGTTCCCATTGACTTCTCTGAGATTCAGGTTTGTGTTCGAGTTCCAGAAGAGTTCTGATACCTGAAATTAACTTTGGACTGCAGTTCGGTTGAGCCCAACGAACCCGAATATCCATGGATCTACTCATCCCTATTCATAACGCTAAGGGGATAAAAAGATAATTATAAAAACTGACATAATGACCAGACATAGAGTAATGTTGAACACCTCAAACAATGATCCAATACTCATGTTAAGGAGATGTGTTAAATCTTGGACAAGGTCCTGGAGCTTTAGAGAAATCTGATACCACTCACCAGGTTTCTGCAATACCATCGGAGAGCAGCATGATGTAGATCTAAAGACCTTGATTCCAGTAATGTATCTCTTACTTTACTGACTGCTGAAGTTTTGATTAACAACTGTATTTTACTGCTGGAGATCTTCCAGTTCTCTGAATGCTGAGCGGGTTAATCTCCCTAACAGCACTGGTTGATAGCTTTCTGTGTATACTGACCATAGGAAGAAAGCTGCAAATCAGTGGTGGAGGCCACTGATAGCAGGCCAAGTAGTCATCTAGCGATTATCTCGTGTTGATACAAGAATTTTCTGAAAACAGAATTCAGTCCAGTAATTGATATATTAATGGAATCGGGGTCTCTGCTCCTACACATGCTGCTACTAGAATAGGTAGTAGTGTTGAGCGATACCGTCCGATATCGGTATCGGAAAGTATCGGCCGATACCGGCAAAGTATCGGATCTAATCCGATACCGATACCCGATACCAATACAAGTCAATGGGACACCTAGTATCGGACGGTATCCTGATGGTTCCCAGGGTCTGAAGGAGAGGAAACTCTCCTTCAGGCCCTGGGATCCATATCAATGTGTAAAAGAAAGAATTAAAATAAAAAATAGGGATATACTCACCCTCCGACGCAGCCTGGACTTTACCGCCATAACCGGGAGCCGTTGTACCTAAAAATGCGTGCTTGAAGGGCCTTAGATGAGGTCACGGCGCTCTGATTGGTCCGTAGCGGTCGCGTGACCGCTACGCGACCAATCACAAAGCCGTGACGTCACCTAAGGTCTTTCAAGCGCTTGAAATACCTTAGAAGACGTCCGCAGCTTCTGATTGGTCACGTAGCGGTCGCGTGACCGCTACGCGACCAATCACAAAGCAGTGACGTCACCTAAGGTCTTTCAAGCGCTTGAAAGACCTTAGGTGACGTTACTGCTTTGTGATTGGTCCGTAGCGGTCACGCGACCGCTACGGACCAATCAGAGCGCCGTGACCTCATCTAAGGCCCTTCAAGCGCGCATTTTTAGGTACAACGGCTCCCGGTTACGGCGGTAAAGTCCAGGGGCCGCCGGAGAGGTGAGTATATCCCTATTTATTATTTTAATTCTTTCTTTTACACATTGATATTAATCCCGATACCGATTCCCGATACCACAAAAGTATCGGATCTCGGTATCGGAATTCCGATACCCGCAAGTATCGGCCGATACCCGATACTTGCGGTATCGGAATGCTCAACACTAATAGGTAGCAAAAACCTAGTGACAAATTCCATTTAAGATTGGAAGCTTCATGAATAACGTAAATGCAAACTAGTAGTGCAATATGGATGTGAGATAAAGTCCCCAGCATAAATGAGTACACCCCATTTCAAAAGTAAGATTTTAACAATATCTCACTGAACACAAGAACAATTCCCCAAATTTTGACAAGGCTGAGCTTCAGAGAATATTTCTTTTTTTAACCCATAGCATAAAAGTAAGATTAATAATATAATATTCATTACAAAATTTTCAGTTTTACTCAAATTAGTTTATACAAAAATAAGTATACCCCACATCAAAAATTGCTACAAGTATTAATAATAATAATAATAATAATAATAATAATAATAATCTTTATTTTTATATAGCGCTAACATATTCCGCAGCACTTTACAGTTTGCACACATTATCATTGCTGATGGGGATCACAATCTAAATTCCCTATCAGTATTTTGTATGCTTTTTAAGAACAGCACCAAATCTTCTAGGGATGGAATGAACAGGTTGTCGACATATAACATCTATTTTTTCCATTCTTCAAGAACAATCTCTTTTAAAGCTTGGATGCTGGATGGAGAATGATACCCAACTTGTCTCTTCAGAATTCCCCATAGGTTTTCCATTGGGTTCAGATAAGTACTGAACAATTTTCCCTCTGTTTTTCTTCAGAAATGCAGCAGTGGCCATGGATGTGTGTTTTGGATCATAATCCTGTTGGAAAATGCACATCTACCATCTGTGAATTCATGATATTATTAATGAAATGTAGCTCCCTGACACCAGCAGCACTCATGCAGCCTCACATAAGGAGACCGCCACCACCATATTTCACAGTGTCTGCATTTTTTTTATATTCCTTGATTTGCATACCATACAGTTTTCTTGGTCTCATTACTCCAGAATATAAAGTCCCAGTAGTCTTCATATTTTTCAGCTTGGGCCCTGGCCAAATGTAGGCAAACTTTTTTGTGCATGCATGGGCTTTAGGAGAGACTTCTTTCGTGGACAACACCCATGCGCTCCATTCCTCTGCAGTGTACGTCATATTGTGTCATGGGAAACATTCACCTTGATTTGGATTTCTAGTTCTAACTGCAGTGAACCCACATGTTTACTTTCTTCGACGCTTCTGATGAAAAGATGCTTTTGACACAGTATTCTGACTGAAAAGTAAAGCTTTGCTGATCTTCTTGTAGCTTTCACCTTTCTGTGTAAATAAATTATATTTACTTTCAGATCTTGTAACATTTCTCTTCCATGTGGTGCCATTTCTGACAGCATGAGATTGGAAGGGGTTTTCTATTTCAAGTATTACCTTTCTATATTCAACCGTCTGCTTGACACCTGTTTAATGAATACTTGGACTTACCTGTGGTTGAATTCTTGTTAATTAGAATTTTGTAGTCAAAATTTTTGATTTGCTCCTAAGACTTTCATGGGTGAAGTTGTCTTTTTGCAACATGGTCTTGAATGAATTTGTTAGAAAAATTACTTTTTTGGATGTGTAAAATAACAAATCTTGTTTGCAATCAATGGTCCATATTTGTGGGAGTGTTTTGTACTATGGTTAGTGTTGAGCGATACTTTCCGATATCGGAAAGTATCGGTATCGGAAAGTATCGGCAGATACCGTCAAAATATCGGATCCAATCCGGTACCGATACCCGATCCCAATGCAAGTCAATGGGACGAAAATATCGGAATTAAAATAAACCCTTTATACACTTGTAGGTTCATTCTACATGAAGGAAAACAACTAAGAATAATGTAGGATGTATTGGGGGACGTGGCGGAGACATTAAAGGCACAGAGGTTTAGCCCAATGTAATAGAATAGCAGGATTTTTTTTTTTTTGGATGACGTTCGGCGTTAGAAAGAATTTGACTATGTTAATTTTTTTTTTTTTTTTATGCCACATATTGATGTTTCACTACTTCAACGCCCTTCACCTTCTTTTTTTCTTCTCCCACGCTTTCTTCTTCATTATCCTCATCATCAGCTTCTTTGACATCAACTTCTTCACCTTATTCATCTTCTTCTTCATCTTCTACCTATTATTTTTTGGGTTACATTGTTCATATTCTTTTTATTTTACTATTATCTTCATCATATTCTACTTCTTCATCATATTCTTATTTGTGACAGGCATTCCTGTAGTTGTTATCTATAAAAGTTTGAAGATTACACCTTCCGTTCTGCCTGTCACAAAACAGTTACATTTGTCCGCGTTCAGTTTGGCCTGCAGCATCAGGCTTTATCCAGGGGCACCACGAGGAGGAACGGACTCACCCCCATACACTGCTCTGTCTTCTTCTGCTTATAATTTAGATAATATTTTTTGCTCTGATATTTAGTGTTATGCTTAATGTTCTTCTGCTCTTTGTTCTGCAGCCTCTTGTTCTTCTGCTTCTCGGTCTTCCAGGTCGTCGTCGTCTCCAGGGTCGTCGTCTCCAGGGTCGTCGTCTCCCGTGTCATCGTCATCGGGGTGGTCTTCAGGGTCGTCATCTCCGGGGTCGTCGTCATCACGGTGGTCTTCAGGGTCATCGTCTCCAGGGTCGTCGTCATCACGGTGGTTGTCGTCTCTGGTGTCGTCGTCATCTTAGGGGTGTTCTTCCGGGTCATCGTGTTTAGTCTCTTGAACTTGGAAATGTAGCAGAAGGTACAAGAAGGCTGAGAAAATGCCGAGAACCAGCTGATGGAACTGGAACTCGGATGGCTACCCAAAGGTCCAAGAGCCAATGGAACTACCAAGGACCACCTGACGTTGGTGGAACTCGGATACCCAGAGGGAGGCACCTAAGCCAAAGGCTCTGCCCGGAACCAGCTGACGGTACTGGAACCAGGATGGGGAGCAGAAGGTACAAGAGCAAAAGACAGTGCCGAGAACCAGCTGACGGTGCTGGAACCCGGATGGGTAGCCGAAGGTCCAAGAGCCAATGGAACTACCGAGGACCAGCTGACGTTACTGGAACCCGGTTACTAAGCAGGAGGTACCCGTGCCTGAAAGCACTACCAAGGACCACCTGACGTTGGTGGAACTCAGATACCCAGAGGGAGGCACCTAAGCCAAAGGCTCTGCCCGGAACCAGCTGACGGTACTGGAACCAGGATGGGGAGCAGAAGGTACAAGAGCAAGTGTCTGCGTGGCTTTTGCAGGACACGATGCCGGCTGCACAGCAGGGGAACAGCTGGCGGTGCTGAACCCCACTGACACATTGGCGAGGTGTTTTTCTCTGTGCAGCTAGCAGTACCGGGCCCCAACTGGCGGTGTTGGAGCCCGGGGTCAGCAGGAGGAGGAGAGGGAGCAGAGTGTAGGCCGAAGCCTGCACTGGCGGCAGCTTTGGGTCTGTTGTGCCTGCGTGGCTGTTGCAGGACACGTTGCCGGCTGCACAGCAGGGGAACAGCTGGCGGTGCTGAACCCCACTGACACATTGGCGAGGTGTTTTTCTCTGTGCAGCTAGCAGTACCGGGCCCCAACTGGCGGTGTTGGAGCCCGGGCTCTGCAGGGGGAGCAGAGTGTAGGCCGAAGCCTAATCGAACCAATTTCAAAGGTAACCTTTAACCCCCCCTCAGGGGTTACAAAGTAGAAGAGCCACAGCTTATGCAGCAGTAGTGGTGCACAAGTCAAAGGTTGCTCTTTTAATTTGGCTCCTTGCACACGCTGAATGGAACACATATAACATTTAGCCCTTTATACAGTCAAACTGTGTTGGAGGCGCGAGTTCCCTTTGTAATGAGACGCAGCACAGATGTCAAGAATCCCACCTTGGTGCTGGGTGCAGCCTCCTGAGCGTTGTTATTTGCTGTACAGGAGTCTGCGCTGTCGTGTTATCCCCTGGCCTAGCGCTGTTAGCGCTGCCCATCTTCTGACCTCATTTAATGTTGGCTGGTGCGGTTCGCGATGCCCATGAATCACAGCCCCGCAGTGTATTGACATAGTTAAAACACTGCGGGGCTGGGATTCATGGCCTGGCGCAGTACATATGTTCGCCTCTCGCTTGGGTTCTTACACCTGCTTCAGACTATGTGGCGTCAGCTGATCCCTTATCGCATGCCACGGCCATGAAGCCGCACAGTCTGAAGAAGGCGGAAGGAGATGAGGGACAGGCGAACTGATGCACTGCTCATGCCCATCAAACACACCCTCGCACTCCCAAGAAATAAGACACCGAGGGGCGTTGTGTGGGTCAGGGCGGCCGCAGAGGCGCAGGCAGCCAAACAATGATGCCAGAAGACGGGCAGCGCTACCAAGGGGGTTGCAGCGTGTCATTACAAAGGAAAGTCACACCACCGGGACGGTTAAATGGTCACACAGAGGACACATTTTAGACGTGTTTTCCGTTCCACATGTGCGAGGAGAATACGTTTATGAGCCACCTTGCACACATGCAGCATTACCGCTGTACAAGGTGGCCTTAAAAACGTACAAACGCCTGGGGGAGGGGGGACAGGTTCCCTTCAATTTCAGTTCTGGTGTCTGCGTGGCTTTTGCAGGACACGATGGCGGCTGCACAGCAGGGGAACAGCTGGCAGTGCTGAACCCCACTGACACATTGGCGAGGTGTTTTTCTCTGTGCAGCTAGCAGTACCGGGCCCCAACTGGCGGTGTTGGAGCCCGGGGTCAGCAGGAGGAGGAGAGGGAGCAGAGTGTAGGCCGAAGCCTGCACTGGCGGCAGCTTTGGGTCTGTTGTGCCTGCGTGGCTGTTGCAGGACACGTTGCCGGCTGCACAGCAGGGGAACAGCTGGCGGTGCTGAACCCCACTGACACATTGGCGAGGTGTTTTTCTCTGTGCAGCTAGCAGTACCGGGCCCCAACTGGCGGTGTTGGAGCCCGGGGTCAGCAGGAGGAGGAGAGGGAGCAGAGTGTAGGCCGAAGCCTGCACTGGCGGCAGCTTTGGGTCTGTTGTGCCTGCGTGGCTGTTGCAGGACACGTTGCCGGCTGCACAGCAGGGGAACAGCTGGCGGTGCTGAACCCCACTGACACATTGGCGAGGTGTTTTTCTCTGTGCAGCTAGCAGTACCGGGCCCCAACTGGCGGTGTTGGAGCCCGGGCTCTGCAGGGGGAGCAGAGTGTAGGCCGAAGCCTAATCGAACCAATTTCAAAGGTAACCTTTAACCCCCCCTCAGGGGTTACAAAGTAGAAGAGCCACAGCTTATGCAGCAGTAGTGGTGCACAAGTCAAAGGTTGCTCTTTTAATTTGGCTCCTTGCACACGCTGAATGGAACACGTATAACATTTAGCCCTTTATACAGTCAAACTGTGTTGGAGGCGCGAGTTCCCTTTGTAATGAGACGCAGCACAGATGTCAAGAATCCCACCTTGGTGCTGGGTGCAGCCTCCTGAGCGTTGTTATTTGCTGTACAGGAGTCTGCGCTGTCGTGTTATCCCCTGGCCTAGCGCTGTTAGCGCTGCCCATCTTCTGACCTCATTTAATGTTGGCTGGTGCGGTTCGCGATGCCCATGAATCACAGCCCCGCAGTGTATTGACATAGTTAAAACACTGCGGGGCTGGGATTCATGGCCTGGCGCAGTACATATGTTCGCCTCTCGCTTGGGTTCTTACACCTGCTTCAGACTATGTGGCGTCAGCTGATCCCTTATCGCATGCCACGGCCATGAAGCCGCACAGTCTGAAGAAGGCGGAAGGAGATGAGGGACAGGCGAACTGATGCACTGCTCATGCCCATCAAACACACCCTCGCACTCCCAAGAAATAAGACACCGAGGGGCGTTGTGTGGGTCAGGGCGGCCGCAGAGGCGCAGGCAGCCAAACAATGATGCCAGAAGACGGGCAGCGCTACCAAGGGGGTTGCAGCGTGTCATTACAAAGGAAAGTCACACCACCGGGACGGTTAAATGGTCACACAGAGGACACATTTTAGACGTGTTTTCCGTTCCACATGTGCGAGGAGAATACGTTTATGAGCCACCTTGCACACATGCAGCATTACCGCTGTACAAGGTGGCCTTAAAAACGTACAAACGCCTGGGGGAGGGGGGACAGGTTCCCTTCAATTTCAGTTCTGGTGTCTGCGTGGCTTTTGCAGGACACGATGCCGGCTGCACAGCAGGGGAACAGCTGGCGGTGCTGAACCCCACTGACAGATTGGCGAGGTGTTTTTCTCTGTGCAGCTAGCAGTACCGGGCCCCAACTGGCGGTGTTGGAGCCCGGGGTCAGCAGGAGGAGGAGAGGGAGCAGAGTGTAGGCCGAAGCCTGCACTGGCGGCAGCTTTGGGTCTGTTGTGCCTGCGTGGCTGTTGCAGGACACGTTGCCGGCTGCACAGCAGGGGAACAGCTGGCGGTGCTGAACCCCACTGACACATTGGCGAGGTGTTTTTCTCTGTGCAGCTAGCAGTACCGGGCCCCAACTGGCGGTGTTGGAGCCCGGGCTCTGCAGGGGGAGCAGAGTGTAGGCCGAAGCCTAATCGAACCAATTTCAAAGGTAACCTTTAACCCCCCCTCAGGGGTTACAAAGTAGAAGAGCCACAGCTTATGCAGCAGTAGTGGTGCACAAGTCAAAGGTTGCTCTTTTAATTTGGCTCCTTGCACACGCTGAATGGAACACGTATAACATTTAGCCCTTTATACAGTCAAACTGTGTTGGAGGCGCGAGTTCCCTTTGTAATGAGACGCAGCACAGATGTCAAGAATCCCACCTTGGTGCTGGGTGCAGCCTCCTGAGCATTGTTATTTGCTGTACAGGAGTCTGCGCTGTCGTGTTATCCCCTGGCCTAGCGCTGTTAGCGCTGCCCATCTTCTGACCTCATTTAATGTTGGCTGGTGCGGTTCGCGATGCCCATGAATCACAGCCCCGCAGTGTATTGACATAGTTAAAACACTGCGGGGCTGGGATTCATGGCCTGGCGCAGTACATATGTTCGCCTCTCGCTTGGGTTCTTACACCTGCTTCAGACTATGTGGCGTCAGCTGATCCCTTATCGCATGCCACGGCCATGAAGCCGCACAGTCTGAAGAAGGCGGAAGGAGATGAGGGACAGGCGAACTGATGCACTGCTCATGCCCATCAAACACACCCTCGCACTCCCAAGAAATAAGACACCGAGGGGCGTTGTGTGGGTCAGGGCGGCCGCAGAGGCGCAGGCAGCCAAACAACGATGCCAGAAGACGGGCAGCGCTACCAAGGGGGTTGCAGCGTGTCATTACAAAGGAAAGTCACACCACCGGGACAGTTAAATGGTCACACAGAGGACACATTTTAGACGTGTTTTCCGTTCCACATGTGCGAGGAGAATACGTTTATGAGCCACCTTGCACACATGCAGCATTACCGCTGTACAAGGTGGCCTTAAAAACGTACAAACGCCTGGGGGAGGGGGGACAGGTTCCCTTCAATTTCAGTTCTGGTGTCTGCGTGGCTTTTGCAGGACACGATGCCGGCTGCACAGCAGGGGAACAGCTGGCGGTGCTGAACCCCACTGACACATTGGCGAGGTGTTTTTCTCTGTGCAGCTAGCAGTACCGGGCCCCAACTGGCAGTGTTGGAGCCCGGGGTCAGCAGGAGGAGGAGAGGGAGCAGAGTGTAGGCCGAAGCCTGCACTGGCGGCAGCTTTGGGTCTGTTGTGCCTGCGTGGCTGTTGCAGGACACGTTGCCGGCTGCACAGCAGGGGAACAGCTGGCGGTGCTGAACCCCACTGACACATTGGCGAGGTGTTTTTCTCTGTGCAGCTAGCAGTACCGGGCCCCAACTGGCGGTGTTGGAGCCCGGGCTCTGCAGGGGGAGCAGAGTGTAGGCCGAAGCCTAATCGAACCAATTTCAAAGGTAACCTTTAACCCCCCTTCAGGGGTTACAAAGTAGAAGAGCCACAGCTTATGCAGCAGTAGTGGTGCACAAGTCAAAGGTTGCTCTTTTAATTTGGCTCCTTGCACACGCTGAATGGAACACGTATAACATTTAGCCCTTTATGCAGTCAAACTGTGTTGGAGGCGCGAGTTCCCTTTGTAATGAGACGCAGCACAGATGTCAAGAATCCCACCTTGGTGCTGGGTGCAGCCTCCTGAGCGTTGTTATTTGCTGTACAGGAGTCTGCGCTGTCGTGTTATCCCCTGGCCTAGCGCTGTTAGCGCTGCCCATCTTCTGACCTCATTTAATGTTGGCTGGTGCGGTTCGCGATGCCCATGAATCACAGCCCCGCAGTGTATTGACATAGTTAAAACACTGCGGGGCTGGGATTCATGGCCTGGCGCAGTACATATGTTCGCCTCTCGCTTGGGTTCTTACACCTGCTTCAGACTATGTGGCGTCAGCTGATCCCTTATCGCATGCCACGGCCATGAAGCCGCACAGTCTGAAGAAGGCGGAAGGAGATGAGGGACAGGCGAACTGATGCACTGCTCATGCCCATCAAACACACCCTCGCACTCCCAAGAAATAAGACACCGAGGGGCGTTGTGTGGGTCAGGGCGGCCGCAGAGGCGCAGGCAGCCAAACAATGATGCCAGAAGACGGGCAGCGCTACCAAGGGGGTTGCAGCGTGTCATTACAAAGGAAAGTCACACCACCGGGACGGTTAAATGGTCACACAGAGGACACATTTTAGACGTGTTTTCCGTTCCACATGTGCGAGGAGAATACGTTTATGAGCCACCTTGCACACATGCAGCATTACCGCTGTACAAGGTGGCCTTAAAAACGTACAAACGCCTGGGGGAGGGGGGACAGGTTCCCTTCAATTTCAGTTCTGGTGTCTGCGTGGCTTTTGCAGGACACGATGCCGGCTGCACAGCAGGGGAACAGCTGGCGGTGCTGAACCCCACTGACAGATTGGCGAGGTGTTTTTCTCTGTGCAGCTAGCAGTACCGGGCCCCAACTGGCGGTGTTGGAGCCCGGGGTCAGCAGGAGGAGGAGAGGGAGCAGAGTGTAGGCCGAAGCCTGCACTGGCGGCAGCTTTGGGTCTGTTGTGCCTGCGTGGCTGTTGCAGGACACGTTGCCGGCTGCACAGCAGGGGAACAGCTGGCGGTGCTGAACCCCACTGACACATTGGCGAGGTGTTTTTCTCTGTGCAGCTAGCAGTACCGGGCCCCAACTGGCGGTGTTGGAGCCCGGGCTCTGCAGGGGGAGCAGAGTGTAGGCCGAAGCCTAATCGAACCAATTTCAAAGGTAACCTTTAACCCCCCCTCAGGGGTTACAAAGTAGAAGAGCCACAGCTTATGCAGCAGTAGTGGTGCACAAGTCAAAGGTTGCTCTTTTAATTTGGCTCCTTGCACACGCTGAATGGAACACGTATAACATTTAGCCCTTTATACAGTCAAACTGTGTTGGAGGCGCGAGTTCCCTTTGTAATGAGACGCAGCACAGATGTCAAGAATCCCACCTTGGTGCTGGGTGCAGCCTCCTGAGCGTTGTTATTTGCTGTACAGGAGTCTGCGCTGTCGTGTTATCCCCTGGCCTAGCGCTGTTAGCGCTGCCCATCTTCTGACCTCATTTAATGTTGGCTGGTGCGGTTCGCGATGCCCATGAATCACAGCCCCGCAGTGTATTGACATAGTTAAAACACTGCGGGGCTGGGATTCATGGCCTGGCGCAGTACATATGTTCGCCTCTCGCTTGGGTTCTTACACCTGCTTCAGACTATGTGGCGTCAGCTGATCCCTTATCGCATGCCACGGCCATGAAGCCGCACAGTCTGAAGAAGGCGGAAGGAGATGAGGGACAGGCGAACTGATGCACTGCTCATGCCCATCAAACACACCCTCGCACTCCAAAGAAATAAGACACCGAGGGGCGTTGTGTGGGTCAGGGCGGCCGCAGAGGCGCAGGCAGCCAAACAATGATGCCAGAAGATGGGCAGCGCTACCAAGGGGGTTGCAGCGTGTCATTACAAAGGAAAGTCACACCACCGGGACAGTTAAATGGTCACACAGAGGACACATTTTAGACGTGTTTTCCGTTCCACATGTGCGAGGAGAATACGTTTATGAGCCACCTTGCACACATGCAGCATTACCGCTGTACAAGGTGGCCTTAAAAACATACAAACGCCTGGGGGAGGGGGGACAGGTTCCCTTCAATTTCAGTTCTGGTGTCTGCGTGGCTTTTGCAGGACACGATGCCGGCTGCACAGCAGGGGAACAGCTGGCGGTGCTGAACCCCACTGACACATTGGCGAGGTGTTTTTCTCTGTGCAGCTAGCAGTACCGGGCCCCAACTGGCAGTGTTGGAGCCCGGGGTCAGCAGGAGGAGGAGAGGGAGCAGAGTGTAGGCCGAAGCCTGCACTGGCGGCAGCTTTGGGTCTGTTGTGCCTGCGTGGCTGTTGCAGGACACGTTGCCGGCTGCACAGCAGGGGAACAGCTGGCGGTGCTGAACCCCACTGACACATTGGCGAGGTGTTTTTCTCTGTGCAGCTAGCAGTACCGGGCCCCAACTGGCGGTGTTGGAGCCCGGGCTCTGCAGGGGGAGCAGAGTGTAGGCCGAAGCCTAATCGAACCAATTTCAAAGGTAACCTTTAACCCCCCTTCAGGGGTTACAAAGTAGAAGAGCCACAGCTTATGCAGCAGTAGTGGTGCACAAGTCAAAGGTTGCTCTTTTAATTTGGCTCCTTGCACACGCTGAATGGAACACGTATAACATTTAGCCCTTTATGCAGTCAAACTGTGTTGGAGGCGCGAGTTCCCTTTGTAATGAGACGCAGCACAGATGTCAAGAATCCCACCTTGGTGCTGGGTGCAGCCTCCTGAGCGTTGTTATTTGCTGTACAGGAGTCTGCGCTGTCGTGTTATCCCCTGGCCTAGCGCTGTTAGCGCTGCCCATCTTCTGACCTCATTTAATGTTGGCTGGTGTGGTTCGCGATGCCCATGAATCACAGCCCCGCAGTGTATTGACATAGTTAAAACACTGCGGGGCTGGGATTCATGGCCTGGCGCAGTACATATGTTCGCCTCTCGCTTGGGTTCTTACACCTGCTTCAGACTATGTGGCGTCAGCTGATCCCTTATCGCATGCCACGGCCATGAAGCCGCACAGTCTGAAGAAGGCGGAAGGAGATGAGGGACAGGCGAACTGATGCACTGCTCATGCCCATCAAACACACCCTCGCACTCCCAAGAAATAAGACACCGAGGGGCGTTGTGTGGGTCAGGGCGGCCGCAGAGGCGCAGGCAGCCAAACAATGATGCCAGAAGATGGGCAGCGCTACCAAGGGGGTTGCAGCGTGTCATTACAAAGGAAAGTCACACCACCGGGACGGTTAAATGGTCACACAGAGGACACATTTTAGACGTGTTTTCCGTTCCACATGTGCGAGGAGAATACGTTTATGAGCCACCTTGCACACATGCAGCATTACCGCTGTACAAGGTGGCCTTAAAAACGTACAAACGCCTGGGGGAGGGGGGACAGGTTCCCTTCAATTTCAGTTCTGGTGTCTGCGTGGCTTTTGCAGGACACGATGCCGGCTGCACAGCAGGGGAACAGCTGGCTGTGCTGAACCCCACTGACACATTGGCGAGGTGTTTTTCTCTGTGCAGCTAGCAGTACCGGGCCCCAACTGGCGGTGTTGGAGCCCGGGGTCAGCAGGAGGAGGAGAGGGAGCAGAGTGTAGGCCGAAGCCTGCACTGGCGGCAGCTTTGGGTCTGTTGTGCCTGCGTGGCTGTTGCAGGACACGTTGCCGGCTGCACAGCAGGGGAACAGCTGGCGGTGCTGAACCCCACTGACACATTGGCGAGGTGTTTTTCTCTGTGCAGCTAGCAGTACCGGGCCCCAACTGGCGGTGTTGGAGCCCGGGGTCAGCAGGAGGAGGAGAGGGAGCAGAGTGTAGGCCGAAGCCTGCACTGGCGGCAGCTTTGGGTCTGTTGTGCCTGCGTGGCTGTTGCAGGACACGTTGCCGGCTGCACAGCAGGGGAACAGCTGGCGGTGCTGAACCCCACTGACACATTGGCGAGGTGTTTTTCTCTGTGCAGCTAGCAGTACCGGGCCCCAACTGGCGGTGTTGGAGCCCGGGCTCTGCAGGGGGAGCAGAGTGTAGGCCGAAGCCTAATCGAACCAATTTCAAAGGTAACCTTTAACCCCCCCTCAGGGGTTACAAAGTAGAAGAGCCACAGCTTATGCAGCAGTAGTGGTGCACAAGTCAAAGGTTGCTCTTTTAATTTGGCTCCTTGCACACGCTGAATGGAACACGTATAACATTTAGCCCTTTATACAGTCAAACTGTGTTGGAGGCGCGAGTTCCCTTTGTAATGAGACGCAGCACAGATGTCAAGAATCCCACCTTGGTGCTGGGTGCAGCCTCCTGAGCGTTGTTATTTGCTGTACAGGAGTCTGCGCTGTCGTGTTATCCCCTGGCCTAGCGCTGTTAGCGCTGCCCATCTTCTGACCTCATTTAATGTTGGCTGGTGCGGTTCGCGATGCCCATGAATCACAGCCCCGCAGTGTATTGACATAGTTAAAACACTGCGGGGCTGGGATTCATGGCCTGGCGCAGTACATATGTTCGCCTCTCGCTTGGGTTCTTACACCTGCTTCAGACTATGTGGCGTCAGCTGATCCCTTATCGCATGCCACGGCCATGAAGCCGCACAGTCTGAAGAAGGCGGAAGGAGATGAGGGACAGGCGAACTGATGCACTGCTCATGCCCATCAAACACACCCTCGCACTCCCAAGAAATAAGACACCGAGGGGCGTTGTGTGGGTCAGGGCGGCCGCAGAGGCGCAGGCAGCCAAACAATGATGCCAGAAGACGGGCAGCGCTACCAAGGGGGTTGCAGCGTGTCATTACAAAGGAAAGTCACACCACCGGGACGGTTAAATGGTCACACAGAGGACACATTTTAGACGTGTTTTCCGTTCCACATGTGCGAGGAGAATACGTTTATGAGCCACCTTGCACACATGCAGCATTACCGCTGTACAAGGTGGCCTTAAAAACGTACAAACGCCTGGGGGAGGGGGGACAGGTTCCCTTCAATTTCAGTTCTGGTGTCTGCGTGGCTTTTGCAGGACACGATGCCGGCTGCACAGCAGGGGAACAGCTGGCGGTGCTGAACCCCACTGACACATTGGCGAGGTGTTTTTCTCTGTGCAGCTAGCAGTACCGGGCCCCAACTGGCGGTGTTGGAGCCCGGGGTCAGCAGGAGGAGGAGAGGGAGCAGACTGTAGGCCGAAGCCTGCACTGGCGGCAGCTTTGGGTCTGTTGTGCCTGCGTGGCTGTTGCAGGACACGTTGCCGGCTGCACAGCAGGGGAACAGCTGGCGGTGCTGAACCCCACTGACACATTGGCGAGGTGTTTTTCTCTGTGCAGCTAGCAGTACCGGGCCCCAACTGGCGGTGTTAGAGCCCAGGGTCAGCAGGAGGAGCAGGGGGAGCGGAGTGTAGGCCGAAGCCTGCACTGGAGCAAGTTGAAAGGAAACCTTTAACCCCCCCCCCAGGCGTTTGTAGCTGGAAGAGCCATCGTGTACAGCACTAATGCTGGAAAAGGTAAACTTAGCTCTTTTAATTATGGTCCTTGCAGATGCTGAACCTAACTCTTATGAAATGTGTCCCCTCACAGCGTTCAACCGTCCGGTAGGTGGAACTTTCCTTTGTCATGTGACGCAGCACAGCCGTCATTTTTACCCCCTTGTCGCCGTGCGCCGCCTCCTCAGCGTTGTTTGAATCTGTCCCGGAGCCTGCGCTGTTAGGTTACCCCTTGGCCATGCACACATTTTGCGCTGCCCGTCTTCTGACATCATTTGCTGTCAGGCTGGCTGCGCCGGACGGTTGAACGCTGTGAGGGGACACATTTCATAAGTGTTAGGTTCAGCATCTGCAAGGAGCACCACGAAAAGAGGCACTTTTTCCCTTTGCATCATTACTGCTGCACAAGGTGGCTCCTTCAGTAACAAACGCCTGGGGGGGGGGGGGGAAAGGTTCCCTTAAATTTAACTTGTTGTGTCTGCGTGGCGGTCGCAGTACACGTTGCCGTATACACAGCAGGGGAACAGCTGGCGGTGCTGGACCCCACTAACACATTGGCGAGGTGTTTGGCTCTGTGCATACAGCACTTCTGGACGGCGACTGGCGGTGTTGGAGCCCAGGGACAGGTGGAGGAGGAGGAGGTTGGAGGAGGTAGGAGGGATTGCCACACACACAGCAGGGGAACAGCTGACGTTACTGAACCCCAATAACAGAGGAGGGACTGTTGACTGTGCGTACAGCACTTCTGGACGGCAACTGGCGGTGTTGGAGCCCAGGGGCAGGTGGAGGAGGAGGAGGTTGGAGGAGGTAGGAGGGATTGCCACACACACAGCAGGGGAACAGCTGACGTTACTGAACCCCAATAACAGAGGAGGGACTGTTGACTGTGCGTACAGCACTTCTGGACGGCAACTGGCGGTGTTGGAGCCCAGGGACAGGTGGAGGAGGAGGAGGTTGGAGGAGGTAGGAGGGATTGCCACACACACAGCAGGGGAACAGCTGACGTTACTGAACCCCAATAACAGAGGAGGGACTGTTGACTGTGCGTACAGCACTTCTGGACGGCAACTGGCGGTGTTGGAGCCCAGGGGCAGGTGGAGGAGGAGGAGGTTGGAGGAGGTAGGAGGGATTGCCACACACACAGCAGGGGAACAGCTGACGTTACTGAACCCCAATAACAGAGGAGGGACTGTTGACTGTGCGTACAGCACTTCTGGACGGCAACTGGCGGTGTTGGAGCCCAGGGACAGGTGGAGGAGGAGGAGGTTGGAGGAGGTAGGAGGGATTGCCACACACACAGCAGGGGAACAGCTGACATTACTGAACCCCAATAACAGAGGAGGGACTGTTGACTGTGCGTACAGTACTTCTGTTCGGCAACTGGCGGTGTTGGAGCCCAGGGGCAGGTGGAGGAGGAGGAGGTTGGAGGAGGTAGGAGGGATTGCCACACACACAGCAGGGGAACAGCTGACGTTACTGAACCCCAATAACAGAGGAGGGACTGTTGACTGTGCGTACAGCACTTCTGGACGGCAACTGGCGGTGTTGGAGCCCAGGGACAGGTGGAGGAGGAGGAGGTTGGAGGAGGTAGGAGGGATTGCCACACACACAGCAGGGGAACAGCTGACGTTACTGAACCCCAATAACAGAGGAGGGACTGTTGACTGTGCGTACAGCACTTCTGGACGGCAACTGGCGGTGTTGGAGCCCAGGGGCAGGTGGAGGAGGAGGAGGTTGGAGGAGGTAGGAGGGATTGCCACACACACAGCAGGGGAACAGCTGACGTTACTGAACCCCAATAACAGAGGAGGGACTGTTGACTGTGCGTACAGCACTTCTGGACGGCAACTGGCGGTGTTGGAGCCCAGGGGCAGGTGGAGGAGGAGGAGGTTGGAGGAGGTAGGAGGGATTGCCACACACACAGCAGGGGAACAGCTGACGTTACTGAACCCCAATAACAGAGGAGGGACTGTTGACTGTGCGTACAGCACTTCTGGACGGCAACTGGCGGTGTTGGAGCCCAGGGGCAGGTGGAGGAGGAGGAGGTTGGAGGAGGTAGGAGGGATTGCCACACACACAGCAGGGGAACAGCTGACGTTACTGAACCCCAATAACAGAGGAGGGACTGTTGACTGTGCGTACAGCACTTCTGGACGGCAACTGGCGGTGTTGGAGCCCAGGGGCAGGTGGAGGAGGAGGAGGTTGGAGGAGGTAGGAGGGATTGCCACACACACAGCAGGGGAACAGCTGACGTTACTGAACCCCAATAACAGAGGAGGGACTGTTGACTGTGCGTACAGCACTTCTGGACGGCAACTGGCGGTGTTGGAGCCCAGGGGCAGGTGGAGGAGGAGGAGGTTGGAGGAGGTAGGAGGGATTGCCACACACACAGCAGGGGAACAGCTGACGTTACTGAACCCCAATAACAGAGGAGGGACTGTTGACTGTGCGTACAGCACTTCTGGACGGCAACTGGCGGTGTTGGAGCCCAGGGGCAGGTGGAGGAGGAGGAGGTTGGAGGAGGTAGGAGGGATTGCCACACACACAGCAGGGGAACAGCTGACGTTACTGAACCCCAATAACAGAGGAGGGACTGTTGACTGTGCGTACAGCACTTCTGGACGGCAACTGGCGGTGTTGGAGCCCAGGGACAGGTGGAAAAGCAGAGGAACACAATGTAGGCCGAAGCCTGAGAAAGTCGAAAGGGAACCTTTAACCCCCCCCCAAGGCGTTCGTAGCTGAAAGAGCCAGCTTGTGCAGCACAAAAGATGCAAAAGGAAAAGGTGGCTCTTTTCATCATGCTCCTTGCAAACACAGAACTAAACACTTATAAAATGTGTCCCCTGCAACCGTAAAACCGTCCCGGAGGTGGGACTTTCCTTCGTAATGTGACGCAGCACAGCCGTCATTCCTACCCCCCCCCGGCGCCGCGCACCGGCTCCTCAGCGTTGTTTTATTCCGTCCCGGAGCCTGCGCTGTTATGTTATCCCGTGGCCAGGCACACTTAGCGCTGCCCGTCTTCTGGCATCATTTGGTGTCAGGATGGCTGCGCCTGTGCGGCCGCGCTGGCAGAGAGCCCGCCTCGCAGTGTCTTCTGATTTAATCCCACTGGGGGCCTGGGATCCATGGACATGCGCAGTGCATATCCTCGCCTCTCACTCCCCTCCCTACGGCTTCTTAAGACTGTGCGGTGTCACGGCCGTGGCATGCTATTAGGGACCAGCTGACACCGAACAGTCTGAAGAAGCCATAGGGAAATGAGTGAGAGGTGGAGGTTCAGATATGCACTGCGCATGTCCATGGATCCCAGGCCCCCAGTGGGATTAAATCAGAAGACACTGCGAGGCGGGCTCTCTGCCAGCACGGCCGCACAGGCGCAGCCATCCTGACACCAAATGATGCCAGAAGACGGGCAGCGCTAAGTGTGCCTGGCCACGGGATAACATAACAGCGCAGGCTCCGGGACGGAATAAAACAACGCTGAGGAGCCGGTGCGCGGCGCCGGGGGGGTAGGAATGACGGCTGTGCTGCGTCACATTACGAAGGAAAGTCCCACCTCCGGGACGGTTTTACGGTATCAGTGGACACATTTTATAAGTGTTAAGTTCTGCGTGTGCAAGGAGCTAAACAAAAATAGCTACCTTTTCCTTGTGCAGCATTACTGCTGCACAAGGTGGCTCTTTCAGTAACAAACGCCTTGGGGGGGGGGGGACAGATTCCCTTACATTTCAGTTGTTGTGTCAGCGTGGCGGTCGCATGACACATTGCCGGCTACACAGCTGGGGATCAGCTGACGTTACTGAAACCCAATAACACTGGGTCGTATGTTTTGACTGTGCAGACGGCACTTCTGAGCCTCAACTGGCGGTGTTGGAGCACAGGAATTTAAGTTCAGGTGGTAGAAAGATGAACACAACAGGAGACCTGGATAACGTATACAGTGACCTAATTATTTAATCAGGAGGAGGAGTGGCAAATTCCTGCGAGATCCAGGCCTTGTTCATTTTCAGGAAAGTAAGCCGGTCAACGTTATCGGAGGATAGTCGCATGCGACGGTCAGTTAGTACACCACCTGCAGCACTAAAAGACACGTTCCGATAATACACTGGCCGCAGGGCAAGACAGCACCTCCAATGCATACTGGCTTAGCTCTGGCCATGTATCCAGCTTTGAGACCCAAAACTTGAAAGGGGAAGAGCCGTCTGGGAGTACAGCAAGAGGGCAAGACATGTAGTCTGTCACCATCTGACGGAACCGTTGCCTCCTGCTGACTGGAGCCGTCTGTGATGGTGTAGACTTTTGTGGGGGGCACAGAAAACTGTGCCACAGTTGGGCCATACTGGTCTTGCCTTGGGCAGAGGCACTGCTTCTGCTCCCTCTTTGTGCAGAGCCTCCTCCACTGCCTGGACGCACTGAGCTGCTTTGTAATGCACTAGCAGCACTTCTCTCAGTTGGAATGGAGAAGATGATGGAATTGACCAGTGTGTCTTGGTACTCCCGCATTTTTCGCTCCCGGTTCAACGGTGTGATGAGGCTTTCTACGTTGTCCCGGTAGCGAGGATCGAGGAGGGTGAACACCCAATAATCAGACATGTTGAGAATGTGGGCGATGCGGCGGTCGTTTCTCAGGCACTGCAGCATGTAATCCACCATGTGCTGCAGACTGCCAACTGCCCAAGAAACGCTGTCCCCTGCTGGAGGCGTGATCTCTGCCTGCTCGTCATCACCCCACCCTCGCTGTACACACTGAGTACTGGACAATTCGGTAACTCCCTCCTCTGGACGGACGTCTTCCTCCTCCATTGACTCCTCCTCATCCTCCTCACAAACTGTCCCCTGCCTACGCGTTTGTGAGGAACCACGTGGCGCTGACTGTCCAGAAGATGATGGAAATGGTGAATCCTCATCCTCCACCTCTTCCACAACATCATCCCTTAGCGCTTGCAGTGATTTTTCAAGCAGGCAGATAAGGGGGACAGTCATGCTGACTAGTGCATCATCTGCACTCGCCATCCGCGTGGAATAATCAAAGGGACGCAAAACCTGGCAGACGTCATTCATAGGGGCCCACTCTGTGGTTGTGAAGTCTGTACGGCGCTGACTGCGACTTTTTTGCGCCTGAAGCAGCTGGTACTCCATTACAGCTTGCTGCTGCTCACACAACCGCTCCAACATATGTAACGTGGAATTCCACCTGGTAGGTAGGTCACATATGATGCGATGTTCCGGCAGGCGGTGTCGGCGCTGCAGAGCCGCAATGCGCGCTTTTGCCGTGCTGGAACGCCGCAAGTGAGCACACTCTAGGCGGACCTTGTGCAGCAGTGCATCAAGATCCGGATAGTCCCTCAAAAAGCTCTGCACGACCAAATTGAGCACATGTGCCAGACATGGGATGTGAGTGAGGTTGCCGAGGCCCAGAGCTGCCACCAGATTTCGGCCATTATCACACACTACCATGCCTGGCTGGAGATTCGCTGGCACAAACCACACATCGCTCTCCTGCTTGATGGCATTCCAGAGCTCCTGCGCTGTGTGGCTACGATTCCCCAAAAAAATTAATTTCAAGACGGCCTGTTGACGTTTGGCCACGGCTGTGCTCATGTCGGTCGTAACAGGTACACGTTCATCACGGGTCCATGTGGAGGTGGACTGTGACGGCTCCTGCAGCGATGATTCTGAGGAACTGGTGTAAGAGGAGGAGTCAATGCGTACAGAATGGATTCCTGCAATCCTTGGAGTGGGCAGGACACGTCCTGCGCCACTCGCACGGTCTGTACCTGGCTCAACAACATTAACCCAATGGGCAGTGAGGGAAAGGTATCGCCCCTGTCCATGTTGACTGGTCCACGCATCGGTGGTGAGGTGGACCTTGCTACTGACGGCGTTCAGTAGCGCGTGTTTTATGTGTCCCTCCACATGCTTGTGCAGGGCAGGGACAGCTTGCCTGCTGAAGTAAAAGCGGCTGGGCACATTGTACTGTGGGACTGCCAATGACATCAAGTCACGGAAGCTGTCAGTCTCCACCAGCCTGAATGACAGCATTTCCAGTGACAGAAGTTTGGCAATGCCTGCAGTCAGAGCCTGTGCTCGTGGGTGGTTTGACGAGAAAGGCCGCCTTTTCTCCCATGCCTGTACTACCGATGGCTGTAGACTGGGCTGGGAGTGTGTGGATGACTGGGAAAGTGGCGCTGCGGGTGGAATTACAGCGGGTCTCTGGACAACAGGGCCAGAGGTTCTTCCACGGCGATCCTGGGAGGAAGCCGAACCAGCTGCGTGTGAGCTAGAGGAAGAGGCAACACGAGCTGAAGAGGTGGTAGCTGCCGCTGTTGGTTGGCCTACCTCTTCAGTGTGTTTTTCTAACTCCGCCGGGTGCCTGTTGCGCACATGTTTCCACATGTTGGAGGTATTGAGGTTGCTGACATTTTTCCCTCTTTTGACTTTTTGATGACACACGTTGCATCTGACATAGCAAATGTCATCTGCAACTGTGTCAAAAAAGGACCAGGCACTGCAAGTCTTGGGAGCGCCCTTTTTGGCTTTTGGAAGAGACATGCTCCTAACGGGTGCCAAAGCGGAGGCTGCAGGATCCGCAGTCTTCCCCCTCCCTCTCCCTCTTTGGGCCGTACGGGGAATCTCTTCCTCAGAGCTGCTCCCACCACCTTCCTGTCCCTCACGCCAAGATGGGTCGAGGACCTCATCATCTACACTACCCTCTGCCCCCACCTGCTCCTCCTGGGTAGTCTCAGCAGCAGAGCACGCACCAGTAAGTGGCACCTGAGTGTCATCATCAGCTGATGCGGCCTGCGATGTGGTGACCGGAGCCACTGGCCCACCCGCCTCTTCAGAGGAAGACAGAAAAAGCTGTTGGGCATCACTGCACCCTGCCTCTTCTTCCATTTCTCCAATGCTGCTTGGCTGGCCCCCTGTTTCCAAGCCAAGAGATTCAGAGAACAGAAGTAGAGACGGCTCCTGTCCTGGGCTCTCTGTCTGCCTGGGCAATTTGGCAGGTGGTGAAGAGACAGATGGCTGCTCTCCAGTGCTCTGTGTCTGAGAGGATGTGGCACTAATGGAAGTTGATGCATTAGCTGCCATCCATCCGACAACAGCTTCAATTTGGTCTTGACGCAGCAGCGGTGTACGGCGCTCTGACACAAAGCTGCGCATGAACGACTGTTGCCTGGTGAAAGTGGGTGCTGATGAGTCACCGGTGCCCGCAGCAGGCACAGAATCCCCACGTCCCCTCCCTGCTCCGCGCCCACGCCCACGCCCACGTGCCTTACTCACTGCCTTCTTCATCTTGGTTGACTGATAAAGATAAGCAGAAAAGTACTAACGGATTTGTGTGCTTATTCCTGAGCAACTCCTCCTAACAGGTATAAGAAACACTAATTTTCTAAAGTGTGGACTAGACTTTAATATGAGCTAATGTGGCCTACAGAAATGTAAAGTGGTGTAACTGGTGTGTTTGGTGAACTTTATTATTTATTTCTTTTTTGGGGGCTGAACTGACAACAGATAGAGCTGCAGTCACACAGAGACCGTGCAGACAGACGTAAACGGCGCTGCAAGGCCCAAAAACCCTCCTCTACTTTATCCTATGTAGTGTTTTTCCACAAATTAGCTGGAGACGGGTGGAAAGACACTAATAGGATTTTTTTAAATTAATTAGCAGCAGACTACACTACTTGAAAAAAAATTAAAATTGATTTGGCGGTATGACGCAGTGAACAACCCTGAGCTGGAGACAACCAGGCTACGGCTGCTCACAGACTACAGGGCGAGCTGCAGTCACACGGAGACCGTGCAGACAGCCGTAAACGGCGCTGCAAGGCCCAAAAACCCTCCTCTACTTTATCCTATGTAGTGTTTTTCCACAAATTAGCTGGAGACGGGTGGAAAGACACTAATAGGATTTTTTTTAATTAATTAGCAGCAGACTACACTACTTGAAAAAAAATTAAAATTGATTTGGCGGTATGACGCAGTGAACAACCCTGAGCTGGAGACAACCAGGCTACGGCTGCTCACAGACTACAGGGCGAGCTGCAGTCACACGGAGACCGTGCAGACAGCCGTAAACGGCGCTGCAAGGCCCAAAAACCCTCCTCTACTTTATCCTATGTAGTGTTTTTCCACAAATTAGCTGGAGACGGGTGGAAAGACACTAATAGGATTTTTTTAAATTAATTAGCAGCAGACTACACTACTTGAAAAAAAATTAAAATTGATTTGGCGGTATGACGCAGTAAACAACCCTGAGCTGGAGACAACCAGGCTACGGCTGCTCACAGACTACAGGGCGAGCTGCAGTCACACGGAGACCGTGCAGACAGCCGTAAACGGCGCTGCAAGGCCCAAAAACCCTCCTCTACTTTATCCTATGTAGTGTTTTTCCACAAATTAGCTGGAGACGGGTGGAAAGACACTAATAGGATTTTTTTGAATAAATTAGCAGCAGACTACACTACTTGAAAAAAAAAAAAAAAAAAAAAAAAAGAACAGTATGAGGCAATGAACCACCCTCCCTGAACTGAATACAACCAGCTATGGATGGCCTATGTGGCTGCACTCAGACTAGAGAGTGGGCTGCACTCACACACACACACACACAGACCTTGCAGATCGCTGTGAAAACAGCGCTACAAGGCAAAAGCAAGGTGAATAGTAGGTGAACACAGCGGTTGCTAAATTAGCCTTTGGAAAGCACAAAGAAGCAAATCGCTATCTCTAAACTGTCCCTCAGTCAGCAAACAGCGTCCTGTCACTAACTGAATTCACAGCAGAGTGATCGCAAAATGGCGCCAGCGACTTTTAAACTGTATCATGACATCATTTCAGCAGCCAATCACAGCCTTGCCAGTAGTTTCATGCCCTCCATGCTAAACAGGATGTGCCCACACTTGGAATCATTCTCATTGGCTGAATTTCGGAATTTTGAATCTGGGAACTTCCGATTCCGGTATCCGATACGCGGCAAGTATCGGAATCCCGGTATCGGAATTCCGATACCGCAAGTATCGGCCGATACCCGATACTTGCGGTATCGGAATGCTCAACACTAACTATGGTATTTCATAGAAAATATTGATTCAGAAAGAAAACTAAAGTTTTTCTGACAATTCTCTTGGGGTTTATTCATTTATGCTGAGCACTGTGCTACTACATATTCCCTACTTGTACTTCCCATTGCAAATATCTCTTGTGAAGCATTTGGTTGTATTAGTAATAACTTAACTTTCAATTTATAGTTACTAAGCTCCTTTACAATGGTCAAACTGTTGTAATTAAGTCATGTTAGCTATGATTCATGTTGACATATATAAAGAATAAAGATGAGTTTTTCTATATTCCATCATCTTTGTCCTTTTTGTCATTTTCTACCTACCCGAACATCTAGGAATTGTGCATCCCCCTACTACTCCTGCATGAGAATCCACTCTTTTCTCCCCATCTAAAATACCAAAGAAATCACTCAGTCCCTCACATCAAAGTACTGTAGAGGGTGAGGAGCCTGTCACCTGCTAGTAGGCTGTATAGTACCTGCTAAATATATGCTACCTCTGAGGTTTTAATTACACATTTTTTGCCGTTAAGAATGAATAACCATGAATAACTAAGTTACCAGTATTTAAAAATACGCACAAAATAATATTTTACAATAATCTTGTGACATAACAGTTTATTCATATTAGTTTCAAAAGGGCAGATGTTTGTGTCATAATCCATGAACTGGCACAACCAGCACCACTCATGTATGCATGCTATTTAGATTTCTAACAACTTCTGCTAAGAAACTTCCCCATACAGTGCACTAAGCTTCCTCATTTGCTTGGCTTCTTGCACATTAAGCTAAAGTCCAAGCACTTTTATATCATCACTTCTTCATTTAGCCAGAAATTGCTGAATTTACTGTGTGTATATATATATATATATATATATATATATATATATATATATATATATATATATATATGTGTGTGTGTGTGTGTGTATATATCTATATATATATGTATGTGTGTATATATGTATGTGTATGTATGTGTATACATATGTATGTATGTATATATATGTACTGTATGTATATATATCTGTGTATATATGTATGTGAATATATGTGTGTGTGTGTGTGCGTGTGTGTGTATATATATATATATATATATATATATATATACATATATATATATATATATATATATATACAGCATATACAGTATATGTGTGTATATATATATATATATATATATATATATATATATATATATTCAAATTAAAAGAAGCTTTATTGGCAGGACCAAATAAACATTAGTTTTGCCAAAGCACGTGTACAGTAGGTAATAGGGAGTAGAAACTGTGGGGATAATGGGTGGGGACTGTGGGAAGGATGGATGAGGTACAGGGTGGGGGATAAGGAATCTATGGCATATAATGGTTGTCTTTCTCGCAGCCTATGGCACACGCTCACATACTGCGCTGCTATCTCCGCTGCGCTTTCTTAAATATGTATGTATGTATGTATATGTATATATGTATGTACATATACAGGGTGGGTCATTTCTATGGATACACCTAAACAAAATGGGAATGATTGGTAATATCAACTTCCTGTTTGTGGCACATTAGTATATGGGAGGGGAAAAACTTTTCAAGATGGGTGGTAACGATGGCTGTAATTTTGAAGTCAGCCATTTTGGATCCAACTTTATTTTTTCCAATGCGAAGAGGGTCACGTGACACATCAAACTTATTGGGAATTTCACAAGAAAAACAATGGTGTGCTTGGTTTTAACATAACTTTATTCTTTCATGAGTTATTTACAAGTGTGTGACCACTTATAAAAATTTTGGAATATCAGGGGTGCTCACTGTGTATATACAGTGTGTACAGGGGCGAAACAACCGTGGTCGCAGGGGTCACAGCTGCGACCGGGCCCGGAGTGCTTAGGGGCCCACCCAGTGGCGTATCCAGGGGTTTTCAGGGCCAGGGACTGGGGGCTGTCTAATTATACTCACAGAGGGCACGGTGACGTAGTTAGTGCGTGCCTCTGCCTGAGCGTCAGTGCGGAGGAGGCGGAAGATGAAGTGGCGGCTGGAACGAGGAGCAGCCTGCAGGTGAATATTGAAAGTGTTGGGGGCCTGAGCGACGGAGAGGTGAGTATGTGTTTGTTTTTTTTATCGCAGCAACAGCAAATGGGGCAAATATCTGTGTGGAGCATCTTATGGGGCCATAACATTTGTGCAGCATTATATGGGGCAAGTGCCTGTATGGAGCATCTTATGGGGCCATAACATTTGTGCAGCACTATATGGGGCAAGTGTCTGTATGGAGCATCTATGGGGCCCTAACGTTTGTGCAGCACTATAATGGGGCAAGTGTCTGTATGGAGCATCTATGGGGCCATAACATTTGTGCAGCATTATATGGGGCAAGTGTCTGTATGGAGCATCTATGGGGCCATAACGTTTGTGCAGCATTATATGGGGCAAGTGCCTGTATGGAGCATCTATGGGGCCATAACATTTGTGCAGCATTATATGGGGCAAGTGTCTGTATGGAGCATCTTATGGGGCCACAATGTTTGTGCAGCACTATAACGGGGCAAGTGTCTGTATGGGGCCATAACGTTTGTGCAGCACTATATGGGGCAAATGTCTCTATGGAGCATCTTATGAGGCCATAATCAATGTTTCTGCAGCACTATATGAGGCAAATATCTTTATGGAGCATCTTATGGGGCCATAATCAACGTTTCTGCAGCACTATATGGCGCAAATATCTTTATGGAGCATCCTATGGGGCCATAATCAACATTCCTGCAGCACTATATTAGGCAAATGTGTCTACGGAGAATCTTATGGGGCCATTATTAACCTTGATGCAGGATTATATGGGGCTCCTGATTCAATATGGATATTCAAAAACACTTAACCTACTGATGTCTCAATTAATTGTATGCAGGACTCTGCTGTGCTGATTGTCATGGTGCTGAATGAGGGGAAGTTTATGTGTGGGGTCAGGAGGGGTTTATAGTGTGGATGTAGCAGAGCCGTGTGTGTACAAGGTGTACAGAGAGGAGCCGTGTATGTGTGTAGTGGAGCAATGTGTACGAGGTGTACAGAGCGAAGCCGCATGTGTACGGGCTGTAAATTTCCGAGTCGGGAAGAATGGTACTCGGCTGTGGGCAGAGCCCAGCATGTGCACTGTGGGGAGTATTGGGTGTACTCGCCAGCGTTAGAATGTGCAGTGCGTATGCTCCGGAGCCGACCAGTACACCCAATACACCCCCACACTGCACAGGTCCGGAAATGACGCATTGCAGCGTCATACCAGGAAGAAACAGCACACAGATTTCAAACTCCGGGAGTGCGCTTGGAATTAGAGCGAGGAAGGACATGAACGCCCAGAGTCTGCACTTCCGAAGACATCACCATAATTAGTATAGGGACTTGTTAATTATAAAATCATTTTTCTCCGCGATTACAGGGCAGTATTAGGTCAGACTATACAACAAAGCAACAAAACTATAGTGTGCAAAATGAATAGGGAAAATGTGAATTTCGGTGGGAAATATTTTGGCGCGGGGGGCCCCATTTGAAAGTTCGCATCGGGGCCCCTCACTTTGTAGTTACGCCACTGAGTGTGTGTGTATATATATACTGTATATATATATATATAGAGAGAGAGTATATATCTTGTGTGTGTATATGTGTGTGTGTGTATATATACTGTGTGTGTATATATATACACGGCTTCTGTGTTGGCGAAGCCAGAACTGACATGGAGTCCTGGAAGGTAACCATGGTTATGCTTAAGAACACTTTCGTTCGAAACGCGTAATCCATCACTCACTATTTTAACAGCATGTTTTTAAAGGCATTGTAATAAAATTACATTTTTAACATCCACTCAATAACCTGATTTTGGATGCCTGTTGCTGGAACTTAGTTTGGCTGTCAAAATACAGTCTAAATCAGCAGACCAGAATAGAGTCCATTAACATGACACAATTTTCTGTCAACCAAGAATCCGTTTTTGTCTTCCCTACAATTTTGAGCACAGTGGCATGTAAAAGTTTGGTTATCCCTGGTCATGGTAAGCAAGTTGAAGATTTAATGATTTCTAAAAGGGCTATAGATTAAGATGACACATTTCCTTTGTATTTTCGGAAAAAATATATATATTTACTGTATAGGTGCTTCTCACAAAATTAGAATATCATAAATAACTGTCTCATCTCCTCCAGTCCCTTTGCCCTGATGTCACCTATCACCTAACAAAAATATTCAACCTCACTCTCTCTTCCGGTATCTTTCCCTCCTTATTTAAGTATACCATCATACATCCATTACTTAAAAAGCCATCCCTCAACCAAAACTGTGCCGCTAACTATAGACCTGTCTCTAATCTTGCCTTCATCTCTAAACTCCTCGTATGCCTGGTCCACACCCGTCTTATACGTTATCTCTCAGATAACTCTCTTCTCGACCCTCTTCAATCTGGTTTCCACTCTTTACACTCTACTGAAACTGCCCTCACTAAAGTCTTTAATGATCTACTAACATCTAAATCTAATGGTCACTACTCCATGCTAATTCTCTTGGATCTCTCCACAGCATTCGACACTGTGGATCATCAGCTCCTCCTCTCTAAGCTATACTCCATCGGCCTCTCCTATCTCTCCGACCACTCTTTCACTGTATCTTTTGCTAGTTCCTCCTCCTCTCATCTTCCCGTTACCTTTGGGGTTCCTCAAGGATCAGTCCTAGGCCAACCATCCTACCCATGCTCTCCATTCTGCTAATGACCTAAGATTAATATCCTCAATAATCAGAACCTCCCACTCCCGTCTCCAAGACTTTTCATGTGCTGCACCAATTCTTTGGAATGCACTACCCAGGTTAAAACGAGTAATCCCCAATCCCCACAGTTTTAAGCGTGCCCTAAAAACCCATTTGTTCAGACTGGCCTACCGCCTCAACGCATTAAACTAACTATCCCTGTGTGGCCTATTAAAAAAACTTAAACCATAATCAGGTTCCTCGCATCATGTTCTCATACACTTTATGCATTTAATAGCCCTCTGTGTCTGTACTTTACATACTTAGGCTGATAACTGGTTCATGCAGCATTGCCTGAACACCGGATTCTTACACTATGGCTGGTCCAAACAACGAAAGCAATTGTTACCATCCACCTCTCGTGTCTCCCCTTTTTCCTCATAGTTTGTAAGCTTGCGAGCAGGGCCCTCATTCATCTTGATATCTGTTTTGATCTGTGCTTATAGTTATGCAGTTATGTATATTGTCTGTACAAATCCCCTCTGTAATGTAAAGTGCTGCGGAATATGTTGGCGCTATATAAATAAAAGTATTATTATTATTATTCTTATTAAAAAGTTTATTTATTTCAGTTCTTCAATACAAAAAGTAAAACTCATATGTTATACTAGATGGTAGCCCGATTCTAACGCATCGGGTATTCTAGAATATGTATGTAGTTTATTTATGAAGATTTTAGAATAATACATTGAATAGACAGGATTCGGCCGGCCGCAACCAATTAGTGAAGCGTGGTTCAAATCCCGCGCAAATTCGTGGCCGGACTGCGCCTGTCGCTGATTGTTCGCGGCCGGCCACGTAGTATATAACAGCCCACGTAGTATATAGCACAGCCACTTAGTATATAGCACAGCCACGTAGTATATAGCACAGCCACGTAGTATATAGCACAGCCACGTAGTATATAGAACAGCCCATGGAATATATAGCACAGCCACATAGTATATAACACAGCCCACAGAGTATATAGCACAGCCACATTGTATATAGCACAGCCCACATAGTGTATAACAGCCCACATAGCATATAACACAGCCACGTAGTTTATAACAGCCCACGTAGCATATAACACAGCTCACGTAGTATATAACAGCCCACGCACACAGTATATAACACAGCCCAAGTAGTGTATAACACAGGCCACGTAGTGTATAACACAGGCCACGTAGTGTATAGCACGGCCCACGCAGTATATTGCACAGCTCACGTAGTGTATTGCACAGCCCACGTAGTATATTGCACAGCCCACATAGTATATAGCACAGCCCACGTAGTATATAACACAGCCCATGTAGTATATAACACAGCCCACGTACTATATACCACAGCTCACGTAGTATATTGCACAGCCCACGTAGTATATTGCACAGCCCACATAGTACATTGCACAGCCCACGTAGTATATTGCACAGTCCACGTAGTATATTGCACAGCCCACGTAGTATATTGCACAGCCCACGCAGTATATAGCAATGTGGGCATCATATCCCTGTTAAAAAAAAGGATTAAAATAAAAAATAGTTATATACTCACCTTCAGTTGGCCCCGAATCCAGGCAAAGCAGTTACCGACGCTCCTCGCGCGCTCCGGTCCCAAGAGTGCATTGGTGCATTGCGGTCTCGCGAGATGATGACGTAGCGGTCTCGCGATGGTGAGTATATAACAATTTTGTATTTTTTTATTATTTTTAACATTAGATCTTTTAACTATTGATGCCGCATAGGCAGCATCAATAGTAAAAAGTTGGTCACACAGGGTTAATAGCAGCGGTAACGGAGTGCGTTACCCGTGGCATAACGCGGTCCGTTACCGCTGCCATTAACCCTGTGTGAGCGCTGACTGGAGGGGATTATGGAGTGGGCACTGACTGCGGGAAGGAAGTAGCGGCTATTTTACCGCCGGACTGTGCCCGTCGCTGATTGATTGTGGCCGTTTTGCCGCGACTAATCAGCGACTTGGATTTCCATGACAGACAGAGGCCGCGACCAATGAATATCCGTGACAGACAGACAGACAGAAAGACAGAAGGACAGACAGAAAGACGGAAGTGACCCTTAGACAATTATATAGTAGATAGAGTCAATACAGAGTGATCTATTTCAAATGTTTATTTCTGTTAATGTTGTTGATTATGGCTATCAGGCCAAGTCGACCTGTCATTGGTTACAGCAGAACAAAGTGAAGGTTCTGGAGTGGCCATCTCAGTCTCCTGACCTCAATATCATTGAGCCACGCTGGGGAGATCTCAAGCATGCAGATCATGCTAGACAACCCAGAAATTTACAGGAACTGGAGGCTTTTTCCCAAGAAGAGTGGGCAGCTTTACCATCTGAGAAAATAAAGAACCTCATCCACAACTACCACAAAAGACTTCAACCTGTCATTGATGTTAGAGGGGGCAATACACCGTATTAAGAAATGGGGTATGTGAACTTTTGATCAGGGTAATTTGGATGTTTTGGATTGTCATTATGACTTAAAAAGAGAAAACACAGTAGTTTGCAATAAATGGCTTCATCTAACCACTAACCATGAGTGGAGAAAAAGTTTTGGTATATATATATAAATTTGTCAAGATTTTAATGGCATGCATTTCTTGAACTTTTGGTATTACACCTTTATGGGAGTAATAATATAGTGGATGGTGCGGGGTCACACATTACACCATTGCTCCTTTAGAAATCTCCATGGGAGCAGTGGTGTATTGTTTGACCCTGCTCTGTCCACTTCTATGGGAGTAGTGGTGTAATGTAATCTTGCTCTGTCCACTTCTATGAGAACAATGGTGTAATGTGTATCCCGCTCCCTCTACTTCTATGAGGGCAGTGGTGTAATGTGTGACTCCGCTCCCTCTACTTCTGTGAGTGCAGTGGTGTAATGTGTGACCCCACTCCCTCTACTTCTATGAGGGCAGTGGTGTAATGTGTGACCCCCACTTCATCTACTTCTATGGGGGCAGTGGTGTAATGAGTGATCCCGCTCCCTCTACTTCTGTAAGGGCAGTAGTGTAATGTGTAACCCCACTCCCTCTACTTCTATAGGAGTAGTGGTGTAATGTGTGACTCCGCTCCATGTGCTTCTATGGGAGTAGTAATATAGTGTATGGCGCAGGGTCACACATAATACTACTGCTCCCAACTACCTGCTGCCAACTAACATACTATATACACCGTGTTCCAAATTATTATGCAAATTGGATTTAAGTGTCATAAAGATTTAATTGTTTTGTTTTTCAAATAAACTCATGGATGGTATGGTGTCTCAAGGCGCAATGGATCACTGAAATCAATCTTAAACACATGTGATAATTAGTTTTCCAGGGGATTCTAATTAAAGGAAAACTACTTAAAAATGATGTTCCACATTATTAAGTAGGCCACAGTTTTCAAGTAACATGGGAAAGAAAAAGGATCTCTCTGCTGCTGAAAAGCATCATATAGTGCAATGCCTTGGCCAAGGGATGAAGACATTAGATATTTCCCGAAAACTTAAGCGTGATCATCATACCGTTAAGAGATTTGTGGCTGAATCTGAGCACAGACGTGTTCGTGCTGATAAAGGCATAATGAGGAAGGTTTCTGCCAGGCAAGTTCATTAAGAGAGCAGCTGCTAAAAATCCATTACAAACAAGCAAACAGGTATTTGCAGCTGCTGGTGCCTCTGGAGTCCCTCGAACCTCAAGGTGTAGGATCCTTCAAAGGCTTGCTTTGGTTCATAAACCTACTATTCGGCCACCCCTAAACAGTGTTCACAAGCAGAAAGAGTTGCAGTGGAGTGTCGAGCAACCCTGGATGGTCCAGATGGATGGAGTAGTGGATGGTTGGTGGATGGCCACCATGTCCCAACTAGGCTGCAACGTCAGCAAGGAGGTGGGTAAGTCATGTTATGGGCTGGAATCATGGAGAAACAGCTGGTAGGGCCCTTTAAAATTCCTGAAGGTGTGAAAATGACCTCTGCAAAGTATATAGAGTTTCTGACTGACAACTTTCTTCCATGGTATAAAAAGCAGAAACGTGCTTTCAGGAGCAAAATCATCTTCATGCATGACAATGCACCATCTCATGCTGCAAAGAATACCTCTGAGTCATTGGCTGCTATGGGCATAAAAGGAGATAAACTCATGGTGTGGCCACCATCTTCCCCTATCCTCAACCCTATGGAGAACCTTTGGAGTATCATTAAGCAAAAGATCTATGAGAGTGGGAGGCAGTTCACATCAAAATAGCAGCTATGGGAGGCTATTCTGACTTCATGCAAAGAAATACTAGCAGAAACTCTCCAAAAACTCACAAGTTCAATGGATGCAAGAATTGTGAAGGTGATATCAAAGAAGGGTTCCTATGTTAACATGTAACTTGGCCTGTTAGGTTGTTTTGGAGTTAAATAGCTTTTTTGTTCAGTGAATGTGACCTCCTAATGCTGCAAATTCCACAAATGAGCATTTTCAAAATGTTTAGAAATTCTACTGTGCCTAATAATTTGGAACAGTGGATTTTGAGTTTTTATTCATTTTGGAGATTATACTGTTATCAATGGGAGGTTTCTTCAATAAAATTCGATGTATACTCTAATGGGTGATGACTTTTATTAGACTGACTGTCATTTGCACCGACCATTTAGGAAAATCCGAGAAAAATATCATTTGCATAATAATTTGGAACATGGTGTATACTCGAGTATAAGCCAAGGCACCTAATTTTACTACAAAAAACTGGGAAAACTTATTGACTCGAGTATAAGCCTGGTATGCATTGTCCCCTCATTCCTATCCTGGTCTGCATAGCTCCTCATCCCTATTCTTGTATGCATGGCTCCTCATCCCTTTCCTGGTCTGCATAGCTCCTTATCCCCATCCTTGTCTGCATGGCTCCTTATCCCCATCCTTGTCTGCATGGTGTGACAGACACCGTATCAGACTCACCACCAGAGACTGTACGCATGTCCAAAGACGTGCTGAGGAAACCTGAGGAGTTTCTGCAGTGGAATGTGAACACGCCTGAAAGTGTGCTGCAGGAGGAACAGGACCTGCAACACATGAGCACTGGGGGAGTGACTGGGGGCAGACCTAGGTCCCAAACTCCTAGCAGGGATAGTGGGACCCAGCAGAGTCGGGAGAATAGTCAGACCATAGGGCAGCGCAGTAACAAGCGGGTAACATGAATAGAGTGGTAAGAAGAAAGCCAGGAGTCAGAAGCCAGAAAGAGCAACGCAGTGCCAGGGGAACAGGCGATCGGGAAGTCAGGGACATAGCCGGGGAAGAACAAAGAGTAACTCAGAAAGTACAGATCCATCGGACGAATATCAAACGGGAAACAGACTGGGTCATACACAGAGCAATCTGTTGTGAATCTGCTTTTGGGCTCCTTCTGGTGGTGGCTAGTGGTACTGGTGACTCGGGTGTGTTTTCTTTCTCAGTTCACCTGTTTTCATCAGTAGTGGGGAGTTCCTATTTATGCCTGCTCTTCAGTCATTGCCTTGCCGGCCATCAATGTAACCAGAGCCTTTCTGTTGCATGTTCCTGCTCCTAGACTACTGATCAGCTAAGTTGGACTCTTAGTCCTAAGTTTGTTTGCATTTTTGTTCCAGTTTACAGTTAAGTCTTTCTCTGTAGCTGGAAGCTCTTGTGGGCTGAAATTACCACTCCGGTGTCATGAGTTGACACATGAGTTTTAAAGTAATTTCAGGATGGTATTTTAAAAGGGTTTTCAGCTGACCGTGCAGTTCCCTTTTGTATCTTTCTACTATCTAGTAAGCGGACCTCGCTTTGCTGAACCTACCTTCATACTGCGTATGTCTTTTCCTCTGAACTCACCGTCAATATATGTGGGGGGCTTCTGTCTCCTTTTTGGGGGAATTTCCCTAGAGGTAAGCCAGGTCTGTTTTTTCCTCTACTAGGGTAAGTTAGTTCTCCGGCTGGCGAGAGACGTCTAGGGATAAAACGTAGGCACGCCCCCCGGCCACTATTAGTTGTGTGATAGGTTTAGCTCACGGTCGGCTCGAGATTCCATCACCCAAGAGCTCGTTCGTTATTTATGTGTCCTGACGTTCCCCTGCCATTGGGAACCATGACAGCAATCGTACAGAAGAAGGCAATATACACAAGTATACAAGGGTCAGCTACTCAGCCAGGAACGAACGTATAATGTATCACTGACAACGAGCATATACTTATAGCCATCCCCAAGTCAAAGAGAGGCCACATAAGATTAACCCTAGAAGGACCATAACAAACTCCAGGCAGATCATGACACATGGCTCCTTATACCCATCCTTGTATGCATTGCTCCTTAGCCCCATCCTTGTATGCATGGCTCCGTATCCCCATCCTTGTATGCATGGCTCCGTCTCACCATCCTTTTCTGCATGGCTCCTTATCCCCATTCTTGTTTGCATATTAACTCATCCCTATCCTTGTCTGCATGGCTCATATCACTTTCCTTCTCTGCATGGCACCTTATCCCTATCCTTGTATGTATGGCCCCAATCAAAAAAACATAAAAAAAGAAACAATCCTACTTACCTTCACTTCGCTCCCTCGCAGCATCTTTTTCTGGTTCCTGCAGCTGCTTATGCTTGTAAACAGTGCATGGCAGGGATATCATGCACTGCTTACAAGCAGAGCAAAGTTGCCAGAATACTTACTGCGTTCCATGCCGGAACTATGTGCATGGAGATCAGTGAGTATTCATTGCTCTTTAGTAGCACGCAGTGTCAGCTTCAGCCACCAGCTTCCTGCAGCTGCCGAAGGTCACATGTGCCCGCTACTTAAGAGATATTAATATTCACGTCTCTCTTCTCCCATTGGAGTGGAGAGAGGTTAATATTCATTTCTCTTAAGTAACGGGCGTACGTGACCACCGGCAGCTGCAGGAAGCTGGCGGCTGAGGCTGAAACTGTGTGAGCTATTACAGAGAAATGAATATTCACTGACAGCGCAGAGAATATTAATTTCTCTAGCAGTGGCCTCAGGAGTTAGCCACAGCAGCCGGCTACTGCCTTTGTGACCTGGTGCTCCTCCGTTACCACCTCCATCTTCTAGGACATAGACTCAGTATAAGCCAAGGTAGTCGTTTTCAGCACCAAAAAATGTGCTGAAAATCTTGGCTTATACTCAAGTATTTATGGTAATCGGTGCTGCCAGCCGTTCTCGGTGACAATCTACTTGTCAGTATCACTGGTAGTCACCAACAAAGTGACTCCTCACTGTGATCCTAAACTTTCCTTTCTTATCCTGTTGCAAACACCCAGAAGGGAAGGAGAGGAGTGACATCACACATGTGAGCAGATCCTGCCCACATTTACTGCAGTCATAATGTGAGCTAGTTGTACACTAGGTGTACAAAAGTGCAAAATATTGAACCTTTTTACATTACTTTTCATACTATTCTGTATTAAAAACTAATATTGAAAAAATATGTGCAGGGCAGTATGACACTCTCCCCCAACCTACAGGTCCCACACGGACTACTTGACCTGCTGCTATTATCAGTATAACACTGTACAGGTGTTATTAAAACTACATGATTCTATATGGGATCTGCATGCAGTACATTAAAAAGGTCTAATTATTTGACTTTGTGTCTACATCACATAGTTGTCCTCTTACTTGTCAGATATCCTTATGCGTCCCCAGAAATATCTGAATTGCTGTAAGCCAAGGAATGGCCATATACAGTGCCTTGCAAAAGTATTTGGCTCCCTGGAACTTTTCAACCTTTTCCCACATATCATGCTTCAAACATAAAGATACCAAATGTAAATTTTTGGTGAAGAATCAACAACAAGTGGAACACAATTGTGAAGTTGAACGAAATTTATTGGTTATTTTAAATTTTTGTGGAAATTCAAAAACTAAAAAGTAGGGCTTGCAATATTATTCGGCCCCTTTAACTTAATACTTTATTGCACCACCTTTTGCTGCAATTACAGCTGCAAGTCGCTTGGGGTATGTCTCTATCAGTTTTGTACATCGAGAGACTAAAATTCTTGGCAAATAGCTTGAGCTCAGTGAGGTTTGATGGAGATTGTTTGTGAACAGCAGTTTTCAGCTCTTTCCACAGATCCTCGATTGGATTGAGGTCTGGACTCTGACTTGGCCATCCTAACACCTGGATACATTTATTTGTGAACCATTCCACTGTAGAATTTGCTTTATGTTTAGGATCATTGTCTTGTTGGAAGACAAATCTCCGTCCCAGTCTCAGGTCTTTTGCAGACTCAAACAGGTTTTCTTCAAGAATGGTCCTGTATTTGGCTTCATCCATCTTCCCATCAATTTTAACCATCTTACGTGTCCCTGCTGAAGAAAAGCAGGCCCAAACCATGATGCTGCCACCACCATGTTTGACAGTGGGGATGGTGTGTTCAGGGTGATGAGCTGTGTTGCCTTTACGCCAAACATATCGTTTGGCAACAATGCTACAACTGCTACAACTGTGTTCCACTTGTAGTTGATTTTTCACCAAAAATTTACATTTGGTATCTTTATGTTTGAAGCATGATATGTGGGAAAAGGTTGAAAAGTTTCAGGGAGCCGAATATTTTCGCAAGGCACTGTCTTGAAAATTAAATGGTTCTTACTCTTGCCACCATCATATAAACCCACCATTCACTAGCATCTTTCACTACTTGAGACATCAAGCAATAACTAATTAGATGCTACAACTGTTGCAGGATTGATAAAACCTTTCAACAAAAATGTGTAAAAATGCAGTTAAAGTAACAGGCAAAGTTTGAGTTACCTAAAGAGATCTGCAGATTTTTTTTTTTTTTTTTAAGCAGACAGTTATAAAAAAAAATAATGGCAGTACTGCAATTAATATATTCGGGAAAAATCTATAATTGTAAGGTGTCAGTCATTAGATTGATGAAATAAAAATTGAGAGTCCTCAATGCACAAACGTTATCAATCACTGATGACTCTCTATTTACATATTGTTTTAATTATATTGACAATCTTTTCAACAAACTTTGCATAAATCAGTAGTGCAGGTGAATATAAGAAACTTTGGAACATTATTACTCAGAAGAGTACGCTTCTTTGCTTCTTTCTCCACTGCATTCAGTCTCCCATAATCCAGAGGTTATGTACTGTGAGCTCATCCATTATTTTATTCTGTTTCAGGGCTAGTATGCAGTCCAAGGAATGTGCACTCTCTTCTCTGATATGGGGCACATTTGGGACATGTACCTGATGAGCACATCAGTGTTCCTTTCTTTACATCTGCCCTTTATTGCGGTGTGCACCCGACTGTCTCCTTAAACTTGGGACTGTGTCATCTGGAACATCTGCCTTTTTTTTTGTCTAATGTTACTTTTTTTCTTCTTCTTCCCCTTTTTTTTTCTTTTTTTCTTTCTTTTTTCTTCTTCCTTTCTCCTCCCATTCCTCTCTTTTTTCTCTTTTTGTCCGTTCTCTTTTTTTCTTCTTTTTTCCTTTTCCCCTTTCCCCTCCCCCTTTTTGGTTCTTTTGTTCCTCTGTTTGTCCCTGCTTTCTTTCCTTGGTTTCTGTTTTCCTTCCCTCTCTTCCTCCCCCCCCCCCCATTTTTTTCTCTTTCTTTCCCTTCCTCCCGGCCTTTTTTTCTGTGTTTTTTCCCTTTTTATATTGGCCTTCTCCTTCTTACTGTTCATTGTTTACCCATATACCTGAGTGGCTGAGTCTAACTATACATGGTGTTATGATGAGGTTATCCTCTATGTCTATGTTATGTAGTTGCATATATACTCTCTTTTGTAAATTTCATTATATGATTTACAATAATTCTGTTTTCATTTTGATGTACAATTGTTTGATTTTTTTGTAGACTGATGAAGATCTTGTTGCCTGAAACGTCTTATTCTTTTCTGGATATTCAAAGTTTAATAAAATACTCCTGTTCATTAGCGGATTAGGATACTACTTGTGCACCTTTGCATCCAAAAATGCTATGCTTTTCTTAGGCTAGTTTCACACTAGCATTCGGCAGGGCTGCGGAGGGCTGCGTACTTCTTCTGTTAAGCTCCGCCACTGCCACGCCTCTTCCTTCAGCTCTGCCTACATCTGCATGTGTCCTGCGTACCCTATCTTTAACATTGGGTACGCAGGCCTTACGGATGTATGTGGCACCAACCGCAGCAAAATGCAACATGTTGCTGTCGACGCAGTTGAGCGCAGCGTCAAAACGACGCATGCGCAGGCATCCGCATACATCCGCATGGCCTGCGTACCCAATGTTAAAGATAGAGTACACAGGATGCATGCAGACGTAGGTGGAGCTGAATGAAGAGGTGGAGCTGAATGAAGAGGTGCGGCAGTGGGGGCGGGGCTTAATGGAGGAAGAACACTGCCGTCCGCAGCCCTGCCAAATGCTAGTGTGAAACTAGCCTTATATGGTAAAGCTGACCTAGCAGTATGATTATCCAGATCAGGATGATTGCACTGATACCAAACATGAATATATATTTTTAATTTACCGGAAGTAATTATAAAATATTTGGAAATCCATAAAAATCAAACCCTTTTCTTGTGTCATCATTTTGCCAGAACTGTGATGCTGTCAATTTTTAGGATATAGTAATGGGTGATGGCTTATTTTTTGCGACCTGAGTAGACATTTTATTGGTATGATTTTGGGGGTAAATATGGTGTTTTGAACTCCTCCTATTGTATTTTACTGAAATGTTGTGGTGGCCAAAAAAATGTAATTCTGGTGTTTCGATTTTTTTTCTTTTTACGTCGTTTACTGATCGTAATAATTTATGTAATATTTTGATGGATCAGACTTTTATGAACACAGCGGTACCAAATGTGTTTTATTTATTTTATTTTTAGTGGGGCAAATAGGGGTTGATTTAAACTTTTGTGTTTTTTTAATATTTTTGTTTTTAAAAAAAACTGTTGTGTATAAATAAAATCATGATCCCCTATGAAGGCCAGCTAAATGCTGGATTTAATAATAAAGTTGGTTTCTGAGAAGCTAATTAAGAAATAACCATCAGTATGGTTGCACTTGCTGTTATAACGATTGCAAATAAACCCGAACAATCAACACTTTCTCTTTAAATCAGAGAAACAGAAATACTAAACTGTGACAATAACCCTAGTTTCTGATATACTCATATTTGGCCATTTTATTGTTTTCTGTTGAGATTCTCTTTACAGGGAACCTGTCATATTGGGAAACGCTGTTTACTTGCAGATATAGGGTTAATCCTGCCTGCCTTACTGGAAGCGCCTACAGGGAGTAAATGAACTTATATCTTCCCTGTAGTTGATCACTTTCGGTCATAGAGGCCTACTTGGAGCAGTTACAGTTTGTGCTGTGAATGGCAGGTGTTATCACTCCCTGGCACATTAAGGGTATGTGTCCACGGGGCATAATGGCTGCGCTTTGGACGCAGCGAATACCCCACTCTGCCCAAAGGGCCGCCCCCTTTGTACCGCATCCTATCCATAGGCTGGATTATTTATCTTGCATTGACGGAGCGTCTCCGCAAGATAAATAGACATGCTACGGTCTAGAAAGACGCGCCGCATGTCCGGATATGCAGGGCCGCTGGATGCAGCCGTGCGCACATAGTGGAGACGGGATTTCATAAAATCCCCTCCACTGTGCTGTAACATCTGGATGCTGCGGATTGGACGCTGCGGCTATACGCAGCGTCCAATCCGCAGTAAATACTGAGGAAAAACGCCACATGGAAACATACCCTAATTGACAGCCTGGAGTGCAGTGTCTGTGCGCAGTGTGTTTGTGCAGAATAGGCTGTCAATCAGTGTAAGAGTAAGTCATGGTAGTGCACTCACTGTGTAGTGAGGGGTGACTGTAATCTGCAGGTAAATAGCATTTCCCGGCAAGACAGGATCCCTTTAAGCTTCCTTTGACACGTAACTTTGGGTGTGTTCCTGTATTTAGCAAGGGAGGGAAGAGATGACTGAAAGTGGAACTGTGGTAGAGGAAGTAGTATAATGTCTGTTATCTCATCTCTCCTCACATAACACTGCAGAATATATGTATGTTACTAAGAGTTTACCTTAGAGAAGAATGAACTAGACAGGAGGGAGGTCACAATGTTCTCTTTGCTGCTATTTGAGTAATTTAAAAAAGCACTTCAAGAAAAACTGATGCAGAGAATTACGCCTCATGCCGGACCGGAGGGTGGCAGACCAGTGCAGATTATTTGCAAAGACAGATCCCCTCCCCCGCGTCATGCTGCACTTCCCTATGCCCTGCATTATGCTTTAATATACTCAAAGTGTCTTTTACCTGAGGCCAAAATTTCAACCCTAGACCAACACATTGTCTCAGTTGTTGACAAGCACTGCAACGTACATATTATATATATATATATATATATATATATATATATATATACACATAATATATTAGTGAATGTTGCAGTGCTTGTTATATATATATATATATATATATATATATATATATATATATATATATATATAATAATAATAATATTTATTTTTATATAGCGCCAACTTATTCCGCAGCGCTTTACAGTTTGCACACATTATCGCTGTCTCCAATGGGGCTCACAATCTAGATTCCCTATCAGTATGTCTTTGGAATGTGGGAAGAAACCGGAGTACCCGGAGGAAACCCACGCAAATACGGAGAGAACATACAAACTCTTTGTATATATATATAAATAAATATATATATATATATATATATATATATATATATATATATATATATATGTAATAATCTCCAAGGCACCATAACAGCTATATCTTTAGCTAAGAGTCCAAAATCCTCTTTAAACTGTATACCTATTTCTGCAAATATATACTGTATATAACTCCTCTTATCTCTGCCCAATTAGTTCCGTTTGCAAGAAGTAGATACAACACACGTACTGCATGAGAATCCAATCGTTCTGTATAGGAAAGTTAATATTTGACAAGCCGTAGATAGTAAAGCTATTGTACACACCGCACTTTGTTTCATACAATGTAAGCATTGTGTCTACCGAAGATTACAAGCAACACCTATGATCATAGTTCACTTGCTGTCCTTACACAGAAATTGTGCATTAATGCTTTAAGAGTAAGCGTTTTTCAATTTTTTTCATTCATAAATAAACAAGTTTGTACTTTCTCTTATTAGAAATGAGTTTTTTTTCTCCCCCTGAATTGATCTTTCAATCTCAATCCATGGGAAGAATCTGTAATATCTGTATTCAGTGAAGACAGATATTCACATTACTGAGATAGGAGGCGGCTTTGGCAATCCTATGGAGAATGAAGATCTAGAGATAAGAGGAAGACATGGACAGCTCCTGAAACAGCAGTTACTGTTCTCCATAAAACTTTACGAGCACCAACTGTCATCTCCTAACTCAATGGTGGGACAATTTGTATTCACTGAAAAGATTTTATCTGTAAACTGAACATTTTCAGAATGAATGATTTCTCTAATAATGATATATTACAAAGTATATCATATTCTGGCATACTATTAATTTCTGAAAACAAAAAATAATATAATAACTATTTAAAGTGTTGTTAGCCCAAAATAACAAGTTATGCCCTATCCATCTAGGTCCCAGCAGTCAGCCCATAGCAATGTTGGGAACTGGGCTCTGGAATGATGGCAATAGGGACTGAGCCCAGTCCTGGGTAGCCAACCATCCGGACATTCAAGGACAAGCCTTAAAAATAGGGCACTTTTTTGCCCTGTCAGTGAAAAAAATATTAAGGTGTCTGTGATTTTTTTGAAGCTGAAGAAACTTATACAGATTATTTTTACCATAATTATCATCATTTGACAGTTTACAGTGAATGCAGCTGTGGTCAACATATCAAAGTTATGGGCTGCAGACAGGTTTGACATATAATTATACTGATTTATTATTATGGTTTTCCAAAATGTTCATAAAAAATATTGTCCGTTTGTGATTTTTTTTGGCCTATGCTCCATTCATTGTATATGGGACTGATGGAGAAAGCCAAGTATAACACAAGGCTTCATAGACAATGAATGGAGCCGAGATAGAGCTTGTGCACCTCCGCACTATTCACGAAGAGGATCTGCAGAACCCTTTTCTCGGGATTCCAGATACCTGTTCCCATGATCGAGGGGGAGTCCCTGAACTGACATCCCCAGAAATCAGTAGGTTATCCTTAATCCTACAGATTGGGCATTACTTTCTATTTTGGGATTAACCCTTTAGCTTGACCATAATCATTATTGTTATGATTCCCCATACAATATATCATTCTTATGGTCTTATAGGTTTATAGGTCATTTGTGTGATTAAACTCCAAAGAAATAAAACCATAAACAAAAGGGGTTATCTTCTGTTGGAAATTTTGCAGTCTTGTTGTATTGGGATTGGTTGAATTGAGACCACCAGAGGAACCACTGGTCTTCCGGTGGGCCAGTTTAACTCTGAATAGCATGAAAAGCAGATAACAGCAGAATATGAGGAATCTTGTAAAGCTTCTTCATAAGCCAATGTTGCCCCCAAGTGGTAATTGTTGGTATTACAGAATTGCAATATGAGAAGTTAAGTATCTCATACAAGTATTGGATTTTACATAAATAAGACATAAAAGTTAATTGTAAATAGTCATGTGAAAAGTAAGGACAGCCCTTGAAAAGTTTTATCCTTCATTTTTAACATTTGTAAATATTTAAATATTTCATCTTTATTCAGACAGTAAACAGTATAAAGATAAAGGTGAAGGAATTAAACAAAATAAAACTAGTTAATTATAATAATAACTAGATGGTAGCCCGATTCTAACGCATCGGGTATTCTAGAATATGCATGTCCACGTAGTATATTGCCCAGCCACGTAGTATATTGCCCAGCCACGTAGTATTTTGCCCAGTCATGTAGTATATTGCCCAGCCACGCAGTATAATGCCCAGTTACATAGTATATTGCCCAGCCACATAGTATATTGCCCAGTCACATAGTATATTGCCCAGTCACATAGTATATTGCCCAGCCACGTAGTATAATGCTTAGCCATGTAGTATATTGCCCAGTCACGTAGTATATTGCCCAGTCACGTAGTATATTGCCCAGCCACGTAGTATATTGCCCAGTCACGTAGTATATTGCCCAGTCACGTAGTATATTGCCCAGCCATGTAGTATATTGCCCAGCCACGTAGTATATTGCCCAGTCACGTAGTATATTGCCCAGCCACGTAGTATATTGCCCAGCGACGTAGTATATTGCCCAGTCACGTAGTATATTGCCCAGCCACGTAGTATATTGCCCAGTCACGTAGTATATTGCCCAGCCACGTAGTATATTGCCCAGCCAAGTAGTATATTGCCCAGTCACGTAGTATATTGGCCAGCCGCATAGTATATTGCCCAGTCACGTAGTATATTGCCCAGCCTTGTAGTATATTGCCCAGTTACGTAGCATATTGGCAAGTCATGTAGTATATTGCCCAGCCACGTAGTATATTGCCCAGCCACGTAGTATATTGCCCAGCCACGTAGTATATTGCCCAGCCACGTAGTATATTGCCCAGTTACATAGCATATTGCCAAGTCATGTAGTATATTGCCCAGTCACGTAGTATATTGCCCAGCCACGTAGTATATTGCCCAGCCAAGTAGTATATTGCCCAGCCACGTAGTATATTGCCCAGCCACGTAGTATATTGCACAGCCACGTAGTATATTGCCCAGCCACGTAGTATATTGCCCAGCCACATAGTATATTGCCCAGCCACGTAGTATATTGCCCAGCCACGTACGTAGTATATTGCCCAGCCACGTAGTATATTGCACAGCAACGGAGTATACAGCACAAAGCCACGTAGTATACAGACTTAAAATAAAAAATAAACATATACTCACCTTCCGAAGGCCCGTTGAAGTCCTGGCCCTGTGTGCGGTGCATGCGGCAGCTTCCGGTCCCAGGGTTGGTATGAGCGCAGGATCTGTGATGACGTCGCGGTCACATGACCGTGACATCATGGCAGGTCCTTCTCGCACACCATCTTTGCCCCCGGAACCTGCCGCTTGCATGGAGCGGTCACCGGAGCGTCGCGAGGAGTGGGAAAGGCTGGGCGGGATGGTGAGTATAGCAGGTTTTTTGTTTTTTTAATTATTTTTAACATGACATATTTTTACTATTGATGCTGCATAGGCAGCATCAATAGTAAATAGTTGGGGACACACAGGGTTAATAGCAGCGGTAACGGAGTGCGTTACACCGCGGCCCAATACCGCTGCCATTAACCCTATGTGAGCGGTGACTGGAGGGGATTATGGAGCGGGCGCCGGGCACTGACTGCAGGGGAGTAGGGGAGGGACTAATCGGACTGTGGCCGTCGCTGATTGGTCACGGCAGCCATGACAGGCAGCTGCCGAGACCAATCAGCGACGTGGGATTTCCATTACGGAAGTTGAGGACAGAAAGACGGAAGTACCCCTTAGACAATTATATATATAGATCTTTATTTTTATACAGTGCTAACATATTCCGCAGCGCTTTACAGTTTTGCACACATTATCATCGCTGTCCCCAATGGGGCTCACAATCTAGAATCCCTATCAGTATGTCTTTGGAATGTGGGAGGAAACCCACGCAAACACAGAGAGAACAAACAAACTCCTTGCAGATGTTGTCCTTTATGGGATTTGAACCCAGGACCCCAGTGCTGCAGTGCTATCCGCTGAGCCACCGTGCTGCCCTGTAATTATGTAATAGTTTATTATTTCAGAGATATAGTAATTATGGATAATTTAAAATTATTTTGCAAACTAATTCTGATGAAAAACAAAAACAACCCGGTACAATAAATAGGAATAGACAACATGCAGCATATGTATGTCAGTCCTGGTGTGAGAGGTGTGACTACAGCAGCATGCTTACTGAGTAGTGAGCAGTGACTGTAATGGGTTCCTGCACTGACCCAATGACTGGAAGTTCCGGTTGGTATAAAACTTCCCCTTTTCCCTACAGCCTTGCTTACAGTAAGCCAGCCAAACAGGATTTAATCGCTATTTGCAGATTACTACTATATCTGCATGCATATAGCATGTTTGTAGGTTACAGTTTCCCTTGAAAGTGACTTTTTGACAAATCTTAACAAACTTGTATCATATATCGCCATCTACTGTGCAGAAGGGGAAACTGTGCTTATCAAAAAAAAATCTTATTTTCTGAAAAGCATAGCTGTATAATGGTGCTTTCACTTTGCGTTCTGGCACCCATTCGGTCGCCCTGTGGGAGCTTGTATCCGAACCCTCCCCCACAAAATAAACTATAATGATGATGGCAAAACAAACGTGCGCTCTGCCATACATTATTTTAGGACTTATACACCTATTGGAGGCGGGTACCCATACACAGTCTACTACATCTGAGTGCCCGCCTCCAGTAGGCGTACAAGCTCGAAAATGATGCACGACAGAGCGCACAGTCGCTATGCCATCACCATTATATTCAATGAGCACATACGTCCGAATCCCCTTTTGCGAGGGACTCGGATGTATGCCCCGACGGGGCTACCCAGCGTGTACTAAATCACCCTAAAGGGGCAGAGGAAGCAGTCATACCGGGGCCTCTGTGTCCAATGAGGCACTAAAGCCACTTTGCGTAATAAATTGGATTCACTATAATTCCGTTCAAGAAGTATAAATTCAACACAAACTGCCGCCTTTATTGTTTACTACTGTCTCTGAATTTTTCAAGTTAATTTTTGCATCTTGCATCTGAACCTCCGCAGCTGCCCAGTTCTGTGGAGGGTCCTGCCTGTGGAATTCACCTAAGATGCTGCCCCCCCCAAAAAAAAAATTAATTTAGCTAAAAATTAGAAATTTGAGTTGTACCCAAAATTTGAGTGAAGGAAGCAGAAGAATTTTGTTTAGAAAATACTTACGCCTTTTGTGCCCAGCCCTGTTGTGTGTCTTTTCAAGCACATTCATTTTTGTTTGACCAAAGGAGGAGAAGCACTGTAAGTATGACAACCAGTAGATGATAATTCTGGCCCAGTCTATCTAGGGAAATTCAGACCAATCAAAGAACAACTTCATATTCACCAAAATTGTATATTGGTATAATTAATCATGGAAGCAACATCTTTTTTTTAAGATGTGTCAAAAAAACATTTTTAGGGGCAGTGCAGCAATTAAATTCCTAGAATGTTGAATTTTCTTAATCACCTCAAGCCAAAGAAAGCACAAAGTTCTCAGTTGTAAAGCATATTAATAAGAGAATATGAAACAACAAGGGTAGGCCCATAAGCAATAGTAAACAACATAAGTGGAGCGCCCGCTAGGGCCGTGGGATACTCGGGCTGACTCTGACGGTTCTTAAGGGGGTGGTCACAGCAGCACTGACCCTGTCCGTGGCCCTGGGCATCCAATAAAAGTCAATTAAAGGGGAAATAAAGTTTATAGGGCATCCTGTTCGTGACACCAAAATGGAGCGCCTGCTAGGGCCGTGGGGTACTCGGGCCGGGTCAGACGGTTCTTAAGGGGAATATCACGGCAGCAGTGACTGGGTACGTGGCCCTGGGAGTCCAAATAAAAGTCAATTAAAGGGTAAAAATAAAGTTTATAGGGGATTAGTTTGTGATGCCACCCGTGGTGTTCGGCAATGGAAAGCCGGCGTTGCGGTTTCAGTCCACTGGAGCAGTTGGTGATGCAGCTCTCCATGAGTAGAGCTAGGCCCCAGGGCAGCATACCTCCCAACTTTTGAAGAAGGGAAAGAGGGACACAGTTTGAGGTGCGCACAGTGCACCGCAGCAAATTTTAGGCCACGCCTCTGAACACATGCATTACTCAACTAGTCACATTCATATCCATGCCCCAACCACACCCATTTAGCAATACTGATCACACTGTTTTATAAACAATAATTATAAGCAAAAAAATATGGCCACAAAGTGCTCCATACTGTATAATAGCCACACAGTGCTCCATACTGTAAAATGGCCGCACATGATGCTCCATACTGTATAATGGCCACACACTATGCTCCATACTGTATAATGGCCACACAGTGCTCCACACTGTATAATGGCCACACAGTGCTCCATACTGTATAATGGTCACACATGATGCTACATACTGTATAATGGCCACACATGATGCTACATACTGTATAATGGCCACATATTATGCTCCATACTGCATAATGGCCACACAGTGCTCCACACTGTATAATGGCCACACAGTGCTCCATACTGTATAATGGTCACACATGATGCTACATACTGTATAATGGCCATACATGATGCTACATACTGTATAATGGCCACACATGATGCTCCACACTGTATAATGACCACACATGATGCTCAGAACTGTATAATGGCCACACATGATGCTCAATACTGTATAATGGCCACACACAGTGCTCCATACTGTATAATCGCCACACATAGTGCTCCATACTGTATAATGGCCCCACATAATGCTCAATACTGTATAATGGCCACACATGATGCTCAATACTGAATAAATGGCCACACATGATGCTCAATACTGTATAATGGCCCCACATGATGCTCCATAATGTATAATGGTGACACAGTGCTCCATACTGTATAATGGCCACACGATGCTCAATACTGTATAATGGCCACACGATGCTCCATACTGTATAATGGCCCCACTTGATGCTCAATACTGTATAATGGCCACACAGTGCTCCATACTGTATAATGGCCACACATGATGCTCAATAGTGTATAATGGCCACACATGATGCTCCATACTGTATAATGGCCACACATGATGCTCACATAGTGCTCCATACTGTATAATGGCCCCACATGATGTTCCATACTTTATAATGGCTACACATGATGCACAATAACTGTATAATGGCCACACATGATACTCAATACTGTATAATGGCCACACAGTGCTCCATACTGTATAATGGCCACACATGATGCTCAATACTGTATAATGGCCACACAGTGCTCCATACAGTATAATGGCCACACATGATTCTCAATACTGTATAATGGCCACACATGATTCTCAATACTATATAATGGCCACACAGTGCTCCATACTGTATAATGGCCACACATGATATTCCATACTGTATAATGGCAACACATGATGGTCAATACTGTAAAATTGCCACACATGATGCTCAATACTGTATAATGGCAATACAGTGCTCCATGCAGTATAATGTCCACACATGATGCTCCATACTGTATAATGGCAACACATGATGCTCAATACTGTAAAATTGCCACACATGATGCTCAATACTGTATAATGGCCACACAGTGCTCCATACTGTATAATGGCCACACATGATGCTCAATAGTGTATAATGGCTACACATGATGCACAATACTGTATAATGGCCACACATGATACTCAATACTGTATAATGGCCACACAGTGCTCCATACTGTATAATGGCCACACATGATGCTCAATACTGTATAATGGCCACACAGTGCTCCATACAGTATAATGGCCACACATGATTCTCAATACTGTATAATGGCCACACATGATTCTCAATACTATATAATGGCCACACAGTGCTCCATACTGTATAATGGCCACACATGATACTCTATACTGTATAATGGCAACACATGATGCTCAATACTGTAAAATTGCCACACATGATGCTCAATACTGTATAATGGCCACACAGTGCTCCATGCAGTATAATGGCCACACATGATGCTCAATATTGTATAATGTCCACACATAGTGCTCCATACTGTATAATCGCCACACATACTGTATAATGGCCACACTGTTCTCCATACTGTATAATCACCACACATAGTGCTCCATACTGTATAATGGCCACACAAGGCTCCATACTGTATAATGGCCCCACATGATGCTCCATACCCTACAATGGCCACACATGATCCTCAATAATGTACAATGGCCACACATGATGCTCAATACTGTACAACAGCAACAAAGTGCTCCATACTGTATAATGGCCACACAGTGCTCCATACTGTATAATAGCCACACAGTGCTCCATACTTTATAATGTCCACATATGATGCTCTATACTGTATAATGGCCACACAGTGCTCCATATTGTATAATGGTCACACACTGCTCCGTACTGTATAATTGCCAAACAGTGCTCTATATTGTATAATGGCCACACATGATGCTCTGTACTTTATAATAGCCACACATGATGCTCACTACTGTGTAATGGCCACACAGGGCTAAATACTGTACAATGGCCACACATGATGCTCAACACTGTATAATGGCCACATGATGCTCCATACTGTATAATAATCCCACACGATGCTCGATACTGTATAATGGTCACACATGATGCTCGATATTGCATAATGGCTACACATGATGCTCAATACTGTATAGTGGCTACACAGTGCTCCATACTGTATAATGATCACACATGATGCTCAATACTGTATAATGGCCACACATAGTGCTCCATACTGTATAATCACCACACATAGTGCTCCATACTGTATAATGGCCACACAGTGCTCCATACTGTATAATGGCCCCACATGATGCTCCATACTGTATAATAGCCACACATGATGCTCCATACTGTATAATGGCCACACATGATGCTCAGTATTGTATGATGGCCACACATGATGCTCAATACTGTATAATGAGAGAGGTGAGGCAATAGGCCAGTCTAAGGTTAGCTTCACACTAGCATTCGGCAGGGCTGCAGATGAAATCCTTCTTCCTCAGTGAAGCCCCACCCACCGCCGCACCTTTGCCTTCAGCTCTGCCTACATCTGCATGCATTCTGCATACCCTATCTTTAACATTGAGTACTCTGGCCATGTGCATGTATGCTGATGCCTCCCGTGATGCAGCGGTAGGACCATATGTAGCGAAACGGCAGTGACCCAAGCAAGTTCAAACAAAATGTTTATTTATTGTGTTACTTCACACAGTCTTTTAGCAATCCATAGTAAACAGCTTCTTCATCCAGGCCAAAGGAAAATATACAGTACATGGCTTCTTCACATAGTCCATCAGAAATACACAGTAACCGGCTTTACCTTTGTAGTCCCTACACAGGCCAGACTTCCCTTTGTCCAGTTTCCCTGGGGCAACCACCCGCCAATACCAAGTCTCTACTCACACCGTGCACCTCACACTATCCTCTGGATTGCAGCCAGGCAACATAAGACAGCTCGGGATTCAGGGTGTCAGTTCCTTTTGCCCCTGTGTTGCTCCACACACAAAGAGCTCTGCAGACAACTTCTCTGTCTGTTTCCAAACCAACACTGACACATCTCCCCCCTACTACAGGGCTTTTAATCAGTCACGACTTCACTATTCTAGTTACAGCCACACCTGTGTCTGCAGTACGCCCTCATGGCCTCACTACGCTTCCATGCACATTCTGGAGAGCACACACAGAGTCCCCTAGCTGTAACAGGTGTCACTGCCTCACACTCTGCATGTCTCATTTTGAAGCTGCACTGACTGCAACAAAATGCAACATGTTGCGTTTGGTGCAGGTCAGCGCAGCATCAAGATGATGCATGCGGAGGCATCCACATACATCTGCATTGCCTGCTTACCCAATGTTAAAGATAGGGTACGCAGGACGCATGCAGACATAGGCGGAGCTGAAGGAAGAGGAGTTGCAGTGGGCGGGGCTTCATGGAGGAAGAAGGCTTTCATCCGCAGCACTGCCCTGCCGAACGCTAGTGTGAAACTAGCCTAAGGAAAGCATTTTAGGCCACAGTTAAAACATTGGAAATTGGGAATTAATCGAATTGTCCTGCGTAGTGTATTTCAAATAATTGGTGCAGTACACAAGAAATCTTGGAGACGGCAGTGGGAGGTTCGGATTATTGGAGAAGTTAGTTTTAGGTCATTAGCAAAGTGGAGGGCATAGGTAGGATGGTAGACTGAGACAAGGGAAGAGATGTTTGGTGGTGCTGAGCTGTGGAGTGCTTCGTGAGTGAGTGTGATACAGTTCTGCTCAAAAGTTTAAATACCCTGGTAGAATGTTTGCTTTCTTGGACTTTTTTCAGGGAATATGAATGATAACACCAAAACTTTTTCTCAATTCATTGTTAGTGGTTGGGTGAAGCCATTTATTGTCAAACTACTGTGTTTTTGCTTTTTAAATTATAATGACAACCAAAAGCATCCAATTGACCCTGATCAAAAGTTCACATACCCCATTTCTTAATAAAGTTTATTGCCCCTCTAACATTGTGGTAGTTGTGGATGAGGTTCTTTATTTTCTCAGATGGTAAAGCTGCCCACTATTCTTTGCAAAAGCTTACAGTTGCTGTAAATTCCTGGGCTGTCTAGCATGAACTGTGCGCTTGAGATCTCCCCATAGTGGCTCAATGATATTGAGGTCAGGAGACTGAGATAGCCACTCCAGAACCTTCACTTTGTGCTGCTGTAGCCAATGACAGGTCGAATTGGCCTTGTGTTCTGGATCATTGTCATATTGGAATGTCCAAGTACGTCCCATGCGCAGCTTCAAGGCTGATGAGTGCAAATTGGCCTCCAGTATTTGCTTATAACATGCTGCATTCATCTTTCCTTCAACGTTGACCAAGTTTCCTGTGCCTTTGTAGCTCACACATCTGTTATGATCCGGTGACCCTGGAGCCGCATGAGACTATCTCTGGAGTAGGTGGAACCTGTACTGACCGCAATACTAATTCTGACACCGCAACTAGAAGTAGCCGTGGGATGTACCTAACCAGGCCTAGACACCTCGACACAGCCGGAGGACTAAATACCCCTAAAGATGGAAATGGGAAATCCTAATTTTGCCTCAGAGCAGAGCCCCAAAGGATAGGCAGCCCCCACAAATATTGACTGTGAATTTAAGAGGAAATACGTACACAGGCAGAAAAGACAGAGTTTAGCAAAAGAGGCCCTTCTAGCTAGATAGAAAGGATAGGACAGAGTTCTAAGCGGTCAGTATTAAAACACTAGAAAAATCCACAGCAGAATACACTATACACTACATCTAACTAAAGACATAGGATGTATATCTGCATCTCCAGAGAAACCAGCATGACAGAAAAATCCAAACAAGTCAAGCTGGACAAAAACACAATAGATTGCACTGCACATAAAAGCACACTGCATGCGTGCTACAGAGAACCAAAACAGGGCACTTATCTTAGCTGAAATGACAGCAGGGCAAGTGGAGCCAGACAGAGATGCAATCCCTCCAAGATACAATGGACAACTGGCAGGGATTGATGGATCCTACAAACCTAAATACCTAATAGAGCTGCAATAAGCAGAAACACCTGCCCAGCTTATAATCCAGAGACCACTGCACTACCACTAACAACCACCGGAGGGAGCCCAAGAGCAGAATTCACAACAGTACCCCCCCCTTTAAGAGGGGTCACCGAACCCTCACCAGACCCCCCAGGCCGATCAGGACGAGCCAGATGAAAGGCCCGAACCAAATCAGCAGCATGGACATCAGAGGCAAAAACCCAAGAATTATCCTCCTGGCCGTAACCCTTCCATTTGACAAGGTACTGAAGCTTCCATCTCGAAAAATGAGAATCCAAAATCTTCTCAACCACATACTCCAACTCCCCACCAACCAACACAGGAGCCGGAGGATCAACACAGGGAAGAACGGGCACCACATATTTCCGCAACAAAGATCTATGGAAAACATTATGGATAGCAAAAGATGCCGGAAGGGCCAAACGAAAAGACACCGGATTGATAATCTCAGAAATCCTATAAGGACCAATAAACCGAGGCTTAAACTTAGGGGAAGAAACCTTCATAGAAACATGACGGGAAGACAACCAGACCAAATCCCCGACCCGAAGCCGGGAACCAACACACCGACGACGATTAGCAAAACGTTGCGCCTCCTCCTGAGACAACACCAAATTGTCCACCACATGAGCCCAAATCTGCTGCAACCTGTCAACCACAGAATCCACACCAGGACAATCAGAAGGCTCAACCTGCCCTGAAGAAAAATGAGGATGAAAACCAAAATTACAAAAAAAAGGCGAAACCAAGGTAGCCGAACTAGCCCGATTATTAAGGGCAAACTCGGCCAATGGCAAGAAAGCCACCCAATCATCCTGATCAGCAGACACGAAGCATCTCAAATAAGTTTCTAAAGTCTGATTGGTTTGCTCGGTTTGGCCATTTGTCTGAGGATGAAATGCAGAAGAAAAAGACAAATCAATACCCAGCCTAGCACAAAAGGCTCGCCAAAACCTAGAAACAAACTGGGAACCTCTGTCGGACACAATATTCTCCGGAATACCATGCAAACGAACCACATGCTGAAAAAACAATGGAACCAAATCATAAGAGGAAGGCAACTTAGGCAAAGGCACCAAATGAACCATCTTAGAAAACCGGTCACAAACCACCCAGATAACCGACATCCTCTGGGAAACAGGAAGGTCCGAAATAAAATCCATAGAAATATGCGTCCAAGGCCTCTCAGGGACCGGCAAAGGCAAAAGCAACCCACTAGCGCGGGAACAACAAGGCTTAGCCCGCGCACAGGACTGCACAAAAGAACGCACATCCCGCGACAATGAATGCCACCAAAAAGACCTACCAACCAAATCTCTGGTACCAAAAATACCAGTATGACCAGCCAACACCGAACAATGAACCTCCGAAATCACCCTACTAGTCCATTTATCAGGAACGAACAGTTTCCCCACTGGACAGCGGTCAGGTTTGTCAGCCTGAAATTCCTGAAGAACTCGTCGCAGATCAGGGGAGATGGCAGAAAGGACCACCCCTTCCTTTAGAATGCCGACTGGTTCCAGGACCTCCGGAGAATCAGGCAAAAAGCTCCTAGAGAGGGCATCAGCCTTAATGTTCTTAGAACCCGGAAGATACGAGACCACAAAATCAAAACGGGAGAAAAACAAAGACCATCGAGCCTGTCTAGGATTCAGCCACTTGGCAGACTCGAGGTAAATCAGATTTTTATGATCGGTCAAGACCACAATACGATGCTTGGCTCCCTCAAGCCAATGTCGCCATTCCTCGAACGCCCACTTCATAGCCAACAATTCCCGATTGCCGACATCATAATTACGTTCAGCAGGCGAAAACTTTCGGGAAAAGAAGGCACATGGTTTCATCAAGGAACCATCAGAATTCCTCTGAGATAAAACGGACCCTGCCCCAATCTCAGAAGCGTCAACCTCAACCTGAAATGGAAGAGAAACATCTGGCTGACGCAACACTGGGGCAGAAGTAAATCGGCGTTTAAGCTCCTGAAAGACCTCAACAGCCGCAGAGGACCAATTCGTCACATCAGCGCCCTTCTTCGTCAAATCGGTCAGGGGTTTAACCACACTGGAGAAGTTAGCAATGAAACGGCGATAAAAATTAGCAAAGCCCAAAAATTTCTGAAGGCTCTTCACGGATGTGGGCTAAATCCAATCATGAATGGCCTGAACCTTAACCGGATCCATCTCTATAGATGAGGGAGAAAAAATAAAGCCCAAAAAAGAAACCTTCTGCACTCCAAAAAGACACTTAGACCCCTTCACAAATAAAGCATTGTCATCTGCGCACGCGCGGAATCCCGCGGCCATTTTCCTGAAGTCCCGGGCAGCAGAGCGCTCCATCTGCGCAGGCGCGGCCACAGGAAAGATGGCCGCGCCCACCGGTAAACGGCTGAATAGCGAAGACCGCGCCGTTATTCATCTCCTGGGCAGTGGATTCGCCTGCTGGACATGCGCACACCACTACGCCACCAACGTAATGATGAGCAGGATCCTGGGGGACAAACAGCGCTGTGACCACGCCCATCCGACCTGACCCACTTGAGTGACAGCAGAAAACGGCCACTTCACAAAGGTATTTAGGCAGCCTAACGGGGGTGTAAAGGCACCGAAAAGGCCCTAATGTAAAGCCCAGCTCTGCCCCTATTTCACACTATTTTTATCTAATTTTTAAAAAACGGGGTGGTAGGTTCCCTTTAATACGAATAAGATTATATGCCCCTCGAAGGTCAATCTTAGTAAACCAACTAGCCCCCTTAATCCTAGCAAACAAATCGGAAAGCAACGGCAAAGGGTATTGAAATTTTACCGTGATCTTATTCAAGAGGCGATAATCAATACAAGGTCTCAAGGAGCCATCCTTCTTGGCAACAAAAAAAACCTTGCTCCTAATGGTGAAGAAGATGGCCGAATATGCCCTTTCTCCAAAGACTCCTTATAACTCCGCATGGCGGTATGTTCAGGCACAGACAGGTTGAAAAGTCGTCCCTTAGGAAACTTACAACCTGGAATCAAGTCAATAGCACAATCACAGTCCCTATGCGGTGGAAGGGAACTGGACTTGGGCTCATTGAACACATCCTGAAAATCAGACAAGAACTCTGGAATTTCAGAAGGGGAGGAAGAGGAGATTGACATCAAAGGAACGTCACCATGGACTCCCTGACAACCCCAACTAGTTACAGACATAGATTTCCAATCCAACACCGGATTATGTACCTGCAACCATGGAAAACCCAGCACAATAGCACCATGCAAATTATGCAACACCAAAAAGCGACAATCCTCCCGATGGGCTGGCGCCATGCACATGGTCACCTGTGTCCAAAACTGGGGTTTATTTTTAGCCAAAGGTGTAGCATCAATGCCCCTTAAAGGAATAGGGTTCTCCAAAGACTGCAAGGGGAAACCACAACGTCTAGCGTATTCAAAGTCCATTAAATTCAAAGCGGCGCCAGAATCTACAAACGCCATGACAGAAAATGATGACAATGAGCAGATCAATGTCACAGATAACAAAAATTTAGGTTGTACGGTACCAATGGTAACTGAACTAGCAATTCTCTTAGTACGCTTAGGGCAGACCGAAATGACATGAGAAGCATCGCCACAGTAAAAACACAACCCATTCTGACGTCTGAATCCCCGTCGTTCAGCTCCAGACAGAATCCTATCGCACTGCATAGGCTCAGGTATCTGCTCTGAGGACAACGCCACAGCGCGCACAGCTCTGCGCTCACGCAGGCGCCGATCAATCTGAATGGCCAGAGACATAGAATCGCTCAGACCAATAGGCCTGGGAAACCCCACCATAACATCTTTAACAGATTCAGAAAGACCCTTTCTGAAAATGGCCGCCAAAGCATCCTCATTCCATTTGGTCAGCACAGACCATTTTCTAAATTTCTGACAATACAATTTTGCCACTTCTTGACCCTGAAACTGGGTCAACAAGGTCTTCTCAGCATGATCCACAGAATTTGGTTCATCATATAATAAACCTAGAGCCTGAAAGAAGGCTTCTACATTAAGCAAGGCAGGATTCCCAGATTCCAGGGAAAATGCCCAATCCTGAGGATCGCCACGCAGCAGGGAGATGACAATTTTAACCTGCTGAATGGGATCACCAGAAGAATGAGGTTTCAGAGCAAAAAACAGTTTACAGTTATTTTTAAAACTCAAAAATTTAGACCTGTCCCCAAAAAATAACTCAGGAGTAGGAATCCTAGGCTCTAAAAACGGAGTCTGAATAATATAATCGGAAATACCCTGTACCCTAGCAGCTAGTTGGTCTACATGAGAAGCTAATCCCTGAACATCCATGCCAGCACACAGCTCCTCAGTCACCCAGAGGAAAAGAGGGAAGGAAAGACAAAACAGACTACAGAAAAAAAAATGGCTCAGGACTTTTCTTCCCTTCTTCTGAGATGCATTTAACTCATTGTTGGCCAGTTGTACTGTTATGATCCGGTGACTCTGGAGCCGCATGAGACTATCTCTGGAGTAGGTGGAACCTGTACTGACCGCAATGCTAATTCTGACACCGCAACTAGACGTAGCCGTGGGATGTACCTAACCAGGCCTAGACACCTCGACACAGCCGGAGGACTAAATACCCCTAAAGATGGAAATGGGAAATCCCAATTTTGCCTCAGAGCAGAGCCCCAAAGGATAGGCAGCCCCCACAAATATTGACTGTGAATTTAAGAGGAAATACGTACACAGGCAGAAAAGACAGAGTTTAGCAAAAGAGGCCCTTCTAGCTAGATAGAAAGGATAGGACAGAGTTCTTAGCGGTCAGTATTAAAACACTAGAAAAATCCACAGCAGAATACACTATACACTACATCTAACTAAAGACATAGGATGTATATCTGCATCTCCAGAGAAACCAGCATGACAGAAAAATCCAAACAAGTCAAGCTGGACAAAAACACAATAGATTAGATTGCACTGCACATAAAAGCACACTGCATGCATGCTACAGAGAACCAAAACAGGGCACTTATCTTAGCTGAAATGACAGCAGGGCAATTGGAGCCAGACAGAGATGCAATCCCTCCAAGATACAATGGACAACTGGCAGGGATTGATGGATCCTACAAACCTAAATACCTAATAGAGCTGCAATAAGCAGAAACACCTGCCCAGCTTATAATCCAGAGACCACTGCACTACCACTAACAACCACCGGAGGGAGCCCAAGAGCAGAATTCACAACACACATCTGCAAAAAGTCAATTTTGCTTTCATCACTCCAAATTAGCTTGTTCCAGGAGTTTTGAGGCTTGTCTCTGTCCTGTTTTGCGTATTGTAGGTGAGATACTTTGTGGAATTTTCTTTCACTTTCTTCTGGCGACTCGACCATGCAGCCTATTTTTCTTCCAGTGCCTCCTTATTGTGCATCTTGAAACAGCCACACTGCTAGTTTTCAGAGAGTCCTGTATTTCAGCTGATGTTATTTGTGGGGTTTTCTTTGCACCCCGAATAATTTTCCTGGTGGTAGTGGACAACATTTTTGTTGGTCTACCTGACCATGGTTTTGTTTCTACAGAGCCCCTGATTTTCCATTTTTTAATCACAGTTTGAACTCTGCTGTCCTGCATTATCAATTCCTTGGATATCTTGTTGTATCCCTTTCCTGTTTTTTTACAGTTCAACTACCTTTTCCCATAGATCTGTTAACATTTTTTTTGCTTTCCCCGTGACTCACAATTTAGAAATGTCAGTGGCTGGATGAAAGATGCAAGAGTCTGTCTGGATCCCAGAAACTCACTCAGCTTTTATGCACACACTGATTACAAGAATACGGGTCACAGGTGAGGATGTTACCTTTAGTAGCCATTCAAACCCATTTGTGTCAAATTCTGTGCATGTTATCAGGCCAAAATCACCAGGGTATGTGAACTTTTGATCAGGGTAATTTGGATGTTTCGGGTTGTCATTCTGATTTAAAAATAGAAAACACCGGTTTGACAATAAATGGCTTCACCCAACCACTAACCATGAGTGGAGAAAAAGTTTTGGTGTTATCATTCATAGTCTCTGAAAAAAGGCCTTGAAAGCAAAAATTCTGCTGGGGTATATAAACTTTTGAGCACAACTGTATGTTTATCTTGAACTCTGCAGTGGATGGACAACCAGTGCAATGTCTGGCACAGGGCAGAGGCATTGGTGTAGTGGTTGGAAAGGAATATGATCCTGGCTGCTGCATTCAAGATGAATTGGAGAGGGCAGAGTTTAGCAAAAAGAAGACCGATTAGTAGAGAGTTGCAATAGTCCAAGCAAGAATGAACAAGAGCAACAGTAAGAGTTTTTGCTGAGTCAAATTTAAGAAAAGGTGAAATTCTAGTGATGTTTTTGAGGTGCAAGTGACATGAGCAAACGAGTGATCAGATTTGGGGAGTGAAGGAAAGATCTGAGTCAAATATGACCCCAAGACAACTGGTTTGTTGCTGGGGAATAATGTTAGAAGCACACACAGAAAAGGCAATATCGGGCATAGGAGGTTAGTGGAGTTCAGTTTGTGACAAATGCAGTTTTAGAGAGGGATGACATAATGTTATGCAGGTGTGATGTCAGGAGACGGTGTTTAATTGGGTGTCATTATCATAGAGATGGTACTGAAAACCAAAGGGGGGTGAAAGGCCTAAAGATGTGAGAATAGGGTCACTGGTGCAGCTAGTAGGGTGAGAAGATGCAAGAAGCCTGGTCATTTCTTCTTCCATGATCGGTTCAAAGACATAAAGTGTGCTAGATGCCGTGCAGGAGGGATGAGAATGCTTGCAATTAGGAGGTGATGGTAGCCTGCACTCTTGGATTGAGAAGAGAATGAAAAGTGTCAATCGTTTAGGATTGTTGGATAGTGAGATGATGAGGTTGTTGAAGTAAGTTTGTTTGGAGAGGTGAAGGGCAGAGTTATATGTTTTAAGCGTAATCTTATAATGAATGAAATCTTAGGCCAGGTATGATTTTTTTCCACAGACGTTTGATGCAACTGGAGCACCACTGGAGAAAATGTGTTTGCAGCTTGTTCTAGGGCTGTAGCCATCTGTGCTGAGTTCTATGTGTAAGAGGTGCAATTTTATTCAGGGTAATTTGCAATGTTTCATTATAATGTTTCAGTGCAGAGTCAGGACATGAGAGGGAGGAGATTGGAGGCCCACGAAGACTGCAAATTCTTCATAAGTTTCTGTATATTAATGTCAATTATAATTCTATAAGTGTGGAAAGTAGGGGTGTCCTGAGTGAGGTGACAGTTCTTGACAGAGAATGAAAGAATGTTGTGGTCAGAGACTGGAAGAGGGGAGTTAGTAAGATTGTACGCTGAGCAGAGCTGGGATATGATCAGGTCCAGCATATTCCCATCTTCAGACATAGGAGAGTTAGTAAGCTGTACAGGGGCCAAAGGAGGAGGTAAGAGATAAAAGGTGAGGGTCAGATGGAGAAAGATGGTGATGTTAAAGTCCCCCATGATGAGAGTAAGGATGTTACAGGTTGGAAAATGTGGAAACCAAGTGGCAAAGTGATCCAGGAACTAACTGGAGAGGTCCGGAGGATGATGCACAACTGCCACTTGCAGGGAGAAGGGCTGGTAGAGTCTGACAGCGTGGGCTTCAAAAGAAGGAATGATAAGTGAGGGTACAAGAAGATAGTCTGAAAACCTATGAGATACAAAATGAGCAAAAACCCTGCTGTAACTAAATTAGCAAAAAACAAAAGTGCATTCAAATAGCATATAGTTCTTGGTAATACTGTTTTTGATCAAAAATAGCATAAAAGCCATCCCACCTCGACAAGGTAACTCTTTACATTTTGTTGAAAGGAACAGACAAACACCTACACCTGGTCTGTTGTCAGGTCTGGTAGTAAGTGAAAAATGTAAGCCACCATATGAGAGAGTAGTAGTAGCAGTGGTGTCTGACTGCTGGATCCAGGTTTCGGTAAGAGCCAGAAGTGACACGCCCACCAGGGCCATGGGGTACTCGGAATCTGGTCAGACAGTTCCTTGGGGAAGTCATGGGGCCGTGACACAACTCCGTGGCCCTGGCTGTGCTGTAAAATGGGGAATATGTATATGAGATTTAACGTGATGCCACCTGTGGTGTTTGGCAATGGATGACCGATGCTGTTAAAGGGAACTGCTGAGGCTGTTGGTGATGCAGCTGGGATGGTTCTGCTCTCCACAGGTGGAGCGGGGCCTCAGGGCTACCAGTCCCCTTTATGTCATGTTTTGTGTACCTCATGGTGCAGGACTCAGGGCGCAAGAGATCAATGAATGACACAAGGGCTGTAATTTTCTTTTCCTTTACTTGATGTTGATAGTACAGACTGGGGTACTGGTAACAGATTGTAATGGAGAGCTGTGCAGTCTGAAAGCAATTTTTGGATACACCTAGCCAGGTAGGTATGGAGGTCTTCCTCCTGCGCTGTCCTCTCTTTTTCCTTGCTGCCTAACAGCTCACCAAAAAAGAACCAAAACCTACCCCTAAAAACATCAATCTTTATTAATAATTACGTAAGATACCAAAAAAATATACAAAGTGAGAAAATTACATCCCTATAGGGGCCCTCCAGGAATAGGGAAAAAGTTTAGTATCAAAAGGTACCCTCTCAGAAGTTTTTTACATGATATCAGCAAAACCACATATAGAAAAAACTAAATAGAAAAAATAAACAAAAATTTTCTTCAAAAGTAATAATACAAAATTATCAAAAGATGAAACAATCAAAAATACAAAAAATATCTCTCTGGATACATAATACCTCTACTGGCCCTAATTAGCCCTGGAAACTGTTATCCTTCCTGACAGCGGAGGATGGCACCCTATAAAGCGATATGGCGCCCCCACTCAACGACGGCTGTCCCTCCTATCCCTGGGTTGTCCCTCATAAACTAATAATCACAGACAAAAGACATAGTATAGTTTTGTTTATTTTTTTCTATTTAGTTTTTTCTATACAGTATGTGGTTTTGCTGATATCATGTAAAATACTTCTGAGAGGGTACCTTTTGATACTAAACTTTTTCCCTATTCCTGTAGGGCCCCTATAGGGATGTAATTTTATCTCACTTTGTATATTTTTTTGGTATCTTACGTAATTATTAATAAAGATTGATGTTTTTAGGGGTAGGTTTTGGTTCTTTTTTGGTTTGCTTAGTCATATACTCCCCTGGTAATATTGACTGGTTGGTTGTACTGCCTAACAGCTCACCCTCCTGCTGCTAACTGTCCCTCTCTGTTTTTAAAAACTAACCTTTGCCCGCATGGCAGGCAGCTTGAGCCAATCCAGGTGCCGCTCCTTTGTGTTGGCTCCAGGCTCTGGTATGCTGCTGTGCCGCAGGGTATTAGATCGGGCCAGGAGACCTGCAGTCCCCTGCCCTCCAGATTTAGCTGCCGGGACTTCAGTACCCATGCAACCATGGACTCTGGTATCCGGTTCCTAGCACTCGGCTCTGGGGCACGTTTAATCACATCTCCACTCCTCAGGTTCTGCTCTACTTAGACCTGGTAAGGAGCCCCTCCTTGCTTCCAGGCATGACATTACTCCCTGTAAGGAAGGCAATGCCACTGTGGCAATCGGGACTACTGGGGTGCCACAGAAGGTTAAGGGAATATGAAAGAAAAAAAGTCTTGGCTATAAGCGAGTTTGTTAAACGCTGATTGTGAGTTCCAGAGGGCACAGTTAAAAGAGACAGAAGGCATGCAAGTAACTGTAATAAGATTTACAAGATTTCGGAGTGTAGCAGGGGAGGAGTTATACTTACTATTTTAAGAAGGGCCAGGGTTAGGAAAGATATCTCCTACAGCTAGGGAAGGAGAATAGAGAGAATGAGCATATGGTTAAGTGATTTGTGAGAGCGTATCTTGTGTTGCATGGTGGGAGTGAATGGATCTGTGCAGTTTAAGATTGTAAAAAGAGCATGAAAGCTGTGCATAGGAGAGGAGAGGAGAAAGGGGCTGATATGAATGCAGTGTGCAGAGTGTATGAAAGGATGGTAGATATGAGTGATTGCAGCACCAAGAACATAAATTGAACAAATACATATGGTTAATACTTTTTTGAAATGCAGACGACCTGGAAAGAAATGTCTTTAAATGTTCAGCAAGTCTCTTGCCATGTTTAACTGCCCTGTCACTTTGCAAAATATGTTCAAGTAGACAAAATCTGCACAAATGCCCCCAAGCACAAATTCCTCCCCCTAAGCTAGATCCAAATATATAGGGAAACTTGTGCTTAGATCTAACAATATTGTAACTTAACAATCAATCAACTATCTTAAGAAAACAGGAGACAATAAAATGCAGAGGCAAAATAACAAACTTGCAGATCAACATGTATCACAAAATCTTTAAGCAAGAGAGATAACCTAACAGCATCATGGAATAACTCAGTAAGATGAATGAAATATTAAGCAAGCTTGCTAAAATGGAAGTGAGGGTGCAGGTTTTAAAGTAATAATTACTTAAATATACTGTATACTGCATTTTTCAGATTATAAAATGCACCATACCATAAGACGCATCCCAAATTTTGGGGATGTAAATAGGAAAAAAAGTTTTTTTAATAAAATGGAGGTCCATCTTATAGTCCGAATTTACAGTAGCTTACGGGAGGATCAGTGTAGGTGGAGTGGGGTCACAGGAGGCAGGAACCTGGCTGCAGCAGGAGTGGAGTGGAGTGATGATGTGGGCCCCTGGCTTGGGGGGGTGCCTTGGCAATGCAAGGCTGCAGGCCCTGGGGTTCAGAAAATGTCTGAGGCAGGAGTGGAGTCCATTAATTTTCCTGTGGTGTGCTTTTGGAAAATGGCCGCCGGAGGCAGCGCCCTCGCAGATTGAGATCTTGACTCGTCAATCCTTCCACTACCGCCGGCTTCCTTTAGAAGTTACCCTGCCTCCTGTGACCCCACTCCACCACTGCTGCCCCTCCAGGTAAGCTACATTTGAGATGAACCCCTATTTTCCTCCAAAATTTAGGCAAAAAAAGTGCTCCTTAAAATCCCAAAAAAATTTCAGACAAGAAAGGTGAGTATTAGATTGAAGTAGGATAGCTGTGGATAGCCTTGAGATAGTCTTCTGAATAGACCCACAAAGAAAGTAAATATAAAGTTGAGACATATGGCATAAAGTGCAGTGTTCTGTGACAACTGTGACACTTTACCAAAATAAATGCAAAAAGAAGTTGCTCTTGATTGATCAGTCTCACAAGCCAGGAAGCACGTTGTCATACAGATTAGCATTAGTTTCAGTATTTTTCTTCAGTAGGAAAATTATAATTGAGATTACCTAAACTTCCGTCCTGATTTGTAGAGCTTATAGAATAAAAAAAGGAGTAATTAAGGTGCTATACTGCAGCATATCACATATAGAATAAATTGCAAAAAATGTGCTAATTGGACCTGGATTTGAGTCTCCATTAGCACGCAAATTATCAAGAGCCAATGCTGGCAGCTCCCTTTGCAATTGTCAACCAATTAGGTACCAGATGTTTTAGATGTGAGACAAGTCTGGAGATGCTGCAGGCCATGGTAGCATGTTTGAAGATAACCTGTGAGAAGGATTTGGCCCTATAAACTAAAGGTATGGCCATAATGGCACTGTGATGCTGATTAATATGATATATGATGTGAAGGGATCTGATTAGTGGCTGATGATTACTCACCTTATGAAGCTTTCATAAAATGATGTCATCTGTGCTTTTGTGTGCTTTGGAGCGGGATCTGGGGGCAGGGACTTCTTCTGGATTTCTGTCCCCCCACCAGACTCCTCTGCTTCCTGTTCAGGTCACTGATTATTCAGTGAGTAGCTTACTTTGTAAAATTTCATGCCGACACCACTGTCATTGCTTGGGCGGTGCGCGCACAGTGTGAGTCAGCAACTTCAATAAAATAGCCCTGGAGGCAGCACATGCGCAGATCGAGATTTCAGCTTAGTAAAATTTTCACAGATTTGAAATCTCAATTTACGCATGCTCCGCATCCGGTGCCATTTTATGTTCTAGGCTCAATGTCTTACATTCCCTTCAGTGGTCCAACAATGAATAGAGTAAGATAAGATTTTTGCATAACTGCTTTCTAAAGTCACTGCTGAACCTCGGAGGTGGGACAATAGTCAGATAACTATCCGACCCCCGGCATATATCATGCAATGGTCTTAATTACAGTAGGATGCATGCACGATACCTGTCAGGCATCTGGTAGTTCGGCAGCATCGCTGGATGTGAAAAGAGAGGCGTTACACAACCTTTTTAATTTTGTCTATGGTGCATAAGTGTTTGCTGGCTGGGTAGTTCTTGTTTCTAGAAGCAAGAGTCTGTGTGAATGCCTTGTGTGGTTTGTGTGGTTTAAGAAATTAATTTTTTTTCTACTTCTCTTCTTTGTCACGTCAAACGAAATTGCAGAAACAGATATGCGGATGCTAATACATTATACCACATATAATACCCGCACCGCTCCTGGCAGTTTATTCCCTAAATTCTGCGATCAATATCGATAACAGCATTTATTAGGCAGCGATAATAAGCCTAAAAGGGAAGCCTGCCCCATTGTCCATTGCCTTTATGTCATAATTAAGGATGGTTTGGCTCTTTAAAATGTGTTGATTTTTTTTTACTTTTGTGGAGTTAAAAGAAGATTTTAAGCATGTATCAATAAAGAAATGAGAAGCTTTTGCAGGAATGTTGGAGCACATGTGTTTTTCCATAGCTGACATGTAAAATAGAAACAATACAAAGACAAGGTCATTTCTAAGACTTTTTAAACAAATTTATTTTTGTACACGTTAAACTTTATTACAGAACTATCCATTTTAGCTATTAACAGTATGTCACATTTTCTTTCAGTTTCTTTCTGTTCTTTATTAATTTTTGGAGATTTTGTACTTTTGTTTTCCATTTATATATTCTTGAAACTGTGGCAGATTTATTTTAATATTACAAATATTCTTGAAACTGTAGCAGTTTTATTTTAGTATTGAAAATGAAAAAATGAGTAGTCAAGTTCCTGTTTTATAGACTTTCTAATTATGTTTTTTACATGTTTGTAAAAGGAAACCTGTCATCAGGTTGTTCTCATATAACCTACGGCCACCTCCTTTCAGCCATTGAAGGCTGTATGCATGCTGTATGCATATATGTCTCCAAATTGTCCTTAAACGCAAAAAAACCCTTTTATTATACTCACCTATGGGGCAGTCCGGACCGATGGGCATCGCTGGTCTTCATCCAGCTCCTCCTCTCTTCTTGATCTGCTTCTTGCGGATGACGCATCCTACATCATCCACACAGTGTTCCCCTTTACGCTTCTGCGCAGGCGCACTTCTCTCGGCCCTGTCGAGGGCAGGGCAAAGTATTGTGATGCTCATGCGCCAGCACTTTGTCCTTTCCCCGTGCATGCGTAGAACAATAGAATTGCTTGAAGGGGAGCACTGTGTGGATGATGTAGGATGTGTCATCCAAAGAAATCAAAGGAGGATGGCATTGCAAAAAAGAGAGGAGGTGCAGGTTACAGACTAGAGACGCCCATCCGACTGGACTGTCCCATAGGGGAGAATAATAAAAGGTGGGGTTTTTGCCTAACATGGCAAATTGGAGTCATATATACAGCATTGTAGAAAGCTGTCCTATGGGGCTGAAAGGTAGGGGCCATAGCTTTTTATAGTTAAATATGGGAAGGAGATTTTGGCCGAGTCATTAACCAGAATTCTATTGTAAAACTGTTTGAAATGTTTCAAATCTTTTGCACAAAATGTAATGTTTTATGTCAGTCCTGCACAGCTCCAAGAACTTTTTGAAAAGTGGGCAGAGCTTAGTTGGCGAGGGGCACGCCAAGCTTGTCCAGCAAATATATTATAATATACACCACAAAAGTGTCATAGATTAATACATTCCCTATTATAGAGCTCAGCAGCTAAAAGACGTATCAAGTTTATTTAAGAGTCACACACACGCCTGTTTATGAGTTTGACTTATCTTACTAGAGTCCACCCTTCATCCAGACTCGAGTTTAAAAAAACCCTGTTTTGATAAATTGAGTCCTTTGTGTTTTCATATTTTAGTTTTTCTGCTGAGAGGAGTTCAGAGCAATTAAATCACTAGATGTTTCTATAAAATTATTCACTGTCTTACAAAAAATCCTTAAAATATTTACCTTATTAATGATTTAAAAATACCCTCCCCATAGGTAGTCAAAATACATCAAAATATATACAATTGAATATAAAAACTTGATAAAGTTTCAACAGCAACCTATTACCACAGAAATGGAATGCAAAAGATAAACCATATGGAAGACAATTGGGGAAAAAAATCTATTTGTTCCTTTAAAGGGAACCTGTCACCTGAATTTGACGGGACAGGTTTGCAGTCATATGGGCAGGGTTTTTGGGTGTTTGATTCACCCTTTCCTTACCCGCTGGCTGCGCATGCGCCGACGCACTATGTCCCGGAAGTATTTCTCTGTGTTCCGGTACATAGTGCGCCGGCGCATGCGCACTAATGCTTTTCGGCTTTGCACGTAGTTGGGCAAAGGATACTGCACAAGATTGCCTTGCGCAGGCGTGTACTACGGAGGACACAGCATGAACTTCAATCCAATATTGCGGCCAGCATGCAGCCAGCGGGTAAGGAAAGGGTGAATCAAACACCCGAAAACCCCACCCATATGACCGCAAACCTGTCCCACCAAATTCAGGTGATAGGTTCCCTTTAAATCGCTAAGTGTAGCCCTACCTAACTGCTCATCAAGTATCCCTATGTGTACCTTAATTGGTCTATATACACAGGATCAAACTTTAAATATCACATTGATGATCCCACATGAAGGATGATAGGTCAAGTCATTAGTACATTACTATTCTGAAAGCTTTTTAGGGTACGTTCCTGCAATCAGGAATTGCTGCAGTTTTGACAATGTGTATTTCTGTAGCGTCAAAACAGTCAGATGTTACAGCATAGTGGATGGGATTTCTAGAAATCCTATGTTCACTATGCGTGCATAGTCGCCTGCGGAAACTGACATGCGGCGCGTCTTTCAGGACCGCAGCATGTCAATTTCTCTTGCGGAGATGCTAGTCTCAGCAATGGAAATTTAATCAATAGAATATTTTGAACGCTGTACATCCACATTGTTCAGTGAACACATGCAGATGTACCTGCACTCAATAGAATGCAGTGCCTTGGACACAGAGAAAATACTCTGCTTCCAAAGCGCCGCTCATTTCTGATTGTGGGCATGTAGCCTTAAATGCCTACAAAGATGGCAGAAATATATGTGACAACAGGAAAAGTGACAAATAAAGATGAGTGAATCAGTTTAAAGCAAATCACATTTTTCTTTAATTTTACAAGAAATTCAGATGTGCCCAAATTTTATTTTTCTTGTGATTCATTTAGAGCAAAATTAAAGGGGTTGTCCCACAAACAAAGTTCATTTTAATCAATATATTTTAGAATAGTAATAATTTCCACAATTACAATTAGACGTGTTTAAATAAAATGTTCCTGTGCTGAGATAATCTTATAAATGTGTTCCTGCTGTGTACTGTGTAATGGCTGTGTCTGACCATGCAGGAACATGGTCTGATCATACCACATCCCCAGACAGGGGAGGGAGGAAAAGAGATATACAGACAGGACAGCATGGAATCTCAGATGATTCTTTCTTTGAGGTAAAACATTTGTTAAAAAGTAGGCAGTGAAATGTTTTATCTCACGAAAATAATTAGCTGTGATCCCGTGCTGTAATGTCTGTATATCTCTTTTCCTTCCTCCCCTGCCCAGGAGATGTGGTATGATCAGACCATGTTCCTGTACGGTCAGACACAGCCATTACACAGTACACAGCACGGGCACATTTATAAGATTATCTCAGCACAGGAACATTTTTTAAGCACATCCAATTGTGGAAATTATTAATATTCCAAGATGTATTGGTTAAAATCAAATTTTAAATGAACTTTGTTCATGAGAAAACCCCTTTAAGCAAAAAGACTGCCGGACACGAATATGTTAAAAAATAAAAAACATTTATACTCACCATTCCTATCGCACGTCCCGTTTGATATGGTCATCCTTTTTTAATCCAGTCATTAGTGCAGTCACGTAAAAGGCATATTCAGTGCCTCCAGCTCAGAATAGGCCCCAGGACATCTCATCACTAGACCTCACATGACATCATGACATTATGGGGCCTAGTCTCAAGCAAAAAATATCTTTGAAGAGTTTGCACCAACAGCCAGATAGAAAAAAGGTTAGAATCATCTGGCATTCATCGGCCCCGCAATGTCGCACAACTCATGTCGGGTCATCTCCTTCTGTCTGATCAACAGTATAGTCTTTTTAAAGGTATCTTTGTTTGATGCCATGATGACATGAGTCCTACTCAGTGCCAGGGGTGCTTTAAATGCTTTTATAGGGACCACATCTGTGACTGGATATTAGAAGACGATCAGATTTGGCGGCACTGTAGGGCAGGACAGGGGAGGGCTGGGTTAGTATAATATCCTTTTAGTTTGTTTTACCTAGTATAATAATTTACATTTGATTTGTATCAACTTAAACTTGAAAATCAAATTTCATGGTTAAAATGGAGCAAGTTTTCCAAATTTTTATTTCAGCACTTTCGCTCATCTAGAGTGACAACTATGAAAAAGAATTGTTGGACAGCTCTTCAGTCACCTGTTTAAAGGGAGTCTGTCACCAAATTTTTGCCATCTCATCTAAGGGCATTCTGATGTAGGGGAAGAGACCTTGATTCCAGCAATGTATATTTCTCTGTGCCTTTTGCTGTTATTTTGATAAAGTCTCTGTTTTAACTGCTGGAGATCTAGCAGTTATTTGAATGCTGAGCTCTGTATAAACCCCGCTAACACCACAGGGTGTCAGCTTTCTGCCCATGTATAGTGTACATAGAAAGCTTGCAATCAGTGGTGTGGATGGGGTTGAGCATAACTCATAAATATATAGGGCTACCTGGCAGCAGGTTTACTAGTCATCTAGTGAAAATCTCCTGCTGATAAAGTAATGATTTTATCAAAAGTACAATCAGCAGCCCAGTAAAGGTACCGTTACACTAAACGACTTACCAACGATCATGACCAGCGATACGACCTGGCCGTGATCGTTGGTAAGTCGTTGTGTGGTCGCTGGGGAGCTGTCACACAGACCGCTCTCCCCAGCGACCAACGATCAGGGGAACGACTTCGGCATCGTTGAAACTGTCTTCAACGATGCCGAAGTCCCCCTGCAGCACCCGGGTAACCAGGGTAAACATGGGGTGACTAAGTGCAGGGCCGCGCTTAGTAACCCGATATTTACCCTGGTTACCATTGTAAAAGTAAAAAAAAAAAAAAAACACTACATACTCACATTCTGATGTCTGTCACGTCCCCCGACGTCCACAGGGTTAAAACTGATTTTGGCAGGAGCGCTGCTTATGCAAGCGCTGCTGCCAAGAACTTCCCTGCACTGAATGTGTCAGTGCCGGCAGTAACAGCGGTGACATCACCGCTGTGCTCTGCTTTACGGCCGGCGCTGACACAGTCAGTTCAGGGAAGTTCTCGGCAGCAGCGCATGCATATTAGCAGCGCTCCTGCCGAAAGCAGTTTTAACCCCGTGGACGCCGGGGGACGTGAATCAGAATGTGAGTATGTACTGTTTTTTTTTTTTACTTTTGCAATGGTAACCAGGGTAAATATCGGGTTACTAAGCGTGGCCCTGCGCTTAGTAACCCGACATTTACCCTGGTTACAAGTGAACATATCGCTGGATCGGCGTCACACACGCCGATCCAGCAATGACAGCGGGTGATCAGCGACCAAAAAAAGGTCCTGATCATTCCCATCGACCAACGATCTCCCAGCAGGGGCCTGATCGTTGGTCGCTGTCACACATAACGAGATCGTTAGAGGGATCGTTGCTACGTCACCAAAAGCGTGACGTTGCAACGATATCGTTAACGATATCGTTATGTGTGACTCAGCCTTTAGTGACACACCATTGGAATAAGGGTCTCTGTCTCTACATTATGCTGCTTTCTAATTGAATGGCAAAAACCTGGTGACAGATTCTCATTAAACTTTTAAATGGCTGCTAGTAGTGCCTAATAAAATTAGCTTCAAACCAAAAGAAAAATTTCCAACATATTTTTTAGACACAGTTATAGCAAAGACACGTTTTGACCCAACCATGATATGTCCTTTTAATAGTGAATGCAAAAATATGTTATATTATTCTATATTTCACATTTTTCGGCACGCTGCTAAGTTGTTACAGAATTGGTATATAAGCAGGGGCGTAACTACCATGGTCGCAGCAATCGCCACTGCGAGCGGGCCCGAAGGAATCAGGGGCCCGGCAGGTCAGATGCACACCAGCAAAAAGTTAAAAACTGTTGCTGTGCGGGTGATTCCTCCCGCACTGCAAAAGACAGACCTGCCCTCTACCTGACCTGCCGGGCGCACACATCAGATCAGCAGCCGACACCTGAACAGTTAGAAAGGAAGGGCTGAAGGACCTGTGGTGACGTCATCATTAGCATAGGTCCTTCACCATTTATCAGCTCTGCCTCCTGATCGCATGACGATGACGTCACCACAGGTCCTTCAGCTCTCAGCAGCAGCTCAGTCCTGGTTGTGTGCAGCTCATGTTCTCTGGTATCAGCCAGCAGCAGATTTCGGATTCCTGCTGTTCCGGTGAGATGTGTATTCAGATGGGGCAGAATGTGTATTCAGATAGGGCAGAATGTCGAGTCAGATGGGGCAGAATTTGGAGACAGATGGGGCAGAATGTGGAGTAAGATGGGGCAGAATGTGTATTCAGATGGGGCAGAATATGTATTCAGATGGGGCAGAATGTGGAGTCAGATGGGGCAGAATGTGGAGTCAGATGGGGCAGTATGTGGAGTCAGATGGGGCAGAATGTGGAGACAGATCATGGGCAGGATGTGGATTTGGGTGGAAAATATTTTGGCAGGGGGGGCCCATTTGAAAGTTCGCAGTGGGGCCCATAACTTTGTAGTTACGCTACTGTATATAAGTTATTATACCTGCTACTATTTTCTGTCAATAAAACATTTTTCATTTTTTGCCAAAACAAATGTTTAGCATTTGGATTTGTAGGCCACTCCAAAATAGAGCTTGCACATATTTTCCTTCTTAGACGCAGATACTGGGAATTTTGCAGCACAGGCTGTAACAGTACAATGACAATTACATCCATATTTTCATCCATAAGTTTTTGCATGGCCAAGTAGAAAGCTGTTCGAAACTTTCCACTTTTTACATATTTTTTTGTAAGCACAAACACTGTCTTTTTGCTCAGATTGATACTCTGTGCAATATTGTCAATAACGGCCTTCCCTGGCTCCCAGTCCCTTTCTTCTATGCAGAGAAATATGTGTCTGTCCCCAATTTCCTCCAACTGGTGGCATAGATCATTGTAGATCCAGTCAATGACATCGGAATCTTTGTCATCATACGTGATAAATGCATCATAAAGGGTTTCGGAAATAACAATTTTTTTAGGTTTCAGCTTTGCCATGCACCAGTGATATATATACCATACGTCCCAATAAAACAAATGCTTTAGAACTGGTAATGCCATAATCAGAACAATTAATAAAAATGACGAAAAACAAAGCATCATCGAAATAGCATCTGAACTACAAGTTTGTATGTCAAAACCTATGATACTTTTCTTTCTCGAGAAATCAGAAGAAGCACAAGTAACATCGGTAGCCAATAATGGAATTGCAACATCGTTGTTAGTTATCCACTGTAAAAAGTCAACAATTTCACAGGTGCAGTCAAATGGATTTCCTTCCAACCACAGGACTTTCAAAAAGTTATCATTTCCCGACAAAAAGATTGATTTGTTTACTGAATGGATTTGGTTGTTGCTCAAGTCAAGTTCAGTAAGGCTTGCGGTTTTATAAAGAAAGGAAGCTGACAGTTCTGAAATCAGATTGTTGCGTAGTAAAAGTTTTTGCAAGGATGATGTATATCTGAACAAGTTAGACTCAACTGCTATCAGCCTGTTATCGCTAAGATCAAGAAATGTCAGATTTGGAAAACGCTTTAATGTACTCCATTTCCATAATTCTAATCTATTGTTGTTTAGATATAATTGTGTTAGGTTTGAAGGTAAATTGGCAACTATTAAATCAGGAAGTTGTTCTAGATCGTTAAAAGATATATCCAGGATTTTAAGACTGGAAAAATTCTTAAATACATACTTATAAAATTGATTACATTTTCCCCACATGATATTCAATTTGTTTCCAGAAAACCTTAATTCCTCTATACCACTTCCGTTAATGTGGAAATCAGTTAGGGTAGAAATTTTATTCCAACTCATATTTAACACTTTTAGACTATGGAGATTACCAATAAAATTTAAGTCATGAGTTACACCTTCAACTATAAAATACTTAGTATTGTAACTTAAATCTAACACTTGTAGTTTTGTCAATTCCATAAATGCTGTGGAGGAATCAAAGTCTAATTTATTGTAAGATAAGTCCAAATATGTTAGATTTGGCATGTAAACAAACTCTGTCCCATTTAAACTTTGATCAATGCTATTATGGGACAGATTCAAACATACTATGTCTGATAAGAAGTTAAATTCTTCACTAGCAATAAAAAACATAGTATTGTAGCTAAGATCTAATGTTTTTCCATATAAAATACACATAGGCTTGATTATTTGGTCAGACCATCTGTTATTGACTAAAGAGTAATCAATAGAATTATCTAATGTATTGTATGTGGAATCATCATAGTTGGAGCCTGATTTCAGCTTCATATTTTTTTCAAAATTTTCATTTTGATTTGTTTTTGCAATATATGGAGTTATTCTATTTTCAGACAAATATATCATTGATAAATTTTGAAACGTGCGAAACACCTTCAAATTAACTTGCTTAATAAAGTTTGTTCCAAAGTTTAAAACATTCAGTGTTGTTAGCTTTGCTAATGGGACAAGCGTTATGTTGGTAAGTTTTTGAAAAACGTAGCCTTGCAAATGTAATTCTTGGAGAGACATTAATTTGGAAAAATTGTCTGAAAGAATCAAATACTGGAAATACGTTCTTATCTCATAATTGAAGGACAAATCAAGTTTTTGAAGCGAAGATAAACTAAGCAAAAAATCACCTGATGCTATTTCTTTTACCAAATAATTTTTCTCTAAGTTCAAAAATTTCAGTTGTGTTAAGTTTTGAAACCAAATTCTCGGAACTGATGACAGAGAAGTATTACCGAGGTTAAGCTCCACCAAGTTTTTAAGGAACTGAAATGCATTAGGATGTATCTGTAATGATGACTTTCCAGCGCAGGGTTTGCAGGGAAATGGTGCATTAAAGCATCTTGGACAATTACCACTCAGATGAAGAATTTCTAAATTTGTTAGATTCATAAAATCTTCTTTTCCAATAGTGGTAATTAAATTATTTTTCAAATAAAGCACTTTTAGTGATGGAGGTAATTCTGGAGGAACCATGTTTAAGTTGTTAAATGATAGAGACAAGGTGGTCAATTTTTGCAGCCGAATAAATGCTCCTTCTTGAATGTCCAATTTCCCAGAACAGTTATTACCATAATAACAGTTGTGATCCAGATATAGTTCCTTCAGTTTTTTCATTTCAGAGAAATGCTCACTGCTGACTGAGACAATTTTATTATATTGTAAGCATAGGATACGCAATGAAACAGGCAGTTTACTTGGTATTGAAGGCAAATTATTGCTATTGATAAGCAATTGCTCAAGCTTGGTCTGGTTGACAAAAGCTTCTTCGTCTATAGAAAGAATTGTACCAACTGTGTCACAGTTTCTTTGATAGGAATTGAAGCTTAAATCCAATTTTGTTAAATTAATCCATTTCTGAAAAGCATATTTTTGTACAGTTTGTATGCGATTATTGCACAATAGCAGCTGCACAGAATCAGTTGAGTAGTTGATTGGAGGTGGAATAGATTTTAAGTGTCGAGCTTGACAATCAAAAACCAATGATGTGTTCTTTTCTGTTATTACGCACGGGTGAGTTCTGTTGTCCAGATTTGCAGTACAGGTTCCAAAAGAAGAGCAGATTATAAGAAGAACAGATGGTGCACTAAACAGCATGCTGAACATTTTGTGCTGCAAAGAATCACAGCATACAAAACAAAGTCAACTCTATAAAATGATGAATGACATACAGGAAAACAATGCATTGTCTATATAAAGTATTTACTTACTTTTTTACTCCTGTAGTGACTCAGATGACCATTAATGTAACACTACCTTTTATGTTTCTTTCATTTTCACTGTCTGAGAAGATTTTGTTAACATTTCTGTATCATTTCCCTTTTTATGATGCAAGATTTATTTATAGTGCTATACTGACACCAATAGGTTTTACAAACTAATTGCTTTTTAGAATTATTGCCTTCCTTTCATTTCCATTTTCTAATTTCATTAATATCAGTCATATATTTCAAACCTTTCACTTGAGCCTTGAACTGAAAACCTTTTGCTATTTCTTACGTGAGCCTGTGATAGTCAATAGTAATGGTTTGAGACATGCACAACATTCAAAAAACTTGCATGACAGACCACTCAAAATATTCTGAATTAATATCCTGGTTTATTGTCATAAATATGTCCCTAATATTGTTAGCTGTTTTCCTATCATTATTTTACTTGTTTTAGATACAGTATAGTTATATATTAGGGCAATAATATTTATTTTTATACATTTACAAAGAGGTATTGACAGCGTCGGACTGGAGCACCTTGGGCCCACCAGAGAAAATCATTCTTGGGGCCCACTATGTAGCTACATAGAAATAAATGCAAGACCATCAATTGTGCGGTAAAACATGCTAATATCAGAGTATAATGCAGCCCCCTCATAGGGTAAAATGCAGTCCCCCCATAGAATATAATGAAGCCCCCTCAAGGGTATAATGTAGCCCACTCATAGGGTACAATGTAGCCTTCTCATAGGGTATAATGCAGCCCCCTCATAGGATATAAGGCAGTCCTTCTGTAGAATATAATGCAGCCCCCTCATAGGGTATAATGCAGCCCCCCATAGAATATAATGTAGCCCCCTCATAGGGTATAATGTAACCTCCTCATAGGGTATAATGCAGCCCCGCATAGAATATAATGTAGCCCCCTCAGAGTATAATGAATCCCCCTAATAGGGTATAATAATGCCCCCCATAGAATATAATGTAGCACCCTCATAGGGTGTAATGTAACCTCCTCATAAAGTATAATACAGCCCCCTCATAGGGTATAATGTAATCTTCTCATAGGGTATAATGCAGCCCCCTTAGAATATAATGTAGCCCCCTCAGAGTATAATGAAGCCCCTTAATAGGGCATAATGCAGCCCCCCATAGAATATAATGTAGCCCTCTCATAGGGTATAATGCAGCCCCCCATAAAATACAATGTAGCCCCTCATAGGGTATAATGCAGCCCCCTCATAGGGTATAATGTAACCTCCTCATAGGGTATAATACAGCCCCGCATAGAATATAATGTAGCCCCCTCAAAGTATAATGAAGCTTCCTAATAGAGTGTAAGGCAGCCCCCCCATAGAATATAATGTAGCCCCCTTATAGGGTATAATGTAACCTCCTCATAGAGTATGATGCAGCCCCCCATAGAATATAATGTAGCCTCTCAGAGTATAATGAAGCCCCCTAATAGGGTATAATGCAGCCCCCATAGAATATAATGTAGTCCTCTCATAGGGTATAAAGCAGTCCCCTCATAGGGTATAATGCAGCCCCCATAGAATATAATGTAGCCCCCTCATAGAGTATAATGCAGCTCCACCTCCATAGAATATAATGTAGCCCCCTCCATAGAATATAATCCAGCCCCACAGTCCTACAATATATGACCATCAGTACTCACTTACAGGTATATATTAAAAAAAAAAAAATACTCACCTCTCCTCCTCGTTCCCCTGCTGATCCCGGCTCTGCTCCAGTCTCAGCAGCTCCACTGTCATCTGCCCGGCACACACAGCATGGTGCGCGATGAAGTGGTGTCATCGTGCACCAGCTGTGTCAGAGGCAGAGGGAATTGATGGGGAGGGAGCGTCATCTGATGCTCTCTCCTCCTTTATTGCTTTTAACTGTATCGGCATCTATGATGCCAATGTAGAAAGGACCAGGTGTTGCTAGTGTGATAGCCATGGCTGACAGTAAGCCTTGTATTACACTCTGGTCCCTTCCCCATAAAAGTCACAATCCTCTGCTGCGTTACCTCTGTGCTGGCTTTCTGGATCATCTGGACTTGCCCGCATGGGGATGGTTTCCTCACAGACAGCTCTGGAATAAAAGAGACACACTCCGGGTTAACTCCACAGATAACTTCTTTACTTAACACAGCTTGATCAATTACAGGCACTTCGGGTAACGCATACAACTCATCCTTCACTGTCCCTGCGCTGTCCTTTCCTTCTTTGTATTCAGCCACAGGTTTGACCGCTTCTGTCGGTCCCGCAGAATCGATTCCGTCTGGAATTTTTGCCTCACATGGGGAAGTCCTATACCGTTTTGCCCCGGTTGTATGTACTGCCGACCAGGCAAAGATTTGCCACATCTAGTGTGTAGTGACCGTGCTGACCTGTCTTCTTGCTCTATAGGGACAGATTTCCTTCAGCTGCATCTGCAGCACTTCTGTTCTCTTTTCCTCCTAGAGGAATCTTTGTAACTGTTCTGTGCTGGGCACCTTCTTAAATGTTGTGGAGCACAGCAACTTCTGGCTGGGCAGCCCAGTTAGCTGCACGGGTGCTCAGGCCCCGACTCCAACTGACTAAAAGCAGGAAGCTCTCACTAACTTATACACTGTGCCCCTCTTACTCTTGCTATACACTACAATGCCCCCCTCTAATGGCCAACTATGAACACTATGCACCTATCACTATACCAGGCCCGGGGTAAACTTTCCCTAACCCTAAATGTGCATGGCAATCATATATATATATATATATATATATATATATATATATATATATATATATATATATATATATATAAATACAGAGCTATATACATCAGTATAGCTATGCTCTTGTGCACGGTGACAATACACTTTATGTGTGGCAGTGCCACCATACACAAACACACCAATAACACATTAATTACACTCTTAAAGGAGAGAGGGGATAAGAAGGAACAATAATACTTTTTTAATCCCCTACACCAATACAGGTGAATGTGGTGCGCGTTGGGGCAGCAGCTTTGGAGCAGCGGGTGACAGGAGGCAGCTGCTGGCTCCTGTGGCTAAAGCCTGTGACCACTGTTAAAGAGAAATTAATATTTACTACTCCCCACACCCATGGGCATGGAGAAGAGTGAATATTCATTCTCTTTATTAAAAAGAATGAATATTCACTCCTCTCCACGCCCATGGGCATGGGAGCACATTTAGATTAATTTCTCTTTAGCAGTGGGTGCAGGCTTTGTCTGCAGCAGCTTGCTTCTTACTCCTGTCACCCGCTGCTGCTCCACTGGTGCCGGGTGGGCCTCCCTGACTCACACGTAGTGTACCGCTATTAGCAACACAACACTGGAGGCCCCTGGGGCAGCGGGGGCCCTAGGCAGCTGCTGTCCCTGTATGCCAGCAGATGTCAGTGCCTGTGTTCCTCCAGAGAAACCTCCGGTTCTCCAGAGGGCCAGTCTGACCCTGGATATTGCTATAGGGCAGCCTGTCACATTGAAAATGTAATCTGATCTGCAGGCAGCATCATATAAATTAGGATGTATTGAAAATATACCTACAGTGGGGCAAAAAAGTATTTAGTCAGTCAGCAATAGTGCAATAGTGCACTTAAAAAGATGAGAGGCGTCTGTAATTTACATCATAGGTAGACCTCAACTATGGGAGACAAACTGAGAAAAAAAAATACTGAAAATCACATTGTCTGTTTTTTTTATCATTTTATTTGCATATTCTGGTGGAAAATAAGTATTTGGTCAGAAACAAAATTTAATCTCAATACTTTGTAATACATCCTTTGTTGGCAATGACAGAGGTCAAACTTTTTCTGTAAGTCTTCACAAGGTTGCCCCACACCGTTGTTGGTATGTTGGCCCATTCCTCCATGCAGATCTCCTCTAGAGCAGTGATGTTTTTGGCTTTTCGCTTGGCAACACGGACTTTCAACTCCCTCCAAAGGTTTTCTATAGGGTTGAGATCTGGAGACTGGCTAGGCCACTCCAGGACCTTGAAATGCTTCTTAAGAAGCCACTCCTTCGTTGCCCTGGCGGTGTGCTTTGGATCATTGTCATGTTGAAAGACCCAGCCACGTTTCATCTTCAATGCCCTTGCTGATGGAAGGAGGTTTGCACTCAAAATCTCACGATACATGGCCCCATTCATTCTTTCATGTACCCGGATCAGTCGTCCTGGCCCCTTTGCAGAGAAACAGCCCCAAAGCATGATGTTTCCACCACCATGCTTTACAGTAGGTATGGTGTTTGATGGATGCAACTCAGTATTCTTTTTCCTCCAAAGACGACAAGTTGTGTTTCTACCAAACAGTTCCAGTTTGGTTTCATCAGACCATAGGACATTCTCCCAAAACTCCTCTGGATCATCCAAATGCTCTCTAGCAAACTTCAGACGGGCCCGGACATGTACTGGCTTAAGCAGTGGGACACGTCTGGCACTGCAGGATCTGAGTCCATGGTGGCGTAGTGTGTTACTTATGGTAGGCCTTGTTACACTGGTCCCAGCTCTCTGCAGTTCATTCACTAGGTCCCCCCGCGTGGTTCTGGGATTTTTGCTCACCGTTCTTGTGATCATTCTGACCCCACGGGGTGGGATTTTGCGTGGAGCCCCAGATCGAGGAAGATTATCAGTGGTCTTGAATGTCTTCCATTTTCTAATTATTGCTCCCACTGTTGATTTCTTCACTCCAAGCTGGTTGGCTATTGCAGATTCAGTCTTCCCAGCCTGGTGCAGGGCTACAATTTTGTTTCTGGTGTCCTTTGACAGCTCTTTGGTCTTCACCATAGTGTAGTTTGGAGTCAGACTGTTTGAGGGTGTGCACAGGTGTCTTTTTATACTGATAACAAGTTTAAACAGGTGCCATTACTACAGGTAATGAGTGGAGGAAAGAGGAGACTCTTAAAGAAGAAGTTACAGGTCTGTGAGAGCCAGAAATCTTGATTGTTTGTTTCTGACCAAATACTTATTTTCCACCAGAATATGCAAATAAAATGATAAAAAAACAGACAATGTGATTTTCAGTATTTTTTTTTCTCAGTTTGTCTCCCATAGTTGAGGTCTACCTATGATGTAAAATACAGACGCCTCTCATATTTTTAAGTGGTGGAACTTGCACTATTGCTGACTGACTAAATACTTTTTTGCCCCACTGTATATAAGAACATAATTCAGTGTAGCACATATGTATTTATTTAAATCTATGCTCATTCTGGGCTTAGAAGTCCAGTAGGCAATCCTATTATATAATCCACAGCTTTCACTGTATGCAGTGAATACTCTGGAATTCTAAGCCCCTAATGTTCAGTGATACAAATGAATAAATGCAAGCTATACTGACTATTATATACCTGTGAATGACCATATGTGCCTGGTTCCCTGCCGCATGGCAGCACCTTTCAGTAAAGTAGTGTTTTTTCACTTCCTCTTGCTATAATAAATAATATATATTAATGATTAATAATGCCATCAGAGCATTATTCCCAGGTCTCAGGCCCATTGGCTTATATCAGTGTCTTTACAGACACTTCCTCTAGCCTAATATATACCAATATTATCTACTTCTGTTTGACACTGCTTATTGCCTTGCCCTTTAGATATCAATCTTGTATGATTTTCCCAGTTTTGTTGCCTTTGCTGAACTTTGACTCTACTTGTATTGGCTCGCTCAGCATTGTCGCACCCAATTGATATTTCAGCTCCACCTAACTGTCATCTTGTGACTCCTATGATAGGGAAAATACCTTAGACTCTGCACCGTACTTTAGTCACCACCATATTGGTTACAGTGGTAAAGTTAAGCTTTCATTGTACATCTGTGTGAGAGACTCTTAACACAAAATTATATATCAATCTGATCAGCTCAGACAGTATTTTCAAGGCAGTAGTATAAGAAAATTTGTGGCTACATCTCACCTGTCCAATATACGTATGTTGTTTAATCTGGTTCCTGGGCTATCCACTCCATTGTGCACATCTAAGGCATGTGATGTAACACGCAACTTTGTTTGAAGTGATAATAAATGTTTTTCAATCCAGCAAAGGAAATTAAAGGCAAAAAAATATTTATTGTGACTTAATTAAAATGGTAGCATGGGCATAGAAAAAAAATCTGACTTGTTTTGAGTCTGGCTGACTCTTAACAGTAGATAACATTATATTTTCAAAGGGACATTTTCATTACCATCAGCATCACCATTGTAGCCAATTACCAGGCTGAGTGGCTCTGCAGCAATGTAGACATGATATCACTGCTGCAGGCAATCAATACAGACCAGGGCAGTAGCGAAGAGTCAGTACTTGACCAACGGAGAAAGTTAGGGCAGGCGGTAGTGAGAGATCAGCTTTTTATTTTATATTTCTTTGAGCCAATAGTTTAATACATGTTAAAATATGGCAACCTCTTCAAAGTGGTTATCCAGGACAATTATTTTTTCTCTTATGGGGATAACAACTTAGCTCAGAGAAGTCATGGACTGTTCCTGCTGGCAATTCTGTGGCTTTCGTTGAAGTCATGTCGATAGAGCTAGTCTTCCTTTTCCAGGCTCCTCTGATGTTGGAGGTTTGACTGCTGTTGTCATGCTGATTGACAATAAATTCCCCAATGCATAACTGTGGTAGGCCTGCAGTCCCACCCCATCCTGAGAGAAGCCTGGAAGAGGAAGAGCTACTCTGTTGACGTGAAGCAGTAGAAGCGCCAGCAGGAGTGGTCTGTTTTCACTCTGAGCTGGCGCTGGACAGAACAGTTCTTGCCATCATGAGAAAAAAATTAAAAGATCCTGAATGACTCTTTTGACTGGTAATTTTTATACAACATGAATCAAATTTAGTCACAGGCCTGCTTATATGTTCACCCACAGGTGGTCGAGAGCACTACAGCCAGAGGAATATCTCCCAATATGTTTTAATCTGCAACAAACAGCAACAGAAAATCATTGACAGTGATAGGTATAGAACTTTTTTACAATTTTTTTGCAATGTAATAATGGGAAATAATTCCTGCACTACTCTAGTAGTCTATTTTATCATAATAAGTACAACGTTTATTTGATAGATATCTAGTGATACAGTAGGTGTGAACAAAAAATCTGTAACTAGTGATGAGCAAGCATGCTTGTCGCTGCTCGATACTCGATCAAGCATAGGGGTGCTCGGGTGAGCACGTTACTTGATCGAGTATCGCGGGTGCTTGAGTTCCATGCTCAAGTCCTAGCCCTGCATGTTTTGCAGCTTTAGACAGCCAATAAACATGCGGTGATTGCCTGCCATACATGGTAATGTCATATCCATGTTCAGGGCCAGACTGGGACAAAAATTCAGCCCTGGTATTTGAAGGTACACATGCCCACTTATCGTATGGTGGTTACACACTAAGGCTAAGTGCACACGTTCAGGATTTTTTGCGTTTTTTTCATGTATATATAACGCGAAAAAAACGCTAACATTAAGCATCCTATTAATTAGAATGCAATCCATAATTTTTGTGCACATGCTGCATTTTTTTCCGGAGCGGGAACGCATTCCAGAAAAAAACGCAGCATGTTCATTATTTTGCGGAAACGCAGGGATTCCGCACACATAGGAATGCATTGATCCGTTTACTTTCCACATGGGGCTATGTCCACCATGCGGGAAGTAAGCGGATCATGTGCGGTTGGTACCCAGGGTGGAGGAGAGGAGACTCTCCTCCACGGACTGGGCATCATATCCCTGTAAAAAAAAAAAGAATTAAAATAAAAAATTATTGATATACTTACCTTCTGATGGCCCCCGAAGTCCTCCCGCCTCTCAGCGGTGCACGTGGCGCCTTCCGTTCCCAGGGATGCATTGCGCGAAGGACCTGGGATGACCTCGCGGAGGTGTCAGTGTACGCTTAGTGGAGATGGGATTTCATAAAATCCCATCCACTATGCTGTAACATCTGGCCGCTGCGGATAGGACACTGCATCAAATCCACAGCAAATCCTCCAAGTGGAAACATACCCTCAGCCATCAGATTTCCTTTAAGATCCCACAGGTGCCATCTATGTCCCATGGTTGACTATTAGGCTATGTGCACATGTTGCGGATTTTGCTGCGGGTCCGCAGCAGCTTTCCATGTGTTTACAGTACCATGTAAACCTATGGAAAACCAAATCCGCAGTGCACATGCTGCGGAAAAAAACGCGCGGAAACGTAGCATTGTTTATTCCACATCATGTCAATTCTTTGTGCGGATTCCGCAGCGGTTTACACCTGCTCCATAATAGGAATCTGCAGGTGTAAAACCGCAGGTGGAATCCGCATAAAAACCGTTGTAAATCCGCAGGTAAAACGCAGTGCCTTTTACCTGCGGATTTCTGAAATCTGCTGCGGAAAAATCCGCAGCTATCAAAACTACATGTGCTCATAGCCTTTTCCCTGCTTTTAAGAACTATAACTCCCAGCATGTACAGCAGCTCCTATGGCATGCTGGGAGTATAGTTCACCACAGGAGTGGTTATTTTTTTGAGGGAAGAAGAGTGGACACAGCTTTTTTTTCTTAATTCTATTAGAGCTTGCCTCTTAGCTAGTTCCAGGTACAACTCTGGGCTCTCTGTGCTTCTAATCTGCTCCATGCAGATCAGGGTAAGGTTATCAGCAGCTCATAAATCATAGTAACATAGTAACATAGTAACATAGTTAGTAAGGCCGAAAAAAGACATTTGTCCATCCAGTTCAGCCTATATTCCTATATTCCATCATAATAAATCCCCTGATCTACATCCTTCTACAGAACCTAATAATTGTATGATACAATATTGTTCTGCTCCAGGAAGACCTTTCTGTCCCTGCTGCCTGGCTGGACAGGAGGAAGTGGGCGTCTGATGTCCTGACTCCTGATCATCACAGGCTGCAGTAAATGGCAGGGTCCCAGCAGCACAGAAGAGCAGAGCGCGCCTCTCCCCCTGCCCCTGCCCTGTGTCTGTTACCGCATCACAGCTGGTGTTCAGGCCACCAGACCGCGGGCATCAACTTCATCCTGTCTAGCGTGGCGGCCGCAGTGATTTTAGAAGTGCAGCACTATCCTGTGCACAAGGCAAGCTGATGCTCCTTAGTGTGCTGGCTGCAGAAAACAGAACGCCGGCTGACAGTGTGAAGGGGGCGACAGATCGAGTGGCCCACTACAGGGACCAGCCCTTCTGGCATTTGCCAGAAATGCCCGATAGCCAGTCCGGCCCTGGCCATGTTGGCTGCTGGATTTATTGTGATTTGCCAGCCGCATCTTATCATTGGGTCTTGCATAAGGTATGGTGATATGATGCTCAGTACAAAGTCCTCTTCAGGGAGTTCAGGGAGAGATAATCTAGGAAGCAGAGCTTAAATTAGAGCAGGCATGTAGGCAGTGTTTAATTGCTATTGCCGTACTTGTATATTGCTGCTGCACCATTAAAACAAAATTCCTTTTCAAGGTTACTTACTGTCCTTTCTCTAGTAAAGCCACTGTTGCCTGCATTCTGTGTTGGGATAGCTGGAGGAAGAGGGATAGTTTTGGATTAGGGTACGTTCCCATGATCAGTGTTTGTTCATACTTTTACGCGGCTGAATTTCTGCATGAATCCTGCATTACAGCTCACTTGCATTTTTAATTGCATTTTTGTATGCGTTTTTGACACATGCATTTTTAACACGTGTTTTTATCTCTTTTTGGCATGTTATTAGATGAGCAATATATAGATAGACAGAGAGATATCTGGAATATACAGTGCCTTGCGAAAGTATTCGGCTCCCTGGAACTTTTCAACCTTTTCCCACATATCATGCTTCAAACATAAAGATACCAAATGTACATTTTTGGTGAAGAATCAACAACAAGTGGAACACAATTGTGAAGTTGAATGAAATTTATTGGTTATTTTAAATTTTTGTGGAAATTCAAAAACTGAAAAGTGGGGCGTGCAACATTATTCGGCCCCTTTAACTTAATACTTTGTTGCGCCACCTTTTGCTGCGATTACAGCTGCAAGTCGCTTGGGGTATGTCTCTATCAGTTTTGTACATCGAGAGACTGAAATTCTTGCCCATTCTTTCTTGGCAAACAGCTCAAGCTCAGTGAGGTTTGATGGAGATCGTTTGTGAACAGCAGTTTTCAGCTCTTTCCACAGATTCTCGATTGGATTGAGGTCTGGACTTTGACTTGGCCATTCTAACACCTGGATACATTTATTTGTGAACCATTCCATTGTAGATTTTGCTTTATGTTTGGGATCAATGTCTTTTTGGAAGACAAATCTCCGTCCCAGTCTCAGGTCTTTTGCAGACTCCAACAAGTTTTCTTCAAGAATGGTCCTGTATTTGGATCCATCCATCTTCCCATCAATTTCAACCATCTTCCCTGTCCCTGCTGAAGAAAAGCAGGCCCAAACCATGATGCTGCCACCACCATGTTTGACAGTGGGGATGATGTGTTCTGGGTGATGAGCTGGGTTGCCTTTACGCCAAACATATAATTTGGCATTGTTGCCAAAAAGTTCGATTTTGGTTTCATCTGACCAGAGCACCTTCTTCCACATGTCTTTAGAAATACCCTGGTTTAGGGAAAAAGGGGAAAAAAAGAGACAAGTGCGGCGCTTCCTTTGAGCGTAATACGTTTTTACCAACAGTTAAAAAAAAAATTCTTTTAGTTGTGGTTATGCTCACCTTCTATCGGTAAGAAATGCATGTTGAGATTCTCAAGGAATCAATTCTTTAGGCAACTCTTCTCCGTATGTTGTATAATCCAATAAGGTGTGCAGCTCACTTTGGAGAACTACTGTATGTGTTGATCCTGCTTCGGATCCACATAGGTGGCGAATTCAAAGGGAAATTAAGCTCAAAGCAAATGTGGCGCTAAGCACCTACGGATTTTTTCAATGCATCCACTTCCAGTGAAAAATGTTAATAAAAATTCATTTATTTTCTCAAAATAAAAAAAATATATATATATATTTGTAAAATATTTTTAAAATACAGTACTGGGAGCTTATTTTCCCTTTGACCTTCTTCCACATGTTTGGTGTGTCTCCCAGGAGGCTTGTTGCAAACTTTAAGCGACACTTTTTATGAATATCTTTGAGAAATGGCTTTCTTCTTGCCACTCTTCCATAAAGGCGAGATTTGTGCAGTGTACGACTGATTGTTGTCCTATGGACAGACTGTCCCACCTCATCTGTAGATCTCTGCAGTTCATCCAGAGTGATCATGGGCCTCTTGGCTGCATCTCTGATCAGTCTTCTCTTTGTTTGAGATAAAAGTCTAGAGGGACGTCCGGGTCTTGGTAGATTTGCAGTGGTATGATACTCCTTCCATTGCAATATAATTGCTTGCACTGTGCTCCTTGGGATGTTTAAAGTTTTGGAAATCATTTTGTATCCAAATCCGGCTTTAACCTCTTTCTGACCTCGGACGGGATAGTACGTCCGAGGTCAGATACCGCGCTTTGATGCAGGGCTCCGGCGGTGAGCCCGCATCAAAGCCAGGACATGTCAGCTGTTTTGAACAGCTGACATGTGCCCACAATAGCGGCGGGTGAAATCGCGATTCACCCGCTGCTATTAACTAGTTAAATGCCGCTGTCAAACGCTGACAGCGGCATTTAACCGGCGCTTCCGGCCGGGCGGCCGGAAATTATCGCATCGCCGACCCCTGTCACATGATCGGAGGTCAGCGATGTGTCAGAATGGTAACCATAGAGGTCCTTGAGCCCTCTATGATTAATGATGCTAGCCTGCTGTGAGCGCCCCCCTGTGGTCGGCGCTCATAGCACACCTGCATTTCTGCTGCATAGCAGCGATCTGATGATCGCTGCTATGTAGCAGAGTCGATCAAGTATGTGCCAGCTTCTAGCCTCCCATGGAGGCTATTGAAGCTTGGAAAAAGTAAAAAAAAATTTAAAAAATGTGAAAAAAAAAAAATATATGAAAGTTTAAATCACCCCCCTTTCGCCCCATTCAAAATAAATCAATAAAAAAAAAATCAAACTTACACATATTTGGTATCGCCGCGTTCAGAATCGCCCGATCTATCAATAAAAAAAAGGATTAACCTGATCGCTAAACGGCGTAGCGAGAAAAAAAATTGAAACACCAGAATTACTTTTTTTGGTCGCCGCGACAATGCATTAAAATGCAATAACGGGCGATCAAAAGAATGTATCTGCAATAAAATGCTATCGTTAAAAACGCCAGCTCAGCACACAAAAAATAAGCCCTCACCCGACCCCAGATCATGAAAAATGGAGACGCTACGGATATCGGAAAATGGCGCAATGTTTTTTTTTTTTTTTTTTATAGCAAAGTTTGGAATTTTTTTTCACCACTTAGATAAAAGAGAACCTAGACATGTTAGGTGTCTATAAACTCGTAATGACCTGGAGAATCATAATATCAGGCCAGTTTTAGCATTTAGTGAACCTAGCAAAAAAGCCAAACAAAAAACCAGTGTGGGATTACTTTTTTTTTTTGCAATTTCACCGCACTTGGAATTTTTTTCCCGTTTTCTAGTACATGACATGCTAAAACCAATGATGTTGTTCAAAAGTACAACTTGTTTCGCAAAAAATAAGCCCTCACATGGCCATATTGACAGAAAAATAAAAAAGTTATGGCTCTGGGAAGAAGGGGAGCAAAAAACTAACACGAAAAAACGGAAAATCCCAAGGTCATGAAGGGGTTAAACTTCTCCACAACAGTATCACGGACCTGTCTGTTGTGTTCCTTGGTCTTCATGATGCTCTCTGTGCTTCAAACATAGACTATCACAAAGCAGGTGCATTTATACGGAGACGTGATTACACACAGGTGGATTATATTTATCATCATTAGGCATTTAGGACAACATTGGATCATTCAGAGATCCACAATGAACTTCTGGAGTGAGTTTGCTGCACTGAAAGTAAAGGGGCCGAATAATATTGCACACTCCACTTTTCAGTTTTTGAATTTCCCAAAAAATATTAAATAAACAATAAGTTTTGTTCAACTTCACAATTGTGTTCCACTTGTTGTTGATTCTTCACCAAAAATTTACATATAGTATCTTTATGTTTGAAGCATGATATGTGGGAAAAGGTTGAAAAGTTCCAGGGAGCCGAATACTTTCACAAGGCACTGTAATTAGTGCCTTTAGTGGAAGCTTACTGTATATGGTTTAACCTAATAAATAAATTAAAAAACAATGTGGAGTCCCCCTATTTTTGATAACCAGCCAAGGTAAAGCAGACAGCTGTGGGCTTATATTAAAAAGCTGGGAAGGTCTATTCTTATTTGACCCTTCCAAGCCTAAAAGTACGCAGCCTGCAGCCACCGCAAAATTGGTGCATCACCTTAGATGCATCAATTCTGGCACTTTGCCTGACTCTTCCCGATCGCCTTGGTGTTTTGACATCACTACCTGGTGCCTGTGAATATCAGGGGCTATTCTGCTATTCGCAGATGCCGGAGACAGAATCGGGGAACATTTTGAGTAATAACTTGGTGAATGAGAGACTGTCTCTTGTATCTTTTTCTGAACTACTTCAATTTCGTTGGATTATGGCGGATCTGCATGGGATTTTTGTTGCTTTTTTTCAATAATTGAAGAAGAAGGGATAGTGTGGGGGATTCTTTATTCAAATTAAGTGTTTTTTTCTGTGTGTGTTTTTATTTTTTTATTACTGGGTTAGTAATGGGGTTTTATAATAGACAACGGTCATTTACTAACCACAGTGTTTGAGGTCAAATGTGATTTTTGACAAATCACAGCTGTCATCAAACGCAACTACCATTACCCCTACTGCCACTGCACTAGGGCAATCTGGAAGAGCCAGGAAAATTGACAGAATTCTCACCAGGGCCACATCAGGGCATTACTGCCCTTACTGGCATATGACAGAGGACAGGGGGCCCACTGCCGGCTCTTTCTGCTCATCAGGCCCCAGCGGCAGGATTCTGCCGGCTCAGAAACTGCCCGTGCGTCCTCAGATGCATGGGCAGTTAAAATTTGTTCCCGTGCGGGAGATTTCCACTCTGCAACAGTTAACAGCCGCCGGCCAATCACAGGCTGGCAGCTGACATCAGCGGGCATGTTGCCGACGTATGATGTCACTGTCATACGATGGAAAGACTCTGTGCGCCTCAGATGTATCTAGTCGAGGATATCGCTGGAGCTTGATATGGAGGTGCACTATACCCCTATGAGGGAGCATTATATTCCACTGGGGAGCATTATACCACTATGGGCGAGCATTATATTCCACTGGGGAGCATTATACCCCTATCAGGGAACATTATACTATGGGGGTGCCTTGTACCCCTATGAGGTAACATTATACTCCTATGGGGGAAAATAATACCCCTATGGGGGTCCATTATACCACTATGGGGGAGCATTATACTCCACTGGGGAGCATTATACCCCTATGGGGGTGCATTATACCCTTATGGGGCTGCATTATACCCCTATGGGGAGCATTATATTATGGGGGTGCATTATAACCCCTATGGGCTACATTATACCCCTATGGGGCAGCATTATATCATTGGGGAACATTATACCCCTATGGGGGTGCATTATACCCCGATATGGGAGCATTATATTATGTAGTTGCATTATACCCATATGGGGCTTCATTATACCCCTATGGGGCTGCATTATACTGCTATGGGGCTGCATTGTACCATTGTGGGACTACATTATACCATTATGGGGCTGCATTTTACTTCTATATATGACTATTGGGCTGCATTACACTGCTATGAGGCTGCATTATAGTGCTATCAAGCTGCATTATACTGCTATGGGACTGCATTATACTGCTATATATGACTATGGGATGCATTATACTACTATATATGATTATGGGATGCATTATACTATTATGAATTACTATGGGGGCAATATGGAGATACATAAGGCAGAATGGGAGGGCACGTGGGGTCCAGAATTGGAGGACACATGGGGTCCAGAATGGGAGGACACATGGGGTCCAGAATGTGGGATATTATTACTGTAGGGGCTAATTAAAGTATATTATTTTTGAGGATACTGTTTCTACTCTGGGGGAGGAGAGGTCCTGTTACTGTGCAGGGTGACACGGTCACTTTTTTTCCATCTGCATAGTATAGAGGTTGGAGAATGTGCTCTAGATAACTGTGTTATTTTCTGCAGAGACGAGTCGTGGCTGGAAGAAGTGATGGTGATCTGAACTGGATGAAGAAGAAAACCGAAGATGAAGGACTTCAACTAGAGATGTCACCAGTGAGTCAGTGTGTTACCTGTACACTTACACTATATACGGTATACTATAAACAGAGCTCCTGTGTATAATGTCACTAGTGGTCACAGTATTACCTGTACACTAACATTATATACAGAGCTCCTGTGTATGATGTCACTGGTGATCACTGTATTACCTGTACACAGGGGCGGATTATAAGTGGGTCAATCTGGGTGGTAGCCCAGGGCCCAGTGGTGTGGGGGGGCCCTGGGCTAATACCGCACAGATTGCCCGCCAGCTGCCGCCATCAGGGCATTACTGCACGGCCCCCTGACTGACTGGCGTATGTATCGGGCCCCATCTCATCTGCTCACCGGGCCCCTACTGGCACTGCGGTGGTTTCCTATTGACGTGCGGGCGCGGGCCCGCACGTCAATAGTTAACAACAGCCGCCAGCCAATTGGTGGCTGGCAGCTGAAGTCGGCCGGCGCAGCGCACACGTCGCCGGAATCTGACAACATTGTCAGACGCTGGCGAGTGCGCGCTGCTGGAGGGAGCTTCACCGCTGGAGCGCTGGTCAGGTGAGGAGAACTCGGTTTGTTTTTTGTTTTTGTTTTTTTGTATTTTGCTAACCTAAGTAACGGCAATAATGCTGAACAGTCAGTCAGTGACACACTGGGGCAGATGATTGCTGGACACACTGGGGGCAATGCTGGAGGACACACTGGGGCAGATGATTGCTGGAGACACTGGGGCAATGCTGGAGACACTGGGGCAGATGATTGCTGGAGACACAGGGGCAATGCTGGAGACACTGGGGCAGATTGCTGGACTCACTGGGGGCAATGCTGGAGGACACACTGGGGCAGATGATTGCTGGACACACTGGGGGCAATGCTGGAGGACACACTGGGGCAGATGATTGCTGGACACACTGGGGCAATGCTGGAGACACTGACTGGAGCAATGCTGGAGACACTGGGGGAGATTTCTGGACACACTGGGGGCAATGCTGGAGGACACACTGGGGCAGATGATTGCTGGACACACTGGGACAATGCTGGAGACACTGGGGCAGATTGCTGGACACACTGGTGGTAATATGCTGGACACACTGGGGCAGATTGCTGGACACACTGGGGGCGGGACCTGAGGCATGGCCAGAATGCGGGGCATGATTGGAGACACGGGGCAGAATGAAAGACATGGGGCAGGATTGAATCATGGGGCAGGATGGATACGATGGAGACAGATGGGGCAGGATGGGGAGATCATATGGGGTAGAATGGATACTCATGAGGGCAGGATGCGAGAACATATGGCTGGAGCCAGGAATGAGATAAACGGGGCCAGGATGGGGGATATTATTATTACCATAGGGGCTAATTAAGGGATATTATTACTGCAGTGATGTATTTATTTTATTTTTGGAGTATATTGTTTTAAATGGGGGGCAGTCCTGTTACTGTGCAGAGTGACACTATGTCCCTTTTTTTTCTTCATGTGCTGTAATGTAGAAGTTGTGAAAAATTAAGTAATGTGTTCTGCAAGCAGAGCTCGAGATAACTGTGTTATTTCCTGCAGAGATGAGTCCTGGCTGGATGAAGTGATGGCGGTCTGTGCTGGATGAAAGATGAAGGACTTCACCTAGAGACGTCACTGGTGAGTCAGTGTTACCTATACACTGACACTATACACTGTATACTATATACCGAGCTCCTGTGTACAATGTCGCCAGTAATCACTGTATTACCTATACATTATATACAGAGCTCCTGTGTATAATACCACCAGTGATCACTGTATAACCTCTACACAGACACTGCATACTAAGTACAGATCTCCTGTGAATACTGGCACTTATGGTGATAGTATTGTGTTTTTTTTATTACTTATCAGTATTGTAGTATTCAGTCACTATGTGGTGGTAATATGTGGTCTGGAAATGGTGTTGCGGTATTTGTCCCTTGTATGTGCTATTAGGTCACCAAGTGGTGGTAATATGTGGTCTTGACATGGTGTAGCGGTATTTGTTCCTTGTATGTGATATTATTCGATCACTGTGGTTGTAATATGTGGTCTGGTCATGGTGTGGTGGTATTTGTTCCTTGTATGTGATATTGGTCATTTTAGAAATTGAAAAATAAATCAAAATGTACCTAAATTGTATTGCATATTTCAACAAATATTTAATAGGTTACAGTAGAGTAGGGCCCGGCCAAAAGTGTCTACCGTGTTATGGTGGCGGCTTACAAAATCTTTGTAACATGACACACATGACCCCTTCGCATGACCCCGTCACATGACCCCGTCACATGACCGGGGGGGCCCACAGTGTCTGAACAGCCCGGGGCCCTGGCTACCCTTAATCCACCCCTGATTGTAATACAGCCTATTTTTTGAGCTGTGCAATTTTATACAATGGAGCGCCCCCATAGGGCAGTGGGGTACTCAGTACCAGGTCCTTCTGTTCTCCAGGGGGATGTCACGGTGGCTGACCCAGTCCGTAGCCCTCGGGAGGTCCGTTGGAATAAGGGAAAGGTCTTTAAAGGGGAAATGTTCGTGACGCCACCTGTGGTATATCCCCAGGGCTTCCCAGTGTGTAGATGGTGGGAGGCGCAGTGAAGAACGGGGACACAAGGGTGCAGTCTCTTTACCTTTTTACTGAAGACTTCAGCATCCACAGTCCAGAGCACCAGACCACAGGGCAGACAGAGTCCGGCCGGTTTGGAGGCAAATCCAAAGTCCCCTTATCCAGGTAGAAATCAGTAGCCTTCCACTAGCGCCTGGGTGTTGTAGTACCTTACTGCTGAGCCTCTCATAAGGTCCTCACAACTGTTGTAGATGTTTTAGATGTTGTGTCTCTCTCTGTCCCCCAGATGGATAGGACAAACCCATATGACCAGTGGCGTGAGGCTTTTTACAGGGACTCTATCACGCCCTAGCCTCTCGTGGGTGCCACCTTGCCTCCTGGGTGTTGGGCTGGCAGGTAACGTGGAATTAGCTGTCCTGTGTTCCGGCTACCGGGATCCTGTGCCTCAGAAGGAGGCAGCCTGTGTAGGACAGAACTCCTTCTGGTTTCCTCTCCTTTTATTGAAAACAAAAGGAACAGACCAGGTCTTATAAACAGGGATCACCCCATATGAGGATATGGCACAAATTCAGACACAACTTTATTTGGAAAGACATATAAGTAGCAAAACACAAACATTTAAAAAGCATTATTATGCCCTATACAAAAGCCCATAATAAGGCTATAGCCCACATAGGACTCACACATATAGTAGAAAAAATGACTGATACCACCGTACCTACATAGACAGCTTTGCCACACGAAGGTAAGTAAAATTGTAATACAATAATGGATTCCCAGTTTTTAGATAATGAGGGGTTCCGGAACCATAGTGTATGTTAATTATTCCCTGCAAGTATTTCAATACTAAACGGCACAGTACAGCCTATCACTCATACCATAAGGGAAAATATGCATAGGCACAGCCAGTAATAGATACAGAAACTGACAATGAAGCTGTACAATAATGTCGAATATAAGACCCACAGTGCCCCAACAAAGTCTGAGCACTGAAAAGTGAATAACCAGGCCACATAGAAGCCTTACAGCATAGGGCTACCATAAGTGCAATAACCAATGGTGCCAAAACATGATGTACAGCTAAGCGGAGTCCTAGTGCAGGCAGCGCGGATGCCCAACGCGTATCGCCACCAGCCGTGGCTCTCGGGAGGTCCGTTGGAATAGGGGAAAGGTCTTTAAAGGGGAAATGTTCGTGACGCCACCTGTGGTGTTCGGTCAGGGTGACCGACGCTGCTTAGGGGTCCGCTGGGGTGATGTTATGGCAGCTATATGGTATACCTTCCCACAGGTGAAGTATATCCCCAGGGCTTCCCAGTGTATAGATGGTGGATGGTGGGAGGCGCAGTGAAGAGCGAGGACACAAGGGTGCAGTCTATTTACCTTTTTACTGAAGACTTCAGCATCCACAGTCCAGAGCACCAGACCACAGGGCAGACAGAGTCCGGCCGGTTTGGAGGCAAATCCAGAGTCAACTTATACAGGTAGAAATAAACCCGTATGACCGGTGGCGTGAGACTTTTTACAGGGACTGTATCACGCCCCAGCCTCTCGTGGGTGCCACCTTGCCTCCTGGGTATAGGGCGGGCAGGTAACGTGGAATTAGCTGTCCTGCTGGTCTTTGAAGCAAGGCATAAAGGACTGTTGCTCCCTCGGTGTTCCGGCTACCGGGATCCTGCGCCTCAGAAGGAGGCAGCCTGTGTAGGGCAGAACTCCATCTGGTTTCCTCTCCTTTTGCTATGACTTCTTCTCACTCTCTACAACACAGTTCTCTGTTCGTGTCTTTTTCTGGAAGCTGCCGCACGTCAGGCCGGCGCAGCTCCATGGTCTTCTGTCCCAGCCTCTGACAGGATCCCACCCCTGTCAGGGACCAACTAACTGAGCGGAGCTCAGCTAGCAGCTGCTTGAGTCAAGCGCAGCCAGCATCTGCCTCACTTCCTATCCAGGCCACCAGTTTTACCTAATTGTGAAGAGTGCCCTAATAAATAGGAGCAAAGCTCCCCCTGGTGGACTGGAGTATGAAATGTGTTGTGTGTTGGTGTTACCTGGTAGTGAGATCTCCTTTATTGCCTCCAAACGTAACATCACTCCCCCCTAGAGGAGAATGACATTACTGCAACGACCAAGACCTGGGGCGCTGCAACAGCATTTAGGTTGCTACAGTTTGGTCTCAAAACCACCACCAAAAAAGACATTGTTCTAAAAATCGTATTGCTATATTTATACTGCAGTCTCATACATCGGTCTGAGATGTGAAAATTTGGCTGCCATTGTAATACAGCCTTTCATTTGAGCTGTGACATTTTATATGGCATTTATGATGTTAGAATTGAGTCTCTAAAGCCCCTACAAAAAAAATCTTTGTTAAAAAAAATTGCATTGCTACGGTATATGGATACTGCAGTCTTATAAGTCCATCTGAAGTTGACAGATTTTGCTGGCAATATAATACAGCAATTTTTTTCAGCAGTGACATTTTATACAGCATTTATCATGATAGAGTTGAGCCTCAAAACACACAAAGAAGCTTTGGTTTCAAATAGCATTGCTATATTGATACTACAATCTTATACGTCCATCTGAAGTGGGTGAATTTGTTGCTGCCATTTTAATACTGTCTGCAACATTTTCTCAACAGGGATACATCATACATAATTTAAAATGGGCAAGGTACAGTATAAGAGACAGGAAAGTAGACATGATGCTGATGTTGAGCAGAGGGCATGGGCAAGGTGAAACTGTCTTCTCCAACCATCTCGAGTGCTCAGAGACAAGCAATCCCACATTTGGACACTCCGAAGAGCTGTTCACAGTTCCATTTATAGATTCTGGCCTCTTGCCTTGCCTGTTCCAACTGGGACATGAAGAGATAGCATGTAACAATGCTCAATTATTTGAGCAGCCACGCTCATAAGAAGGTTATGGAGGGAAAATTCAATTACTGTCGCAAGAGCTGGATGATGATGAGACACTATTGCCAGCAAGTGGTGTTGTTACATCAGCAAGTCAGGAGGAAGAACAGGGAGCAGAAGTGGAAGACGAGGTACTGGATGATGAATTCACTGACCCTACCTGGGAAGGTGACATGCAGAGTGAAGAAAGCAGCTCACATGGTGAGGCATCCACAGCACCACAACGAGCAGGAAGAGGCAGTGGGGTGGCCAGAGACACAAGGCAGGCAATTTGTTCCCCAGAGAACCAACACTGGTAAAGTTGCTAATCCAAGGGTTACGTGTTCCTGAGTCTTGCATTTTTTTTTTTAAAGAGAATCATTTTAATACAAAAAATGCCATTTGCAACATCTGCCATGCCAGCATCAGCAGGGGCAGCACAACTACCAACCTGACCACCACCAGCATGCTCTGGCAAATGCAGGCAAAGCACTTGGCTATTTTGGCTGAACTCCAGGGTCTAGAAATAGTGTCTGTGCATGACACCGCTACCTCTTCCCCAGTTCTATGGGCACGTCAATCCCCTGTCCATTATGTAGGTGAAGATGTCTCCTACCCTGCACCTGTAGTTGCACACTTGCAACCATCGTCAGCAATCACGTCCATGTCCTTGTCCCAGCACAGCGTTCAGTTGTCGGTACCCTTGCAATGCAAGCGTAAATATGCAGCCACCCACAGGCTACAATACTAAATGTCCACATTTACAGATTGCTTGCCTTCGAAATGTTGCTGTTTTATGCAACCTCATGGCGGCGGCCATTCCTCGGTACTCGGTCACCACTATTTCTCCCAGTGTGCCATTCTGCCTTACACAAGCACGTGTTCCATAACATCAGCCATGCCTTGACCAATGCTTTTACTGGGAAGGTCCACTTAACCACTGACATCTGGACACATGCTTGTGGCCGGTTATGCTACATTTCCCTGACGTCACATTGGGTGAACATGACCCTCCCATTGTATGCATTTTGGCCAACATTAGTTACTGGTTGTCCACCCTTCTAGACTCACTCTACAAGCAGAACTTTCCATCTCTCCTTCCCATGGCGGTGAGGTCTAATAAAATGTTTCATTACCAGAAGGCCCTAGTTGAAGAATTCTTAAAAAAATTCCCATCTGAAAATGCTGGCAGCAGAGGTCACAGTTCCTTGGACAACCAAGGAGTGTAGATAAGGGAGACACACACCAGATGTAGCAGAGGCAGGGGAACACTATCAAAGGTCTGGGACAGTTTTCTCATTCCCTCACAGCTCCCAGGCTCTAATGCGTGGAGTACTCTGACAAGGAGAGAAAAATTTTGGAAGATGTTGAAGGAGTACCTTGCTGACCGTACCTCCACAATTCCTCAGTGCCTTACAACTATTGGGTTTCCAAGCTAGACACATGGTATGAACTGTCTGTCTACGCCTTGGAGGTCCTGGCCTGCCCTGCTTCTAGAGTCTTGTCAGAGCGGGTTTTTAGTGCTTAAGGGTGTATTATAACTGATAGGCGCATCCACCTGAAAATGCTGACAGGCTGACTCTGATCAAAATGAACAAGGGCTGGACTGGGCCAGACTTCTGTACACCATCGGATGACAACAGCAGAACATAAACTCAAATCCAGTGTTTTTTTCTGGTCTATTCTCATGCTCCCTTTCCCACCCAAACATGGTTAAAAGGTTAAAAGCTTCAGGATTTTGGCTTTTTTGTCCTGTCTTCCTCCTCCTCCACCACTGCCATAAACTTTTTAGTGCATGGCCATTACCAGACTAGAATACCCACTTCTTAAAATTAGGAAAAAAAATTCTGAGGCCCTGCACTATGTCTCTTCAAAGGGGCATTGAAGTACCTCCTAATTTTTGGCATCCCTTGCACTTAGTGCATGTACTTTACCAGTGTAGGAGACCCACTCTTTAGTGGGGGAAAAATGAATTTCTGCAGATCCATCTTATAGTTGAGGGAAAATATTTTGAAACCAAAAGTGCCGATGGGTTCTATTACTATATACCGGATTTTTCTGACCATAAGACGCACTTTTTTCCTCCAAATTTGGGAGGAAAGTGTGGGTGCGTCTTATGGTAGGGATGTAGCATGTGGGGAGGGGGGCAGCAGCGAGTGGGATTGCAATGATATCCCACTTCAGGAGGCAGAAAAATGTCCCCACTGCTGGGAATCAGCTGCTGGGGAAACCATGTGGTCCCGATGATTAAGTGCAGTGAATATTCATTAGCTACTCCCCGCCCACCTATCAGCTGAGCAGTCAGCCGGGAGCAGCAAATGAATACTGCACTTAAGCAGGGACACACATGGATTCCTCAGCGCTGATTCCTGCAGCAGCTGGGGAGATCCATGTGTCTGGGGGAGGAGGAGGCAGCAGCAGCATCTAAGGGAGAGGAGATCGCTGGTACCTTCCTGGGCTGGAGCTGAGTGCTGTGCAGGAGGACCTGTGATGATGTCAGAAGTGGGCGGGCTGGAGCATCACATGGCAGCACAGAGCCCTCCCTCTTCTTGACATCATCACAGGTCCTTCAGACTCCAACAATAGAATCTGCTGGCTTCATTACCTGTGCTGTGGAAAGGCAACAAGAGGGAGGGATCTGTGTGTGCATTCATGGGATGCTTTTACCTCACCACAGGCTGGCTGGTGTTATGATCTGGTGGCCTAAGAGCAGCATGAGACGTACTGGAGAAGGTGGTACCTGTACTGACCGCAGACCCTGAACTTAACACCGCAACTAGAAGTAGCCGTGGAATGTACCTAGCGCTCCCTAGACATCTCGACACAGCCGGAGGACTAATTACCCCAGAGATAGAAAAGGGAAAACTATCTTGCCTCAGAGAAAATCCCCAAAGGATAGACAGCCCCCCACAAATATTGACCGTGAGAGGAGAGGGAAAAAACATACACAGACTGAAATGAGAATTTAGCAAAGGAGGCCACTTCTAGCTAAATAGAAAGGATAGGACAGAGTACTATGCGGTCAGTATTAAAACACTAGAAAATATCCACCACATAAAATACAAAATCTCCACAGCTAACTAAAGATATGGAGGGTATATCTGCATCTCCAGAGATACCAGCTTGGCTAAACAAATCCTTATACAGACCAAGCTGGACAAGACAAAAACATGGAAAAGAACTGAACAATAAGGCCACAGCATGTGGACAGCAAAAAGTCAAGGCCAGAACTTATCTTTGTTGAAAAGAACTGCAAAGCAGGAGAGACCAGGCAGAGATGTGAATCCTCCAGGAACAATGGACAACTGGCACTGACTAGGGTTGAGCGAAACGGGTCGGCCATTTTCAGAAGTCGACGACTTTTGGCAAAGTCGGGTTTCATGAAACCCGACCCGACCCCTGTGTGGGGTCGGCCATGAGGTCAGCGATCTTCTGAATCTGGTATCGGAATTCCGATACCGAATTCCGATATGTTTGCGATATCAGGAATCAGTATCGGAATCCATATTTAAGTGTTAAATAAAGAATCAAAATAAAAAATATTGATATACTCACCCTCGGACGCGCCCTGGTACTAACCGGCAGCCTTCCTTCCTAAGAATGAGCGCGTGAATGACCTGCGGTGACGTCGCGGCTTGTGATTGGTCGCAAGCGGTCACATGGGCGGTCACGCGACCAATCACAAGCCACGACGTCATCTAAGGTCCTTCACGCGCTCATTCTTAGGAAGGAAGGCTGCCGGAAAGAAGCAGGGCACGTCCGAGGGTGAGTATATACCTAATAGGAATATACTCACCCTCGGACGTGCCCTGCTTCTTTCCGGCAGCCTTCCTTCCTAAGAATGAGCGCGTGAAGGACCTTAGATGACGTCGCGTCTTGTGATTGGTCGCGTGACCGCCCATGTGACCGCTCGCGACCAATCACAAGCCGCGACGTCACCGCAGGTCATTCACGCGCTCATTATTAGGAAGGAAGGCTAACGGTTAGTACCAGGGCGCATCCGAGGGTGAGTATATCAATATTTTTTATTTTGATTCTTTATTTTACACATTAATATGGATCCCAGGGCCTGAAGGAGAGTTTCCTCTCCTTCAGACCCTGGGAACCATAGTATCCCATTGCACTGCATTGGGTTTCGTGTTTCGGCCGACCCCGACCCTGACTTTTTTATAGGATCGGCCGATTTCACTCGACCCGACTTTTGAGAAAGTCGGGTTTCGTGAAACCCGACCCGATCCTATAAAAATAAAAGTTGCTCAACCCTAGCACTGACTAAAGGGTGAAGCAAGACTAAATAGCCCAGTCAGATTTGCAAAAAGTGAACACACCTGATAATTGTTGCAATTCAGAGACAGCAGCGCTACCACTTACAACCACCGGAGGGAGCCCAAGAGCAGAATTCACAACAGTACCCCCCCCCCTTGAGGAGGGGTCACCGAACCCTCACCAGAGCCCCCAGGCCGATCCGGACGAGCGAAATGAAAGGCACGAACCAAATCATCAGCATGAACATCGGAGGCAACAACCCAAGAATTATCGTCCTGGCCATAACCCTTCCATTTGACAAGATACTGAAGCTTCCGCCTCGAAAAACGAGAATCCAAAATCTTCTCAACCACATACTCCAACTCCCCATCAATCAACAACGGGGCAGGAGGATCAACAGAGGGAACAACGGGCACCACATATTTCCGCAACAAAGATCTATGAAAAACATTATGGATGGAAAAAGAGGCTGGAAGGGCCAAACGAAAAGACACTGGATTGATAATCTCAGAAATCCTATAAGGGCCAATAAACCAAGGCTTAATCTTAGGGGAAGAAACCTTCATAGGGACATGACGGGAAGACAACCAGACCAAATCCCCAACCCGAAGCCGGGAACCAACACACCGACGACGGTTAGCAAAACGCTGAGCCCCCTCCTGAGACACCACCAAATTGTCAACAACATGAGCCCAAATTTGCTGCAACCTGTCCACCACAGAATCCACCCCAGGACAATCAGAAGGCTCAACCTGCCCCGAAGAAAAACGAGGATGAAAACCAGAGTTACAAAAGAAGGGTGAAACCAAGGTAGCAGAACTAGCCCGATTATTAAGGGCAAACTCGGCCAATGGCAAGAAAGCCACCCAATCATCCTGATCAGCAGACACAAAGCATCTCAAATAAGTTTCCAAAGTCTGATTAGTTCGCTCGGTTTGGCCATTTGTGTGAGGATGAAATGCGGAAGAAAAAGACAAATCAATGCCCAGCCTAGCACAAAAGGCCCGCCAAAACCTAGAAACAAACTGGGAACCTCTATCGGACACAATATTCTCCGGAATGCCATGCAAACGAACCACATGCTGAAAAAACAACGGAACCAAATCGGAAGAGGAAGGCAACTTAGGCAAAGGTACCAAATGAACCATCTTAGAAAACCGGTCACAAACCACCCAGATAACTGACATCCTCTGGGAAACCGGAAGATCCGAAATAAAATCCATAGAAATATGCGTCCAAGGCCTCTCAGGGACCGGCAAAGGCAAAAGCAACCCACTAGCGCAGGAACAGCAAGGCTTGGCCCGCGCACAAGTCCCACAGGACTGCACAAAAGAACGCACATCCCGTGACAAAGAAGGCCACCAAAAGGACCTACCAACCAAATCTCTGGTACCAAAAATCCCAGGATGACCAGCTAACACAGAACAATGAACCTCCGAAATCACTTTACTAGTCCATCTGTCAGGAACAAATAATTTCCCCACTGGACAGCGGTCAGGTTTATCAGCCTGAAATTCCTGAAGAACCCGTCGTAAATCAGGGGAGATGGCAGAAAGAATCACCCCTTCCTTCAGAATACCGACCGGCTCAAGGACCCCAGGAGAATCAGGCAAAAAGCTCCTAGAGAGGGCATCAGCCTTAACATTCTTAGAACCCGGAAGATACGAGACCACAAAATCAAAACGGGAGAAAAACAGGGACCATCGGGCCTGTCTAGGATTCAGCCGTTTGGCAGACTCGAGATAAATCAGATTCTTATGATCGGTCAAGACCACAATACGGTGCTTGGCCCCCTCAAGCCAATGTCGCCACTCCTCAAATGCCCACTTCATAGCCAACAACTCACGATTGCCGACATCATAATTGCATTCCGCAGGCGAAAACTTTAGAGAAAAGAAGGCACACGGTTTCATCAAGGAACCATCAGAATTCCTCTGAGACAAAACGGCCCCTGCCCCAATCTCAGAAGCGTCAACCTCAACCTGAAAAGGAGGAGAAACATCCGGCTGACGCAACACAGGGGCAGAAGTAAATCGGCGTTTAAGCTCCTGAAAGGCAGAAACAGCCGCAGAGGACCAATTCGTCACATCAGCGCCTTTCTTCGTCAAATCGGTCAGGGGTATAACCACACTGGAGAAGTTGGCAATGAAACGGCGATAAAAATTAGCAAAGCCCAAAAATTTCTGAAGGCTCTTCACAGATGTGGGCTGGATCCAATCATGAATGGCCTGAACCTTAACCGGATCCATTTCTATAGATGAGGGAGAAAAAATGAAGCCCAAAAAAGAAATCTTCTGTACTCCAAAGAGGCACTTAGACCCCTTCACAAACAAGGCATTATCACGAAGGATCTGAAATACCATCCTGACTTGTTCACATGAGACTCCCAATCATCTGAAAAAATCAAAATATCATCCAAATATACAATCATGAATTTATCAAGATAATTCCGAAATATATCATGCATGAAGGACTGAAACACAGATGGAGCATTAGAGAGTCCGAATGGCATCACAAGGTATTCAAAATGGCCTTCGGGCGTATTAAATGCAGTTTTCCATTCGTCACCCTGCTTAATACGAACAAGATTATATGCCCCTCGAAGGTCAATCTTAGTAAACCAACTAGCCCCCTTAATCCTAGCAAACAGATCAGAAAGCAAAGGCAAAGGGTATTGGAATTTGACCGTGATCTTATTCAAGAGGCGATAATCAATACAGGGTCTCAAGGAGCGATCTTTTTTGGCAACAAAAAAAAAACCTGCTCCCAATGGTGAAGAAGATGGCCGAATATGCCCCTTCTCCAAGGACTCCTTATCATAGCTCCGCATGGCGGTATGTTCTGGCACAGACAGGTTAAAAAGTCGGCCCTTAGGGAACTTACAGCCTGGAATCAAGTCAATAGCACAATCACAGTCCCTATGCGGTGGAAGGGAACTGGACTTGACTTGGGCTCATTGAATACATCCTCGAAATCTGACAAAAACTCAGGAATTTCAGAAGAGGGGGAGGAGGCAATTGACATCAAAGGAACGTCACCATGAACCCCCTGACAACCCCAACTAGTCACAGACATAGATTTCCAATCTAATACCGGATTATGCACCTGTAACCATGGGAAATCCAGCACAATAGCATCATGCAAATTATGCAACACCAGAAAACGTCAATCTTCCTGATGGGCTGGCGCCATGCACATGGTCAGCTGTGTCCAAAACTGAGGTTTATTTTTAGCCAACGGTGTAGCATCAATGCCCCTCAAAGGAATAGGACTCTGCAAAGGCTGCAAGGGGAAACCACAACGTCTGGCAAATTCTAAGTCCATTAAGTTTAGAGCGGCGCCTGAATCCACAAATGCCATGACAGAAAATGACGATAATGAGCAGATCAGGGTCACAGATAACAGAAATTTAGGTTGTACAGTACTGATGGTAACAGAACTAGCGATTCTCTTGGTACGCTTAGGGCAATCAGAAATAACATGAGCAGAATCGCCGCAGTAAAAAAACAACCTATTCTGACATCTGAATCCTTGTCGTTCAGCTCTAGACACAATCCTATCACACTGCATAGGCTCAGGATTCCGCTCGGACGACAATGCCATAGTGTACACAACTCTGCGCTCGTGCAAGCGCCGATCACTCTGAATGGCCAGAGACATAGAATCACTCAGACCAGCAGGCATGGGGAACCCCACCATAACATCTTTAACGGATTCAGAAAGACCCTTTCTGAAGATTGCCGCCAAGGCATCCTCATTCCATTTAGTCAGTACAGACCATTTTCTAAACTTCTGGCAATATGATTCTGCCGCTTCTTGACCCCGAGACAGGGCCAACAAGGTCTTCTCAGCATGATCCACTGAATTAGGTTCATCATACAATAACCCAAGCACCTGAAAAAAGGTGTCTACATTAAGAAACGCCGGATTCCCAGGTTCCAGGGCAAATGCCCAATCCTGGGGGTCACCACGCAGCAGAGATATAATAATTTTAACCTGCTGGATGGGATCACCAGAGGAACGGGGTTTCAGAGCAAAAAACAGTTTACAGTTATTTTTAAAGCTCAGAAATTTGGACCTATCCCCAAAAAACAAATCAGGAGTTGGAATTCTAGGCTTTAAAAACGGAGTCTGAACGATATAATTGGAAATACCCTGTACTCTAGCAGCAAGTTGATCCACACGAGAAGCCAATCCCTGAACATCCATACCAGCGCCGAACTCCTGAGCCACCCAGAGGTAAAGAGGGAAGAAAAAAAAAAACACAACAGACTACAGAAAAAAAATGGCTCAGCACTTTCCTTCCCTTCTTCTAAGATGCGGTTAACTCATTGTTGGCCAGTTGTACTGTTATGATCTGGTGGCCTAAGAGCAGCATGAGACGTACTCTGGAGAAGGTGGTACCTGTACTGACCGCAGACCCTGAACTTAACACCGCAATTAGAAGTAGCCGTGGAATGTACTTAGCGCTCCCTAGACATCTCGACACAGCCGGAGGACTAATTACCCCTAGAGATAGTTTTCCCTTTTCTATCTTGCCTCAGAGAAAATCCCCAAAGGATAGACAGCCCCCCACAAATATTGACCGTGAGAGGAGAGGGAAAAAACATACACAGACTGAAATGAGAATTTAGCAAAGGAGGCCACTTCTAGCTAAATAGAAAGGATAGGACAGAGTACTATGCGGTCAGTATTAAAACACTAGAAAATATCCACCACAGAAAATACAAAATCTCCACAGCTAACTAAAGATATGGAGGGTATATCTGCATCTCCAGAGATACCAGCTTGGCTAAACAAATCCTTATACAGACCAAGCTGGACAAGACAAAAACATGGAAAAGAACTGAACAATAAGGCCACAGCATGTGGACAGCAAAAATCAAGGCCAGAACTTATCTTTGTTGAAATGAACTGCAAAGCAGAAGAGACCAGGCAGGGATGTGAATCCTCCAGGAACAATGGACAACTGGCACTGACTAAAGGGTGAAGCAAGACTAAATAGCCCAGTCAAAATTGCAAAAAGTGAACACACCTGATAAATGCTGCGATTCAGAGACAGCAGCGCTACCACTTACAACCACTGGAGGGAGTCCAAGAGCAGAATTCACAACAGGCTGGCTGCCAAAATTAAGAGGTTAGTCTTTCCAAAACACAATAAAGCACTCTGCCACTCCTTTAGTGAACTATAACTCCCAGCATGTCATAGGATCTGCAGGACATGCTGGGAGTTATAGTTCTCCCATGGGATTTTAAAGCAGCACTCCAGTGTTATTTTGCAGTGCTGGAGTGGTGCTTTCAAAATAAGCCCTGCGCCCCCATTCTTATACTCACCCTCCAGCATCTTCATATAGTGCTTCACAGACACCACACTGGTCCCGCAGCTTCCAACATAATAACATACTATTATATATAATAACACCACATATAATAGTATGTTATTAAATATTTTACCACATTTTTTTGCTTCAAATATTTTTTTCCCTATTTTCCACCTCTAAAACCTGGGTGCGCCTTATAGTCCGGTGCGTCTTATAGTCCGAAAAATACGGTAATTTGGTGCATTTTTCTCGCTTTTCCTCCGCATGTTTGTGACAAAACCTGAAGCAAAACCTGATGCCAGCAAAGTGAATGAGAAACCTAAAATGCCATGCACACGTTGAGTATTTTTGACTTGCAGATTTAATAATAATAATAATAATAATAATAATAATAATAATCTTTATTTATATAGCACCAACATATTCCGCAGCGCTTTACAGTTTCAAACGCAAGTCATAAGTAACAACGTTAACAATACAATAATTAAAGCAAAATAAGACGACCCTGCTCCTGAGAGCTTACAATCTACAATGATGTGGGGGAGATACAAAGTACAGGTGTGTATTTACAATGATGTATTTACAATGATCCATAAATATAAAGAACCCGGCACTCAACTTCAATGCAACTTGAGATTTATTGCGTAGTATTGTCCCTTTACAATGATCCAGCCATCTTCAGGGGATGGGGGATAGATGGAAGTAGTGAATGGGCTACACACACACACAAATCTAAAATGACTTTTATTAGGGAACGTAATAGGCCGCTCTGAACAAATATGTTTTGAGTGTGCACCTAAAACTATGCAAATTGTGAATGGTCTTAATTTCTTGGGGTAGAGCATTCCAGAGGATTGGTGCAGCGCCGGAGAAGTCTTGGAGACAGGAGTGAGAGGTACGGATTAGTGCAGAGGTTAGTCGAAAGTCATTTGCAGAGCGCAGCGGTTGGCTAGGCCAATAGACAGAAATGAGGGAGGAGATGTAAGGGGGATTGCACCACTAATATTTGTAGTCTGTTTCAAAACACAAAAGCCCAGAGCCGGTTTTCCCTAAATCTGCCTTGGACAACCAGCATGTCCAAGACCCTATGCTCACATTTATTTCGCAGTGCAATCACTGCAACGCCCGTGACTGCAATGCACTCTCTTGGCCTCAATAAGGCTCCGTACGCATCCTGGTGAGAACACACAGCAACCTCTACATGTTACACCGGTCACTGCCTCACATTACTCATTTTCTCCTCTTGTGTTAGTTGGATAAGACTCTATTGCTATCTTAAATTTTATCTAACTTTTGCATTCTCACAGCCATAACTCACAAATGCATAGGCATATTTTGCATTCAAAATGCAAGTGGGCCTTAGATCTTTTAATTCCTACTTCTGAATTTCATTTCCAGTCTGGCATTGCATAATGATGTCCTCAATTACAATGACAAATATAACAGGTTTACAATGGCATGAAGAGTATTGTACGAATATGGAAAGATTTTGCTGACGTATTATACGGTTGGAGCTGTCTGGTATCAGTTCCCCAATTCCAATTTGACTTGAATTCTTTTATTTTGGCACTCATTTTCATCTTTAGCAACATGTGTCACGTGTGGATCCCCAACAGTATTCTGCTGTCACAGAAATATTGCACCCTCTTCTACTGCTGTAAATGGCAATTGTAATGGGGGCCAGATGACTTACTCTCCTTACAGTCACAGTTTACCTTACAAATTTGTATCTCTTTCCCATATGTACAATTTGAAAACATGTATCCTGCACCCTACAACTAATTAAGATACAATATAGCACACATATAAAACTAAACAGTTATACAAAACAAAAAAGTTGACAAAATCTGTAAATATTTTTTGTATTATGAGGCTCTGTCAGTGGTTACCTAGGACCAGTTGTGCTCAAAAGGTTACATACCCCAGCAGAATTTTTGCTTTCTTGACCTTTTTTCAGAGAATATGAATGATAACACCAAAACTTTTTCTCCACTCATGGTTAGTGGTTGGGTGAAGCCATTTATTGTCAAACTACTGTGTTTTCTCTTTTTAAATCAAAATGACAACTCAAAACATCCAAATGACGCTGATCAAAAGTTTACATACCCCATTTCTTAAAACCATGTATTTCCCCCTCTAACATCCTTGCTTGAAGTCTTTTGTGGTAGTCGTGGATGAGGTTCTTTATTTTCTCAGATGGTAAAGGTGCCCAATCTTCTTGGCCAAAAGCCTCCAGTTCTTGTAAATTCCTGGACTGTCTAGCATGAACTGCGCACTTAAGATCTCCCCAGAGTGACTCAATGATATTGAGGTCAGGAGACTGAGATGGCCACTCCAGAACCTTCACTTTGTTCTGCTGTAGCCAATGACAAGTTGACTTGGCCTTGTGGTTTGGATCGTTGTCACGTTCAAGCGTCCAAGTAGGTCCCATAGGCAGCTTCCGGGCTGATGATTGCAAATTTGCATCCAGTATTTGCTGATAACGTACAGCATTCATCTTTCCTTCAACCTTGACTAAGTTTCCTGTGCCTTTGTAGCTCATACATCCCCAAAACATCAGCAATCCACCTCTGTGCTTTACAGTAGGAATGTTTGACCTCTCTCCAATTGTAACGTTTATGGTTGTGGCCAAAAAGTTGAATTTTGGTCTCATCACTCCAAATTACCTTGTTCCACAAGTTTTGAGGCTTGTCTCTGTGCTTTTTGCGTATTGTAGGTGTGGCATTTGCGCAGTAATGGCATTCTTCTGGTGACCATGCAGCCAAGTGTCTCCTTATTATGCATCTTGAAACGGCCACACCACTAGTCTTACGATTGTCCAGTGTTCCAGCTGATTTTATTTGTGGGTTTTTCATTGCATCCTGACCAATTTTCCTGGTAGTTGTGGACAAAATATTTTGTTGGTCTACCTGACAGTGGTTTTGCTTTTACAGAGCCCCTGATTTTCCACTTGTTAATCACAGTTTGAACACTGCTGGCTGGCATTATCAATTCCTTGGTTATCTTTTTGTTTCTTTTTCCTGTTTTATACAGTTCAACTACCTTTTCCTGTAGATTCATTGACAATTCTTTTGCTTTCCCCATGACCCACAATCCAGAAATGTCAGTGGCTGGATGAAAGATACAAAAGTCTGTCTGGGTCCCGGAAACTCACTCAGCTTTTACGCACACACACTGATTACAAGCAAACAGGTCACAGGTGATGATGATACCTTTAGTAGCCATTCAAACCCATTTGTGTCAACTTCTGTGCATGTTATCAGGTCAAAATCACCAGGGTATGTAAACTTTTGACCAGAGTCTGTTGGATGTTTTGGGTTGTCATTATGATTTAAAAAGAGAAAACACAGTGGTTTGACAATAAATGGCTTCACTCAACCACTAACCATGAGTGGAGAAAAAGTTTTGTTGTTATCATTCATATTCTCTGAAAAAAAGGCCAAGACAGCAAAAAATTCTTCTGGGGTATGTAAACTTTAGAGCACATCTGTAGCTCTAGAAATGGCTATCACAAACTAGCTTATCCCAATCCAGTCCATTTACCACATTCCAGGGGTTAACCGGGCCTTCACCCTTTAAATCATGCATAGAGATCTGGTCTTACACAGAGTATCCTGGTTGGGGACACAGAGTCAGTTGCTTGCTGATGGGCTAATGGTGCAGATTGGCAGGAATGGTCAGGTATTCGTGTCATAACTTGGAAGGCAGTCAATATACCATTATTCAGAAAAATGGTCAAAAACAAGCCACAATCAACATCAATATATGTAAGTAAAGCAGGAGCTGAAAGCACAGAACCAGATATACTTTAACTGAAAGTGGCAGTAGAGACTAAAGAGTTTAAATAGATGGACCTTTGCAAAGTTCACAGAAGTTAAAACAGCCAGGAATTAACTTCATAGCTTCCTGACAAAGCAGCCTCAAAAGTCCCAGAAATGAAACAGGACTGCCACGTTGCTGTCTTACCTCGCCGGTAACAAAGATACGACACTGCCCAGCAAGAGAAGTGGAAATAAAGATTGGTGACATGGTGTGTATCACATTCAACATGGACCAGAGGAAGCGAAGGAAAGAGTTGTCTCAGGAGATTAGAAAGAAAATTATAGATAAACATGTTAAGGGTAAAAGTTATAAAACCAACTTCAAGCAGCTTGATGTTCCTGTGACTACAGTTGCACATATTATTCAGAAATTTAAGATCCATGGGACTGTAGCCAACCTCCCTGGACATGGCCACAGGAGGAAAATTGATGACAAATCAAAGAGATGGATAATATGAATGGTAACAAAAGAGCACAGAAAAACTTCTAAACAGAATAAAGGTGAACTTCAAGCTCAAGGAACATCAGTGTCAGATTGCACCATTCGTCGTTGTATGAACCAAAGTGGACTTCATGGGAGACGACCAAGGAGGATATCACTGTTGAAAAAAAATTCATAAAAAAGCAGACTGGAATTTGCCAAACTACATGTTGACAAGCCACAAAGCTTCTGGGCGAATGTCCTATGGACAGATGAGACAAAAATGGAACTTTTTGGCAAGGCACATCAGCTCTATGTTTACGGACAAAAACATGAAACATATCAAGAAAAGAACACTTTCCCTACTGTGAAACATGAAGGAGGCTCTGTCATATTCTGGGGCTGCTTTGCTGCATCTGGCACAGGGTGTCTAGAATCTGTGCAGGGTACAGTGAAATCTCAAGACTATCAAGGGATTCTAGATAGAAATGTGCTGCCAGTGTCAGAAAGCTTGGTCTTAGTTGCAGGTCATGGGTCTTGCAACAGGATAATGACCCAAAACTCGCAGCTAAAAACACCCAAGAATGGCTAAGAGGAAAACATTGGACTATTCTGAAGTGGCCTTGTATGAGCCCTGACCTAAATCCTATTGAGCATCATTGGAAAGAGCTGAAACAGGCCGTCTGGAAAAGGCAACCTTCAAACACGAGACAACTGGAGCAGTTTGCCCTTGAGGAGTGGGTCAAAATACCTGTTGAGAGATGCAGAAGTCTCATTGACAGTTACAGGAATCGTTTGATTGAAGTGATTGCCTCAAAAGGTTTTGCAACAAAAAATATTAAGTTAAGGGTACCATTATTTCTGTCCAGACCTATTTCATGAGTTGTATTTTTAAAAAAATTCTGTGGAAGCATGATTGAAAAGCAATGTCTGACTTTCATTTGTTCATTTTCATAGATTTTTTATTTATTATTACTTTTGTCAGATTCAAGCTATTTCTATGACCATTGTGGGTTTTTCTGTCATTAAACGAGGGGTACCAACAATTCTGATCATGTGTGTAGGTGGGGCATTTACTCCAGCTGTAGCAATTAGGGAGGTATGCTTTGGATTGTTTTCCTGCTGAAACACTATGTCATCCTTTTCATACCCATAGTGCTCGAGTGTACCAGGCAACTTGTCTTGTAGGATACTCACATACTGCTCATCATTGAGACCGCCATCAATCCTGGTCAAGTATCCAACAGCTTTGGCTGTGAAACAACCCTATATCATCAGGCTTTCTCCACCGAACTTAGCAGTTCCTTCAATTTCTCAATCCATTAGCTCTTTGTTTCCTTCAGACCCGTTTGCACCCATCAGAGCCTAGTCTATTGATTTTCATCTCATCTCTCCAACTCACCCATTTCCAGTCTTCTACTGTCCACTTTTCATACTTTTTTGCAAACTCGAACCGGGGTTAAGCTGACTTTTGCATTCCAATATTTTGCCTGAACATTCAGCTTTTGACTTTTGGATAAATGGACAGACTTCATTTTGTATTCTTCCAACTGTCATGTCAATCACATAAGGCAGTTTGGCAATTTTCTCAGCTGAGAGATGACTATCGATGAGCTTGAGAGTGATGTTTCTCTTTTCTTGGGAAATGTTATCAAACCAGTTATCTTTTGTTGGGAATCAACCTAACAAAAAACTGAGCTATTAAGGAATGTGAGATATCGAGCCTAAAAATTCAAAAGTTCAAAGCATTGTTACCCTTTTTCTAATCAATGTATAGCCAGGGGCGAACTGGGCATGGTGGGCAAAGTGGCATATGCCCCCTGGTCAATCCGCCAGCGGCTGTACAGAGCCGCCTGCTTCTTCTTCGGCCAGGATTACACTGCACCCTTAATCTTGTATGTTTGCTGGCCTGGCTGCATCACAGATAGCATACTCAACCTTGTGCGTAGCCATATCTGCTAAAGTGACATCACTCTGCATTGCCATCTCCCTGCCAGAGTGGAGCTGGACTGGAGACAAGCTGGGGAAGGTGAGCAATGTGTGTTGCTTCCCTGCATACAAATACTCCTAGTGTTTCTGTGTATGTTCATACAGTCATGGTCAAAAGTGTTGGCATCTGTCACGTTTCCACCCCTTAGTGGCACAGGAAACTTGTTCAAAGTTGAAAGAAAGATGAATGCAGCACATTATCAGCAAATACTCCTGCACATGGGATGTATTTGGACGTTCCAACATGACAGCGATCCAAAACAAAAGTCCAAGTCGACCTGTCATTGGATACAACAGAACAAAGTGAAGGTTCTGGAGTGGCCATCTTAGTTTCCAGGCCTCAATATCATTAAGCCTCTCAGGGAAGATCTCAAGTGCTCAGTTCATGTTAAACATCCAAGGAAGCTACAGGAACTGGAGGTTTATACTGTTTAGGCACATGAGAGGCTCTCTCAAAACTCCCACCAAATTTCTGATATTTTCACAAATAAACACAAGTCATATTGAACAAATTTTAAAGCTTGTAACCTCTCCTGCTTTAACCCCTTTCCGACGTTGGGTGCAATAGTACGAAATCCCTTTTTTTGATGTGGACTCCGGCAATGAGCCCACATCTTTCATGGCACATGTCAGCTATTTTGAATAGCTGACATGTGCCCTGAACAGCTGCGGGTGGAATGGCGATTCACCCGTGGCTGTTAATCTGTTAAATGCCGCTGTCAATCTCTGACAGTGGCATGTAACTTGCGCTTACCTAAAGCGCAGCGGAAATCCCACCCATTGATGACCCCGGCACATGATCGCAGGTCCCCGATGGGTTGGCATGATAACCAGAAGTCTCCAGCAGATCTCTATGGTTGCTATAGCCAAATTGCTATGAGTGCCACCCAGTAGTCGGCGCTCATAGCAAGTGAGCCTTTCTGCTACCCAGGTGATCTGATCATTGCTTTTGTGTAGCAGATGCGATCAGACAACTGCAGCTGCCAGTGCCCCACGGAGACTATTGAAGCATGCAAAAGTAAAAAAGTTTGTAAAAATATTAATAAAATGAAAAAAAATAAAAGTTCAAATCACCCCCTTTTCACCCCATTCAAAATAAAATAAAAAAATCAAATATACATATATTTGGTATAGCCACATTTCTAATTGCCCGATCTACCAATATAAAAAAAAATCACCAGATCGCTAAACAGTGTATTGAGAAAAAAATTAAAAACGTCAGAATTACATTTTTTTTGGTATAATAATAATAATAAAATGCAATAACGTGCGATCAAAAGATTGTATCTACACCAAAATTGTATCAATAAAAACTTCAAAAGCGCGCAAAAAAATAAGCCCTCATCCATCCCAGATCACAAAAAATGGAGACGCTACAGGTCTTGGAGAATGGCACCATTTTTTTTTCTTTAACCAAAGTTTGGAAATTTTTTTCACCACTTAAATAAAAAAGAACCTAGACATGTTTGGTGTCTATGAACTCATAATGACCTGGAGAATCACAGGTCACTTTTAACATTTAGTGAACATGATAAAAAGAAGCCCAAAAAACAACTGTGGAATTTCACTTTTTTGCAAATTCACTGCATCTGGAATTTTGTTGCCATTTTCTAGTACACGATATGTTAGAACCAATGGTGTTGTTCAAAATTACAACTTGTTCCGCAAAAAAACAAGCCATCACATGGCCATTTTGACCCCCCCCCCAAAAAAAGTTATGGCTCTGGGAAGAAGGGGAGTAATAAACGAAAACGCAAAAACAAAAATACCTCTGGTCATGAAGGGGTTAATAGAGGGACCACAGATAAGCAGGGTAAAGATGGGCTGCCACAGCTCAAGGCCAACTTCTTTGTGATTGTCCCCAATCCTAAAATTTGCTAGCCAGCCCCTGATTATAGCTAGTAAGTGTGGACTGTGATAAATCTGCAACTCGCCACCCCGCCTGACATCACTGTTACGTCAGAAGGATCAGGTAATCGTGGTCTCCCCACTATCACCAAAGTGACTTCCGCACCCCCTGTGGACATGTAAGGTCAGCTTGGTACAGTTTAACACAGATGCACCCAGTCCAAACGGGCCCAGGGAGGAATGGGTAGTGACAGGATGTGGGCACGCAGTCACTGACATGGCACCACATTTGCTCACAACCCTGACAGGCTGAGAGGCCCCTTTCACTAGCACCAGTGAAATAGCGCCTGGTCAGCCCAGCAGGACAGAAACCAGTACCTTGTTAGATATAAACCAGGTCCACTAACGGGATTATATCAGGTCAGAAGCCAGCCCTGGTAGCATGGTAAGTTAATCTGAGAAACTGATTTTTGGATTTGTGGATCGAGATAAAAAAGCAGCCCAAGGTTAAATGATATATTTAATTGTCTTAAGTGGACGCTAAGAAGTACACTATATACACAATAGTTATACCTATACAGTGGTCAGATATGCACATACTAGTGAAGTACAACAGATATAAGCAGATGTATCATGTCAGTTACTGAGTAGATGTTTGACCATATGGGTGTGGGCCGCAGGGGCATGGGCTGCCAGCTGGTTCATAGGTCCTTTACAGCATGTTACTCGATGTGGTCCCTACTTTCAAAGTGAAGCGCATGCATGACAGAGAGAGAAACCACATGTCCTTACACTGGCCTTTATCCTCTTGGGGTCACCCCCTCTTGCCTTCTGATCTATACCTAAATTCCCTCCCTTTCCCTCTAGCAGTTAAAAACTTCAAAACCTAAGATGCGTCATAACTCCTTAATAAACGGTTCTAGGGAGATAGTTTTGGCGCCATTGTATCCTAATAGCCAGTCTACCTGGCTTCTAATAGCCAGTCTACATATCTCTTCACCATGTTCTGCTAGAACAAATTGAGACCCTGGAAGGTGTTCAGTCTGTTCTAGAGATTTAAAAAATGTAACCCATGTGTGGACAGAACATACAAGTCCATATTTTCCTTATGAGATCATAGCTGTATGAACAAAGCAGTTAGACCTCATGGTATAGATCGACAGGTCGTCTTCCTGTACTAGCTAGTTGGTGAGTTTGTGAATTCCTTCTTAGAAGCCAAGAAGTTGGGCCCCCCTGCTGAGCCATGTGTTCAGGAGGATAGTAAGTTGTCAATAAATCCCCCATCCTTCACATGGAGTGAATAACTAACTATAACTATAACATGGCACTTATAACTAGTAAGGGAGGACAGTGTGACAGCTACACGTCAGAAGTTTGAACATTGGTGGTGACAGTTAATAAAGTATGGCATAATCATTTTTTAAGGGGTATGGCGTGGAGACATTACTTTAAAGAAGAGGAAAGTGTGTAGACCATGTACCATAAGAACAAACCGAATAAAGAAAACCTTGAACTTATGGGCTAAAAGGAAAATACCAGGACTGATAAATATTTAAAAAAAATAACTTTTATTAAACAGCAGTGGTAAACGGTAGCACTACATCAAAAAATGTGCCAGTACTTGGAATATAAAATCAATAATTCATAAGATAATAAAAACATACAATGACGAAAAAAGACGGCGGACCAAAGAGAAGGGGTAAAAAAGTGAACACATATGGGTTACAGTCACATAGATAAGGCCCCCCAAAAACACTCAGTGTCATGAATTATTGTCAGGAAAAGCCATAAAAGAAAATATATTTAATAAATGTGTTTTTTTAAAAAAGGGATTTTTAGTGTCAAAGTGTTTTTTTTTTTTTAGAAAAATATTAATATAGCCCATGCTATTTGCACAATATATATATACAGTAGAGACCAAAAGTTTGGACACACCTTCTCATTTAAAGGTTTTTCTGTATTTTCATGACTATGAAAATTGTACATTCACACTGAAGGCATCAAAACTATGAATTAACATATGTGGAATTATATACTTAACAAAAAAGTGTGAAACAACTGAAAATATGTCTTATATTCTAGGTTCTTCAAAGTAGCCCCCTTTTGCTTTGATGACTGCTTTGCACACTCTTGGCATTCTCTTGATGAGCTTCAAGAGGTAGTCACCGGGAAAGGTTTTCACTTCACAGGTGTGCCCTGTCAGGTTTAATAAGAGGGATTTCTTGCCTTATAAATGGTGTTGGGACCATCAGTTGTGTTGTGCAGAAGTCTGGTGGATACACAGCTGATAATCCCACTGAATAGACTGTTAGAATTTGTATTATGGCAAGAAAAAAGCAGCTAAGTAAAGAAAAACGAGTGGCCATCATTACTTTAAGAAATGAAGGTTAGTCAGTCCGAAAAATTGGGAAAACTTTGAAAGTGTCCCCAAGTGCAGTGGCAAAAACCATCAAGCGCTACTAAGAAACTGGCTCACATGAGGACCGCCCCAGGAAAGGAAAACCAAGAGTCACCTCTGCTTCTGAGGATAAGTTTATCCGAGTCACCAGTCTCAGAAATCACAGGTTAACAGCAGCTCAGATTAGAGACCAGGTCAATGCCACACAGAGTTCTTGCAGCAGACACATCTCTACAACAATTGTTAAGAGGAGACTTTGTGCAGCAGGCCTTCATGGTAAAATAGCTGCTAGGAAACCACTGCTAAGGACAGGCAACATGCAGAAGAGACTTGTTTGGGCTAAAGAACACTAGGAATGGACATTAGACCAGTGGAAATCTGTGCTTTGGTCTGATGAGTCCAAATTTGAGATCTTTGGTTCCAACCACCGTGTCTTTGTGCGACAAAGAAAAGGTGAACAGATGGACTCTACATGCCTTGCTCCCACCATGAAGCATGGAGGAGGAGATGTGATGTTTGGGGGTGCTTTGCTGGTGACACTGTTGGGGATTTATTCAAAATTGAAGGCATACTGAACCAGCATGGCTACCACAGTATCTTGCGGCGGCATGCTATTCCATACGGTTTGCGTTTTGTTGGACCATCATTTATTTTTCAACAGGACAATGACCACAAACACACCTCCAGGCTGTGTAAGGGCCATTTGACCCAGAAGGAGAATGATGGGGTGCTACGCCAGATGACCTGACCTCCACAGTCACCAGACCTGAACCCAATCGAGATGGCTTGGGGGTGAGCTGGACTGCAGAGTAAAGGCAAAAGGGCCAACAAGTGCTAAGCATCTCTGTGAACTCCTTCAAGATTGTTGGAAGACCTTTCCGATGACTACCTCTTGAAGCTCATCAAGAGAATGCCAATAGTGCGCAAAGCAGTCATCAAAGCAAAAGGTGACTACTTTAAAGAACCTAGAATATAAGACATAATTTCAGTTGTTTCACACTTTTTTGTTAAGTATATAATTCCACATGTGTTAATTCTTAGTTTTGATGTCTTCAGTGTGAATGTCCAATTTTCAGTCATGAAAATACAGAAAAATCTTTAAATGAGAAGGTGTGTCCAAACTTTTGGTCTGTACTGTATATATATAACCCTAAAAACAAATGAAGGAGAGCACTAAAATGTATTCATATGCGCTAAAAACAGGTGCAGTAAAAAATAAATGAAGTCATCCCCTGACGAAGGAATCCATTTCGAAACACGTGTCGGGATGTGCGCTGTGCTTGGCCCAGCAGACCTTAAAGGTATAGGTCTCCCTTTATTTCCCCTGTACCACTGCTATTGCACATTAGCACTTTATTCACAATTGCACCTATGCTGTGAGGAAACGGGTGGAGCAGCTGGAAGTGACTCCGCTCACGAACGGGTGGAGCCCAGAAGAGCAAGACAGCATGACAGGAAGAAAGATGCCATTGCCGAGTGAGTTACCTGTCCATGTGCAGAAGCTGGTGAGGAAGACGGAGTGCCGGGGATGTGGAGGATCCTGAGCCAGAAGGAGCAGTCGAGAAAGTGGAAGTGGTGGAAAGAGGGACCGCTATGGCCCTTATCCTGAGTTCGCGCGGCCGCAGTGGAGGTCCGTCACAGCCAGATGCAGTCACAGTGAGTGCGACGCTTACCATCACCCCAGTCCCCGCACCTGTTTTTGCCCCGAGGACCCTATGCTGTGGCGGTCACAGTTGCGATATCGTAGGAGGCTGATGGGTTGTCATGACAGCCAGGTGTCTAATGAGGACTCCCATGTACGTCATTTTGATTCTCTTGTGAATGCCAGCATTCATAGTAGATCGTGCTATACAAGGCAGTGCCTAATTCTCCCTCATTTCCTTCCAAATTGGGGGGAAAATTGTGTACTATAGTCCAAAAATACAGTATTTTTCTAGATAAGTTAATCAAGCAGGGAGTAATAATTTAGCATGATAATGGAGCCCCCTCTGTGCCCCCATGAAGTGATAAAGCTTCCTGTGTGGCTCTGCATACTAATAATCCCCATCACTGTGCACTGTGCCTCCACGCAGTAAGTGCATATTTCTACATAGAAATAGTGCCCCTTTTGTAACAACATGTAGTAATTAGATCCCTATTAGAGATGAGTGAACTCGAACAGGAGAAAGATTTTTTTTTTCTTTTCTTATCAGTTTGGGTAATCATACTTTCATCAATGTTTCGAGTTAGGTACTAGAGCCTGAACTTCCACCTGTTCTACTATCCCTAATGCCTATGTAAACAGGTTGCGGGATGCAGTGACGCAAGGGAGGCAGAGCAAGGGTTAACATAACAATTTAATTGAAACAATAGGGGAACACCTCGCAGGGAGATAAACAGTTAAGTTTGGGGACGCATAGTTTGGGGAAGCATTCGTGCAGGGGTGCATTCGTGCACTATTATTCGTGTACAGTTATTCGAAGTACTGTTTTTTAAGTACTGGCAGTTAAACCAAGGATGAATCTAACACACTTCTATTCTCTATTCTCTTCATACAGGTAAATCATATCATTCCAGCTTTGAACTGAATCTTGCTTGTCTTTTTCCTCCATTCATTGTCAGCAAGCAGCCTGAATGGTAAATCATATCATTCTATCTCAGGCATTGAATCCTGCATGTATGTAGATTTGTTAGGCATCTTAGTAAGCATTTTTTTTTGTACATAGATATTGACTTCACTTCTGCTTGTCTTTATGCAGAGAGATCACATAACTGTTTTCAAAGCTGTTTATAATCCAAGTAGGGCTGGACCTTTGTTTACCTGTTCACTACATTTATTGTGTCCTGCGGTCTCAACTGGGTTAGATTGATTGCTAACGAGAGAGAGAGAAAAAAAAGTGAGATCTAAGAGATTGCCTTCTATAAATTTAGACATAGTTTGGGGACACATTCATGCAGGGGTGCATTCATGCACTATTATTCATGTGTACTCCAACTAATCAGTACTATCAGTTGGGGACAGTGGGCTTCACAGGGCTCCAGGCACGTACAGGTAAATATTACTAATGATTTACTCTAAACTCTGACACCCTAGTGGTTGTGGGTTCAGAGGTGGTTTACAGCCCCTCTGTCGGTCGTGTGTTTGCTCCGAGGTGTGTGCCTATTTCCTGGGTTTGTTTACTTGAATTATCACTTTACACACTATGGAGTAACTTTACTGAATCTATACTATGTATACCTGCTAGTGCCTGGTTTCCCTGCGTTCTCCCACGTTCTGGCTATTCCCCTGTCACATCCCTTGTACTTTTTATGTCATTATTTTTTGTAATAAATTTCTGAATTTTCTTATTCTTGGTTCTCTTGGTGCCTTATTTTAGTTGGAGTACTATCAATTATTGCACTGAACCTTTTCTGTATTTTGGTTCCACATCTGAACTTTATGTGTGTATGTGGGTTTTGGCCTTGGTTGTAGGCTCAACTATTATTTGTGTGTATAGTTATTCGAAGTACTGTTCTTAAGTACTGGCAGTTAAACCATGGCAGTTAGACAGGTAAGACACTTTAATCTTTCAACTCCCTGTTCATTTGGAACAGAACAAATATTCACCATATGCATTTGCATAATCTATATCTTGGCTGCTGCATTCACTCACATTCATTAACTTGCATTAACTCTTTACACTGCATCTATATCGGCCCCTTTGTCCTTTCCTCTCCTATGTAGTGCACTCACGCTCTGTCCACATTGCTTAAAGGCCCCGTCACACATAGCGAGATCGCTAGCGAGATCGCTGCTGAGTCACAAGTTTTGTGACGCAACAGCGACCTCCATAGCGATCTCGCTATGTGTGACACGTACCAGCGATCAGGCCCCTGCTGTGAGATCGCTGGTCGTGTCGGAATGGCCTGGACCTTTTTTTGGTCGTTGAGGCCCCGCTGACATCGCTGAATCGGTGTGTGTGACACCGATCCAGCGATGTCTTCACTGGTAACCAGGGTAAACATCGGGTTACTAAGCGCAGGGCCGCGCTTAGTAACCCGATGTTTACCCTGGTTACCAGCGTAAATGTAAAAAAAAAAAAAACAGTACATACTCGCCTTCTGATGTCCGTCAGGTCCCTTGCCGTCCGCTTCCTGCTCTCACTGAGATCCGGCCGTACAGTGAGAAGTGAGAGCACAGCAGTGACGTCACCGCTGCGCTCTGCTCTCACTGTACGGCGGCTCAGTCAGAGCAGGAAGCAGACGCCAAGGGACCTGACGGACACCGAAAGGCGAGTATGTAGTGTTTGTTTTTTTTGGTAACCAGGGTAAACATCGGGTTACTAAGCGCGGCCCTGCGCTTAGTAACCCGATGTTTACCCTGGTTACCCGGGTGCTGCAGGGGGACTTCGGCATCGTTGAAGACAGTTTCAACGATGCCGAAGTCGTTGCCCTGATCGTTGGTCGCTGGAGAGCGGTCTGTGTGACAGCTCCCCAGCGACCACACAGCGACTTACCAACGATCACAGCCAGGTCGTATCGCTGGTCGTGATCGTTGGTAAATCGCTATGTGAGACGGGGCCTTAACAGCGCAGATTCATTCAGTCCCACCATCCAACACAAGAGACGCTCTCACAAATAACTTAACTATCTGCTCACTCTTTCTATCCTCCTTCTCCTAGTCGCTGGAGACATCTCTCCCAACCCCCCCTGTTATAGCCAGTCAGACCTCCCAACTGTTATACTCAGAAACCCCTCTAACCTTATTAATAATCCATGCATGCCTTCTGCCTCTTTCAATTGTGCCCTTTGGAATTCTCGCTCTGTGTGTAATAAACTCACTTTCATCCATGACTTCTTCCTTTCTGATTCTCTTAACCTCCTGGCTCTTACTGAAACCTGGATCCAGCAGTCAGACACCACTGCTGCTGCTGCTCTCTCATATGGTGGACTACACTTTTCTCATACCCCTAGATCAGACAACAGAGCAGGTGGAGGAGTTGGTCTGCTCCTATCACCCAAACATACCTTCCAAGTTATCCCCCAAGTACCCTCACTTGTCTTCCCTTCCTTTGAAGTCCATGCTGTCAGACTCTACATCCTCTTCTCTATGCGAGTGGCGGTGGTGTATCGTCCTCACAGCCCCTCTCATCAGTTCCTGGATCACTTTGCCACCTGGCTTCCACACTTTCTCTCCTGTGACATCCCCACCCTCATCTTGGGTGACTTCAACATCCCCATTGCTTTTCCCCCTCTCCCCATCTGCTTCTCACCCTTTATCTGTAACCTCTTCTTTTGGCCTCTCGCAGCATACTAACTCTCCAACGCATGAAGACGGAAACTCCCTCGACTTGGTCTTCTCCCGGCTTTGCTCAGTGGATGATTTCACAAACTCCGCTCTCTGATCTCCACCTTCTTTCATTCTCTATCAAGAACTGCCATCCCGCTCAGGTCACCCCCACTTTCCACACTTATAGAAGTATACAGGTCATTAACACCCAGAAACTTTTGCAGAGCTTGCAGTCCTCATTGGACCCTATCTCCTTCATCTCATGTCCTGATTCTGCACTGAAGCATTACAATGAAACCCTCCAAAGTGCCCTGGATGAAATTGCACCTCCTATACATAGAACAACTCAGCACAACCATGGCACATGCTGCAAACACGTTTCCTACAGCGGTGCTCCAGGTGTGCCGAACGTCTGTGGAGAAAATCTACCCAAAGATTTCATCCATTATAAGTTTATGCCTAAAACATACAACTGTGCCCTTCACCTCTCCAAACAAACCTATTTTAACACCCTCATCACCTCGCTGTCCAATAACCCTAACCGTCTCTTTGACACCTTCCATTCCCTACCCAACCCAAGAGTGCAGGCCCCAACCACAGATCTCCGCCCTGACGATCTGGCCAATTACTTCAAAGAAAAAATTGACCACATTCGACAGGAAATTATCTCCCAATCCCTTCATATCATGCACTGTCCTCCCTCCCCCACTGCATCCAGTTCACTTTCTGACTTTGAACCAGTTACAGAAGAAGAGTTAATCAAGCTCCTTGCATCTTCTCGCCCGACCACTTGCACCAGTGACCCCATTCCGTCACATCTCCTTCAGTCCCTTTCCCCGGCTGTCACCTCTCACCTAACAAAAATATTCAACCTTTCTCTCTCTTCCAGTATTTTACCCTCCTTATTTAAGCATGCCATCATACACCCATTAAAAAACCATCCCTCGATGAAAACAGTGCCGCTAATTATAGACCTGTCTCTAATCTTCCCTTCATCTCTAAACTCCTCGAATGCCTGATCCACTCCCGTCTTATCCACTATCTCTCAGATAACTCTCTTCTCGACCCTCTTCAATCTGGTTTCCGCTCTTTACACTCTACTGAAACTGCCCTCACTAAAGTCTCTGAAGATCTACTAACAGCTTAATCTAATGGTCACTACTCCATGCTAATTCTCTTGGATCTCTCCGCAGCATTCGATACTGTGGATCCTCAGCTCCTCCTCACTATGCTCCACTCCATTGGCCTCAAGGACACTGTTCTCTCCTGGATCTCCTCCTATCTCTCTGACCGCTCCTTCACTGTATCTTTTGCTGGTTCCTCCTCCTCTCACCTTCCCCTTACTGTTGGGGTTCCTCAAGGATCAGTCCTAGGCCCCCTCCTCTTTTCTTTGTATACTGCCCCTATTGGACAAACAATCAGTAGATTTGGTTTCCAGTACCATCTCTATACTGATGACACCCAATTATGCACTTCTTCTCCTGATACCACACCTGACTTTTTAGAAAACACCAGTAATTGTCTTACCGCTGTCTCTAACATCATGTCCTCCCTCTATCTGAAAGTGAACCTGTCAAAAACTGAACTCCTTGTGTTCTCTCCCTCTACTAACCTACCTTTGCCTGACATTGCCATCTCCGTGTGTGGTTCCACCATTACACCCAAGCAACATGGCCGCTGCCTTGGGGTCATCCTTGATTCTTAGCTTTCCTTCACCCTCCACATCCGATCATTGGCTCGCTCTTCTTATCTGCATCTCAAAAACATTTCTAGAATTTGCCCTTTTCTTACTTTTGACACTGCAAAAACTCTTACTGTTTCACTCATTCATTCTCGACTGGACTATTTTAACTCTCTCTTAATTGGCCTCCCTCTTACCAAACTCTCCCCGCTCCAATCTGTCCTGAATGCTGCCAGGATTATATTCCTCACCAACCGTTACACCGATGCCTCTACCCTGTGCCAGTCATTATAATGGTTAACCATCCACTCAAGAATCCAGTACAAAACTATTACCCTCATCCATAAATTTTGCAATTTTCAAACTTTAAATTTTTGTTTTCTTAACCCCTTTCTGACCTCGGACGGGATAGTATGTCCGAGGTCAGATCCCCTGCTTTGATGTGCGCCCTAGCCCTAATCCCAACCCCAACCACAACCATAACCCCAACACAACCCTAAATCTAACCACAACTCTAACCTCAACACCACAACCATAACCCCAACACAACCGCAACTCCAACACAACCATAACCGCAACACAACCCTAACCCTAGCCCCAACCCTAGCCCCAACCCTAACCCTAACTGCAAAGAATGGAAAAAAATAAAAAATAATATTTTATTATTTTTATCTGACAACGGGTATGACAAAGGGGGGTTTGATTTAATATTTCTTTTTATTTTGATCACTGTGATAGGGTCTATCCAGCGATCAAAGTGAACTAATAGGAAAAATCTCCTATTGTTTCCAGATAAAGACTGGCAGATCTCAGCGGGCGCACTGCGCATGACCATTTTTTTCAAGTAGAGATGATGTGGAGGGCCGGGGGATGGAGCAGGATGGTGCGGGGATGGTGGATGTGGAGCGCCCACTAGGACCGTGGGGTACTCGGTCCAGGTCTGACTGTTCTTCAGGGGGTTGTTACGGCAGCAGTGACCAGGTCCGTGGCCCTGGGCATCCAATAAAATTAATTGAAAGGAAATAAAGTTTATAGGGGATTAGTTTGTAACGCCACCCGTGAGACTCCCATTCTGAGACTCCCATTCTTGTGTACCTTCCCAGGAAGTCTCTCTATGCTGGCTTCGCCCTCCTGCCCTGCGCCTCACACACAGTGTCCCAAGCCAGTCGCCTTGGGTCCTGTCAGGCGACACTCTCCTGGTCCCTTTGATCCTATATGACTGCCTTTTTAGCGAATGTGTGTGGATTTGGCTGAAGCACATGCAGATACTACAGTCTCCGGTTTGCTAGCTGAGACTCGCAGTTCCTCCACTAGTCTGGGGCCGGTCCCCACTGTGACCTAGTCCTTCCACCCGACTACGGTCAGCATGGATTCAGGCACCATGGGTGGATTCTTCACTTCTCTAGCCCCTAGGACCTCTTCTCTCACTGGAGCTCCTTTCTTCACATCTGCTTTGATCAACTCCTCCCAACCAACTGACAACTATCAATCCAATTGTCACTCTCTCCACCCACACCCACTACCTAGTTCCTCCTCCAGCCTGAGATGGGGCCCTCCCTCAATAGGGTCCGCCCAGATCCCCTGGCATGGAGTGGTGTTGTGTTGGATTCTAGTGTGCGAGTCTCGGGTAGTGCCCCCTCCTTACCCAAGAGCGAAGTACCACACCTCTGGCTGAGGTGCAGTACCTCTGTGGCGACTGGACCTCCAGGGGCACCACAGATGTACCCGGGGGGCTTGGGGGACTCCATTTCTCTCTCCTCTGATGTGCTAGATCATATCAGAGGAGAGAGAAATTAATTGAAAATTAGACTTTTTTATTTTTGCGATAGTCGTTATTCAGTGAATAAGAGACTGGGAATGGTAAAAACTGACCCAAATCATGTTTTCTGGGGTCTCAGCTACCCCAGGTAGACAAGACACCAGTACACTTTTTTCTCAGCACCGTTAAAGGGCCGCTTAACAATCGCCATTAAAAGGCGTATCGGAGATTGTTAAGGGGTTAAATAAAACTGCTTTGTTTCGGACACTTCCTGCTATCTCTGACAAAAGTTTATTGATAAAGTCATGTGCTTATTGTATATGTTTTAGTGTGTTTCCACTGTAGAAAAACACTACAGATGCATTTGCATTTTTTACCTGCTGATTTTTCTAATTTCATTCACGTCTATGTGGAAAATCTACATGTAAAACTCATATTTTGCATGAGAGAAATTGACATTCGTCAGATTTCAAGAACACAGCAGGTCAATCTATACTGTGTAAAAACGCAAGTGACATGAGATTAGAGAAATTCAATTCATCTTGCTGAAATTGTAATACACAGCACTTTTTGCACATCGAAACTACATAGTCAAAAACGTACCAAATACTCATTGGGGAAACTTAGCCTGAAAGTAAGAAAATAAAGTTTGAAATGATCAGAACATTTTCTATAATTTGGGGCAAAACTGTGACAAATGAATTTGCATTGTGACAGAACAATTGTGATTGGTTTAGAATAGTGATGAGCGAATATGTTCGGAAAACGATTGCCAAATATAAATTCGGCAAAAATATAGCACATTCGGATTCGTGATCAAAAACACAAGGAAAATTTTATAAAATCGGCAAAAAATCGGTAACATTAAAAAGTGCGGAAAAATATTTGCGTTGCCACAAAAGTATTTTCAGCACTTTAGCAATGCTAATGGTGGTGTATCATGAGCGTTTGGTATGTATTTGATGAGCGGAGGGGGTTTGCAGAGCTCAGAGGAACAGCGTTCTTGTAAGCAGTCTTTTTTTCCGAACTTTATGTGTTCACATTGCGGCTAGCCAATCAGGGTGCAGGAAACACCCACAATGTCCTGACACAACGACTTGTGTCATTGGTTGCTCAAATCACATGTCCCTCTCCATATAAATAGCGGACATCCTGTTTTAGTGACATTTTGACACTGTAACAGCGCAGAGAGGCTGCTCGTGATGCTGACACGGTTAACAGCAAGATTTTAGCTAGTTAGGCTACTTTCACACTTTCGTCTTCTGGGCTCCATCGCAATCCGTCGTTATGGGCAAAAAACAGATCCAGCAAATGTCCTTGCAGGATGTGTTTTTTGCCCATAGACTTGTATTAGCGACGGTTGGCGACAGATGGGCACACATCGCATCCGTCGTGCGACGAATCTGTCGTGTTTTGGCGGACGCGACGCACAAAAAATGTTCAATGTTACGTTTTTTTGTGCGACGTGTCCGCCATTTCCGATCGCGCATGCGTGGCCGGAACTCCGCCCCCTCCTGCCCGCTCATCACAATGGGCAGATGCGTTGTGAAACTGCATCCGCTGCCCATGTTGTGCTAAATTTAGCACAACGTCCGTCGGTACGTTGGGCCGACGGTTTGCAATGGCCACGTACCGACAGAAGTGTGAAAGTAGCCTTAGTTAGGCGCTTGTATATCAGTCAGATAGTGTAGCGAGCTACTGCCCAGTGTGGCTGTTAAATTTACCTTTGCCAATTTTTTTTTTCTTTTTTGAACATTACTGAGGTCCGCAAAGAAAGCCAGAAGGGCACGTATTGTGCACTGCTTCTATTGTGCTCCATGCGCATATAGTATAGCTTCCTAATTAATATTTTTTCAGTAGCTAAATGTGAAACACCCTGCTGTATCCCACTTTGTCATTTAGTGCTGTGGTGATGTAAAACTGTCTGCAGACCTAAGGCACATTACAAAAAATTATAATTTTTTCTGTTGCTAAATGTGAAATAGCCTGCTGTATTCCACATTGTCATTTTGTGGCAATGATATGAACCTGTCTGCAGACCTAAAGCACATAAATAAAATTATAATTTTTCAGTTGCAAAAAATTAGACAGCCCGCCGTTATCACACTTTGTCATTTGGTTGGATTGAAATTAAGCTGTAGAAGCCTGATCCATAGGACACAAAAAAGTCTTCTGTTATTAATGTCATACAGTAAGGGACCTGATTTTAAAATTGTTTGTAGCATCTAGTATGTTATATAGGCCTCATCCATAGGCCACAAAACATCTTATAATTAACGTCATACAGTAAGAGACCTGACTTTAAAATAGTTTGCAGCATCTAGTGTGTTATAAAGGCCTGATCCATGGGCCACAAAAAATCCTTCTCTTATTAATGTCATACAGTAAGGGACCTGACTTTAAAATAGTTTGTAGCATCTAGTGTGTTATAGAGGCCTGATCCATAGGCCACAAAAAAATCTTCTGTTATTAACGTCATACAGTAAGGGACCTGACTTTACAATAGTTTGTAGCATCTAGTGTGTTATAGAGGCCTGATCCATAGGCCACTAAAAATTCTTCTGTTATTAACATCATACAGTAAGGGACCTGACTTAAAAATTGTTTGTAACATAATTTCTTTGTCACAAAGGCATCATCCATACTCAAACAATTTTTTTTTCTGCAACTAACATGAAACAGCACACCATATTTCAACTTTGAATTTACTGTCGCTGTAATTTAGCTGTTTGCAGAGGTGGTGCAGAGTGTAAAAACTATTTTTTTATTGCTGATACTGTGCTCCTACCACACTATCTGTGCAACATGACTGGGACAAAGCGAGGCTGTGGTGGAAGGGGAATTACGCTTGGTGGTCAAGGTGTATGTGGGGTAGGTGGTAATGTTTGTGAAAGCACACGTGAAGCAACGTCAAGTCCTATGCAAAGACAACTGCCAACTTATGTTACTGGACAGAGCACACACTACTAGTGTTGAGCATTCCGATACCGCAAGTATCGGGTATCGGCCGATATTTGCTGTATCGGAATTCCGATACCGAGATCCGATACTTTTGTGGTATCAGGAATCGGTATCGGGATCGATATTAATGTGTAAAATAAAGAATAAAAATAAAAAATATTGATATACTCACCCTCTGACGTGCCCTGGTTGTAACCGCCAGCCTCCGTTCATAAGAATGAGCGCTTGAAAGTCCTTAGATGACATCGGGGCCTGTGATTGGTCGTGGAGCGGTCACGTGACCGCAACGCGACCAATCACAAGCCGTGACGTCATCTAAGGTCTTTCAAGCGCTCATTCTTATGAACGGAGGCTGGCGGTTACAACCAGGGCGCGTCAGAGGGTGAGTATATCAATATTTTTTATTTTTATTCTTTATTTTACACATTAATATGGATCCCAGGGCCTGAAGGGGAGTTTCCTCTCCTTCAGACCCTGGGAACCATCAGGATACCTTCCGATACTTGGTGTCCCATTGACTTGTATTGGTATCGGGTATCGGTATCGGCGATACTATCCGATACCGATACTTTCAAGTATCGGACGGTATCGCTCAACACTACACACTACCTTTCTGGCAGATGCACAGCGGTACGCCTTGTCGATGATGCCCGAAAGATCAGGTACTCGAGTGGATGGCAAGTGCAGCTTCAAGTGGACTCTCATCCTCTTCCACCATCTCAACATCAAACCCAGTACAGTCCACAGTTGTGGCACTCAAATTCCTCTTGCTTCCCCCCACGTCACAACTATTCAACCATTCAACTGACTGTACGGAACCACTGATGGGTGAGTCTGAAGAGCTGTTCACACATTCTATGCCATGTTCATCAGAAGTGTACTCAAATGCTTTGCAAAGTCAAGAGGAGGAATAATGCACTGATGCCCCGAATTTTTTTAGCTTGGATCCGGGGCAGGATGAAGTACGGTCCAAACAGCATCCTGACCCTCGTCATCAGACGTTAATCCCTGGGGGGAGGTGATCCTGATGAGACTCAGATATCTGAGGCTCAAGCAGACTGTACTGTCCTGTCAGGACAAGAAGAGGAGGAGGGTGACTCCAAGGGCGAGGAATGTGATAACACAGAGGATGATGATGATGATGAGGTGTTTGATCCTAGTTGGTGTGAACATAGAGGCACCCAGCTGAGTAAGTCATCTGAGGAGGAAATCAAGGAGGTTACATTGCACCATACATTGCAGACATGTACTGATGCAGCCATGACAATCGATGCATCCTCAGCCACAACTGTGCCTGTGATGAGTAGCGTCCGCAGGTCTGCATGCGTGGCAAGGGTTGCCTAGCCAGGGCTTTTTTGACACTGCAAAGGATGAGCCAAATCACATAATCTGCCAACTTTGCAAAAAAGAGTGAGACGAGAGAAAAAGCGCAATAATTTGACTACTACATGTATGAACCTTCACATGTGCAATCAACATGCTTTACTGTGGGAATCATATTGTGCAAAAAAACAGACCATCGGACCTCAACAACCATCAGCTGCCCCATCAATCACATCTGCTGCTTCTTCCTCCTCCTCTGTTACCGTGCCAACTATTGAGACGCAGGTCTTCGACCACAGAATCTCGGGATCTTTACCCACTCCAGTCACGCTGGACTGGAGGCCACCTTCCACTGTAACGGAAGCAGACATGCCTGCTCTTTTTGACCATTCTCAGAGAACGAGCACACCACAATTTTCTCAATCCACTGTAACATCTGAGCCTGCACATCTAAGGTCTTTCAAGCGCTTGAAAGACCTTAGATGACGTCGCGGCTTGTGATTGGTCGCGTGGCGGTCACGTGACCGCTCACGCGACCAATCACAAGCCGCGACGTCATCTAAGATCTTTCAAGCGCTCATTCTTAGGAACGGAAGCTGCCGGTTACATCGGTAAGGTCCAGGCTGCGTCGGAGAGGTGAGTATATCAATATTTTTTATTTTAATTTTTTATTTTACACATTAATATGGATCCCAGGGCCTGAAGGAGAGTTTCCTCTCCTTCAGACACTGGGAACCATACAGGATACCTTCCGATACTTGGTGTCCCATTGACTTGTATTGGTATCGGGTATCGTTATCGGCGATATCCGATACTTTTCGGGTATCGGCCGATACTATCCGATACCGATACTTTCAAGTATCGGACGGTATCGCTCAACACTAGTCTTCACCGTAGTGGAGTTTGGAGTGTGACTGTTTGAGGTTGTGGACAGGTGTCTTTTATACTGTTAACAAGTTCAAATAGGTGCCATTACTACAGGTCATGAGTGAAGGACAGAGGAGCATCTTAAATAAGAAGTTACAGGTCTGTGAGAGCCAGAAATCTTGCATGTTTTTAGGTGACCAAATACGTATTTTCCACCATAATTTGCTAAATAAATCTTGCCAAATCAGATACAAGGTGATTTTCTGGATTTGTTTTCTCATTTTGACTCTCATAGTTGCGGTCTACCTATGATGTTAATTACAGTCCTCTCTCATCTTTTTAAGTGGGAGTACTTGCACAATTGGTGGCTGACTAAATACTTTTTTCCCAATTGTATATGCCGGAGCAGACTTTGAGGGTATGTGCACACGTTGCGGAATTGTGTGTGGATTTATCAACGCAGATTCTGAAAAATCCGCAGGTAAAACGCCCTGCGTTTTACCTGCGGATAACCTGTGGATTTACCACGGATTTACCGCGTTTTTTGTGCAGATTTCACCTGCATTTGTACACGTGCAGATTCCTATTAAGGAATAGGTGTAAAACGCTGCAGAATCCGCACAAAGAATTGACATGCTGTGGAAAATAAACTGCAGCGTTTACACGCGTTTTTTTCTGCAGCATGTGCACTGCGGATTTGGTTTTCCATAGGTTAACATGCTACTGTAAAATGCATGGAAAACTGCTGCAGATCTGCAGCATCAAAAATGCTGCAGATCCGCAGGCAAATCTGCAACGTGTGCACAAGCCCTGAATAGCCTGCGCGAGGAGATGGTGGTCCCAGAAGAAGAGGAGGAAGCAGAGGAGGCTGAGGAAGGAATAACGTTGTCTCTAAGTTCCAGGCTGTCGTCACACAGGCAGGTGCCAAGGGACAGTGGATTACTGCGATTGAGGGGGGCTGGTGTTGACAACAGACAATCTGTTATCGATAGTGTTGAGCGATACCGTCCGATACTTGAAAGTATCGGTATCGGAAAGTATCGGCCGATACCGGCAAAGTATCGGATCCAATCCGATACCGATACCCGATACCAATACAAGTCAATGGGACTCAGGTATCGGACGGTATTCCTGATGGTTCCCAGGGTCTGAAGGAGAGGAAACTCTCCTTCAGGCCCTGGGAACCATATTAATGTGTAAAAGAAAGAATTAAAATAAAAAATATCGCTATACTCACCTGTCCGACGCAGCCGGGACCTCAGCGAGGGAACCGGCAGCGTTGTTTGTTTAAAATTCGCGCTTTTACTTGGTTACGTGAGGTCCCGGCTTGTGATTGGTCAGGGCGGCCATGTTGCCGGGACGCGGACCAATCACAGCAAGCCGTGACGAAATTACGTCACGGCTTGCTGTGATTGGTCCGCGTCCCGGCAACATGGCCGCCATTAACCAATCACAAGCCGTGACGTCACGGGAGGCTGGACATGCGCGTATTTTGAAAAGCGCGCGTGTCCAGCCTCCAGTGACGTCCCGGCTTATGATTGGTCACGGCGCCATGTTGCCGGGACGCGGACCAATCACAGCAAGCCGTGACGAAATTACGTCACGGCTTGCTGTGATTGGTCCGCGTCCCGGCAACATGGCCGCCATTAACCAATCACAAGCCGTGACGTCACGGGAGGCTGGACACGCGCGCTTTTCAAAATACGCGCATGTCCAGCCTCCCGTGACGTCCCGGCTTGTGATTGGTTAATGGCGGCCATGTTGCCGGGACGTCACTGGAGGCTGGACACGCGCGCTTTTCAAAATACGCGCATGTCCAGCCTCCCGTGACGTCCCGGCTTGTGATTGGTTAATGGCGGCCATGTTGCCGGGACGTCACTGGAGGCTGGACACGCGCGCTTTTCAAAATACGCGCATGTCCAGCCTCCCGTGACGTCACGGCTTGTGATTGGTTAATGGCGGCCATGTTGCCGGGACGTCACTGGAGGCTGGACACGCGCGCTTTTCAAAATACGCGCATGTCCAGCCTCCCGTGACGTCCCGGCTTGTGATTGGTTAATGGCGGCCATGTTGCCGGGACGTCACTGGAGGCTGGACACGCGCGCTTTTCAAAATACGCGCATGTCCAGCCTCCCGTGACGTCACGGCTTGTGATTGGTTAATGGCGGCCATGTTGCCGGGACGCGGACCAATCACAGCAAGCCGTGACGTAATTTCGTCACGGCTTGCTGTGATTGGTCCGCGTCCCGGCAACATGGCCGCCCTGACCAATCACAAGCCGGGACTTCACGTAACCAAGTAAAAGCGCGAAATTTAAACAAACAACGCTGCCGGTTCCCTCGCTGAGGTCCCGGCTGCGTCGGACAGGTGAGTATAGCGATATTTTTTATTTTAATTCTCTTTTTTACACATTATTACATTAATGTTGTTGCGATACCCGATACCCGATATCAAAAAAATATCGGATCTCGGTATCGGAAATTCCGATACAGCAAGTATCGGCCGATACCCGATACTTGCAGTATCGGAATGCTCAACACTAGTTATCGAAGGTGCAAGATCTGATGAACAAATATAGGAGGAAGAGGTGATGCGCGAGCAACTGTCAGATGAAGAGGATAATCTTCCTCTCTGTTGTTCATGGTTGGTGGAAGGAAACATAGGAAATGACCCTCATTGTTACCCAGCCACTAACACAGCATGGGATTGGACCTCATGATAGAGCCAGACATATGAGTGCCTTCTGCACTATCTGCATCATGATCCCCATATAGTTATGATTAGGAATAATGCTGACTACTGGGTTGTCACTCTGTTTGATCCATGTTATAAAACCAGATTTTGCCAGATGATTCCCACCCTAGAAAGGGACCCGCGAATGCTGGAATATCGAAACACGCTTTTACACAACCTTAGGAGTGCTTTTCCCCAAGACAGCAGTGAAGCACACACTTGGCATCACAGCTATAGACTTCCAACCAACGGCACGTCAATTCATCAACAACAAAATATTAGCAACAGCAGCAGTGGTGGAAGTGGAAGAAACAACTTCTGTGAGTCCTTGGACAATTTTTTTCAGACCAGCTCGTGCACCAGCACAACAGAGTCCAAGTCTTACACGTGGTGAACGAATGGAGAGGATGGTGCAGGAGTATCTAAAACAGAATATAAATACTATCAGGGAGGGTTTGGACCCGTTCACATTTTGGTCTTCCAAAATGGATGAGTGGCCTGAGTTCGCCTCACACGCCTTGGAGGTTTTATCGTGTCCGGCAGCCAGCGTTCTCTCAGAACGTGTTTTCAGCGCTGCTAGTGGTATCCCCTGAAAGTTTAGACCACATAACTTTAATCACGATGAACAAGTCATGTATCTCCAAGAACTTTTGCACCCCAATCGCAGACTGTACAGACTAGGTGATATTGCATTTTTTATTGTAATACATTAATGTCACTTCACTGCACTTTGTGATATCTTTAGTGTGGCTTCTGTGGTGGCTGTGCAGCGCCCCAGAGTCCTGGTCGTTGCAGTACTGATGCTCCGCCGCTAAGGGGGGCTATGGTACATCTGATGGCACTGAAGGAGTTCACCTGACCAGGTATCACAGACACCAATACACTTCACAGTCTGGCCTCCAGGGGGAGCTAAGGGTGCTATGTATTAGGCCACTCCTCACAATCTGGTAAAACTGGGGGTTGGATAGGAAGTTAGGGAGAAGCTGACTGGGTTGGAACCAGGCAACATCCTGTGGCAGAGGGTGTTGCAGGGGAAGATTCAGGGGGGTCCCTGTCAGGGGTGGGATCCTGACAGAGGCCTAGCGAACTGAGAGAACGTTACGGGACCGCGCCTGCACCTGATCGCGGCGGAACCCTAAGAAAGGACAAAAAGCGAGGTTTATTGTGCTGAGTGAGAAACGAGATCAATGCAACAAGGAGAAACACCAGAAGGATTCATGCTGTAAGACGAGGCAACATCCTACTGAGGCGTGCAGCCAGTGGCCGGAACGCCGAGGAAGTATAGAGCTCCAGGCCTAACTTCAAACCTACGGCAGGACAGTCAGTTATAGGCGGGCTGTCTCACCCAAATCACCTAAGAAGACATAGGGGGCAACAACAGGAGAGGGGCGACACTAGGGTCCAGGAAGAGCTCCGAGCCTACCCGTCATACGGGTGCATCCTAGCCATATCATCTGGGGGACGAAGAAGAACATCATAATCGAGTTGTGAGGGAACTTCAGAAACAGACACAACAGTTGTGGGGACTATCCCGTAAGCACAGCAGGGGAGGACCACAACACACAAGCGATAGAAGGTAGGCACAGATTTCCACCTGCAAAGGGAACTCTGGAGGTGCCATCGGACCGGCCGGACTTGCGCATCCTGGTTAACCGTATTCCGGACTGAGGATCCTGAAGTCTTCAGTAAAGAGGTAAAGAGACTGCAACCTGGTGTCCTCGTTATTTACTGCGGCCTGCACCACATCATAACATCATCACCATACCTTCACCTTCATTGTACGCCCCTCAGCAGGGTCACGGACTGGGTCTAGCCACCGTGACAACCCCAGAGCAGAGACTCAGAGGCCCGGTACCGGGTACCCCTCGGCCCTGCGGCAGTGGGGGCGCTACAACTTGGCATCACGAACAGGATCTACTTAAGCCTGAAGAATCAGGTCATGTGTGCCTTGGAACTGTGATTTATTGTGCTTGGACTGTGACTTATTGCAAAGACTGTGCATTGCCGCTGCCGCCAAAAAAATGCCCGCCAAAACCGCCGCCATTATAGCACTCCGAGAAGCGCAGAAGAAGGAGAAGGGCGTGAAGTGGGCGTACCTGAGCTGGAGAGCGCCAAAGGCAATGGCCGCCCAGTCTGAATATTTCTGTGTCCTGGGGACGTGCCCGTCAGCATGGGATATCCGCCTCCTGATCCTCTATGGTGGGCGGAGACTGAAGAAATGAAACTATGACTCAGATGAGGTGGGACTAGAGACCCGAGAAGGCCTGCGGAAAAGGATGGCCCCGCATTGATCCCCGTCACCGGAGGATTATTCCGATATGCCCCCGCTGGAGGATTTGGACCCGTGGGAGCTGTCGATGGGGCATCCTTTGCCTGCGTGGTCCCCAACCTGTTTGCCTCCCTCAGGAGAGTGGAGTGGCGCCAGAGGAGTAACCCCAAGTAGGGGTACTGAGTGCCACGACCCCCAGGGAGGCCGCCTCACCTCTGCACCAGACCCGGCCGCCGCTGCGACCATGGGTGCCCCAGCGTTCCCGCCGCCTGGCCCCAAAGTACCGGGGGGGCCAGACCTGGGGCCCTTCCCTTGGGGAGAATACAGGAACCACCTGGTTGCAGAGTTCCAGTGGGAAGTGGAGCGGGAGGCGCGTGGTGAGTTGCTGGAGGGCTCCCTGCCGAAATGGGGCGTCGTAATCGTCTACCAGCCCCAGGAAGGGAAGGGCTTCATGCAGGAGATTGGAACAGCCCTGAGGGTCCGCATCACCCGGGACGAAGTGGAGCCCTGCCTGTGTGGAGACAGCGCCAAGTCCCTACTGAAGCCGGGGGATGTGGTGACGTACCGCCGGCGTCTAAAGGGAAGCAGCTGGTGGGCCCGGGATATGCAGCGCTGTACGGCCGTTCTGGCGGTGTCCCAAACCGAGGGGGAGGAGCTTGCCGCTGAAGCCGCTGCTGCAGCCTCTGCCGCCGCCAGCATCATCCATCGACCCACGCAGACACTCATCGCAGCGCACGACCTGGTCGTGCAGAAAACCCGAACCCATGGGGTACACCTGGCATCGGGAGTAGACTTGGAGTCCGGCCTGCCTGGGCCGCAGAGGGCCACCTGCCAGGTGAAGCTTCAGTGGGGGCAGCCAAAAACTGAGTAAGCAAGAATGCTTCATCATTTGTATATAGTTAACTGTTTGTCCTTTTTGTGTTTTCTCTGCTGCTACAACCCGGTCAGGGTTACTCTTAAAGGGATCCCTTTGTTTACCCGGGATCCCTTCTGCTGCTTTTGTTTTTGTTTCTCGTTTTGTCATTTTTGAAAGAACTGCTGGATCATGAACACTGCATGATTACAAACTCATTGTAAATAGTTTGCACCTTCTTAAAGGTGCCCTCTACTGGTTTTACAAAAGAAAGGACTCTTTGCGAAGAAACTGTTCCTGGAAACAGTACCGGAGTCCTTACTGCATAGCTTGAGAAGTTGCACTACCTCATAGAGACTTGGTCCCTTCTTAAAGGGGACGTTCATCGATAGCACTTAGAGAATGATGATACTTTAACAGAAGAAGTAATAATGCTGACATGTAGCAGTTATATGCAGTTAGCTAGGTAATTGTAAGGAATGTTTAATAATGTGTTAGAGAATGAGGACAGGAAGTGGACCCGTACGGGGTTAGTCGGTGAGTCCTCTTAGGAGCCATACAGAGATGGCTCAGTGATCTTGAACTGAGATATGGATGATACGTTCTATACTGTGTATAGTAGCAGAAAGGCAGTAGGCCCGGGCGGAAAGGAGCGGTCCTGCAACAGAACGAGAGGCAGTAGGCCTGGGGCAGATAGACAGGCGGTCCTGCAGATGTAAAGATGGAAAATGAAGAAAAGTTGATTAGCCTTTAGTGTTTTATAAGAAGGTCTTTAGTGGATTCAGTGTGTACGTCCTTAAAGGCAACATTAAATTATTGTTCAAAAATTTGCACTTAGTAGAATACCCGGTTGGGTAAGAAAAAGTTATTTATAGTACGTTATTTAAAGTATTTAACCATGTTTGTAACGTTCAAGTGTCCTCACCTCCCATAAAGGGAAGCTCTGTTCAAATTTGCTTATTGTTACTGTGTTTCAAAATTGTATGTCTTTTTGCTGATCTGTATTGTTGTTTTCTTCCCAGTCCAGGAGTACTGGATTTAACCGGGGGGGAGTGCAGCGCCCCAGAGTCCTGGTCGTTGCAGTACTGATGCTCCGCCGCTAAGGGGGGCTATGGTACGTCTGATG